>NC_044037.1:136246789-136555915 GCF_901765095.1 Microcaecilia unicolor
GCCTCCTGCATCTAGCTTTTCACCTGGTCTCCTTCATCGATGCTGCCTCTGGTAGGGGTGTTCGCGGCCTACTGGGGCAACTTCTCGACCCCGTCGTAGACCTTACCGCGCCTCCATATCGGACGCGTTTGGATCTGAGCTGCTCGGTTTGAGTGGTTAGCTCAGTTCAATGATGGTTCATCTGATGAACATGAAGGTCATGGGGTTTTCTCTGTTGAGAATCCTCTAGATCTTCTATCTGTCTTGACTTTACAGTGGAGATTGTGAATCAGCCCAATGCCCAGATGCTCGAGGTCCTGGACTACCATCTTCTCCTGAGTCTTCTGCCACTCAGAACAGATAGGAGTTCTAAGAACTTACTTTGGCGCCCCTGGGGCCAGAGCATACAGCCTCTTTTGGAGAATGGCGTACCAGGCTGGCATGATCGCGTCCCACCGGAGTAGGCTAAACCTTTTCACCAAGTGGTCAGGTAGCACACGGTGTGTCGCAGGTTCCTGTCCAAGGGCATTTTCGACACTTGTAATGTAACACCTAGATTTCTGCTCTAGGTACAGTGATGCGCAGACTCTCATGACTGTGTGCCTCTCACCTGGAGGAGGAGACTCAGCAGAAAATTGTAGATATGCTGTGCATACACTTCCTCATCTCGGAAGTTCTTTAGAGAGAAGAGTAGTTTTCCTTGTGCCTTAAGGGGTCGTACCTATACTCCTACTTCTCGTCAGCCGGTTCAGGCTATGCCTCAGCACGCTCGTTCTAGTCAGCGGCATGCACCTAATCAGGCCCCTGCAGCTATTCCGCAAGAACCAGAATCGGGAATCGAACCCTCCACATTGTTCATTGGGAGCTTAATCCTTTAGCTTCCATCAAAAGTGAGTGCTTGCAGAGGAACTCTCCGCCTTTCTCAGCGCCAATGCAGTCGAGCCCGTTCCACCAGGGCAAGAAGGGTTGAGATTCTATTCCAGGTCCTTCCTTGTGGGTTGCGTTCCATCATAGACATAAGGGGCCGAAACAGATTTTGGTTCAGGATGCTTTCCCTGGGCATCCTTCTTCCCATACTTCAGGAAAACGATTGGTTATGCTCTCTGGACTTACAGGATACTTATATTCTCTTTGCATCCAGAGCTTGTTTTTCCTAGTGCCTAGCTGTTGTTGCAGCGTATCTTCATGGACTGGGAGTGCATGTGTTCCCTTAACACGATGATTGCCCGTCTCAACAGATTACAGCACAGTAAATATTGAGACTTCTAGACACATGGCTTCCACAGTTCACGTAACTCCCATGGCACTTTTGCACATGACATCCGCTCAGTGCATCCTAGCTTCCCAGTGGTATCAAGTTTAGGGTATCTAGAGGATGTGACCCAACTGTTCGCCAGTCTTCGGAATTCCCCTCAGAGGTGGTTAATTCTCTCCATTTTGATTCTGAGGCGTCCCGTCCAACTTACTCAGTCAAAAGCTGCTGACGAAGGTTGCATCCCTCCTGGCTATCCAACCAAATTATTTTAATTCAACCAAACAATCGGGTTGTGATGTACTCGATAACAAAGGAGTACTGGATCTTGCCCTCTGAGTCAGGATGCCATGCAGATGTAGCGGTGGGCCCGCCAACGCGGCATGTTTTCTCCAAGCCACTTATCTAGTTGGCGTAAACAGCAGTCTGGCCGACAGGCTGAGCAGGATAATGCTACAGTCATGGTTGTTGAGCATGCCTATAGTTCGAAACATCTTCCGGAAGTGAGATACCCCCTCAGTGGATCTTTTTGCTACTTAGTCCAATCACAAAGTCCCTCAGTTCTGTTCCAGGCTGCAGGTTCACGGCAGGCTACCATCGGATGCCTTTCTCCTTCTTTGGGGGACAGGTTTTCTGTATGCGTATCCTTCCATACATCTGGTGGAAAAGACTTTGCTGATTCTCAAGCAAGATTGTGGAGCCATGATTCTGATTGCTCCTTTCTAGCTGCGTCAGATAGAATTCCCTCTTCTTTTGGAGTTGGAATGTTTTCCAGCTCTCATTACGCAGAACGAGGGGGCACTTCTACATTCCAACCTCCAATCTCTGGCTCACACGGTCTGGATGTTGAGAGTGTGGGTTTCGTTGAATCTTCCAGAGAGTGTCTCCCGACTCTTGCTTGCTTCCAGAAAAGATTTCACAAAGAGGTGTTATTCTTTTTCATGGAAAAGATTTGCCGTATGGTGTGACAGCAAGGCCCTAGATCCTGCCTCTTGTCTTATACAGACCTTGCTTCAGTTCTTTCTACACCTGTCTGAGACTGGTCTCAAGACCAACTCTGTCAGTATTCATCTTCGTGCAATAAGAGCTTATCATCAACGTGTAAAAGGTCAGCCTTTAGCTGTCCACTTCATGAGAGGTTTATTTCTCCCCCAATATTGAGAGAATTCCTTGTATGTGTCTAGGGGGGATTATTTCTGTTGGGCTTAGCACCCCCAATAATTTTGACAGTTGGCTCTTTTGCTTCGGTCAGAGCCCCTATCACTCCTTATCCAGTATTTTGGGGTCTCAATGTCGTTTTCATCCAGCTGCTGCAAGCTCAATTTGGGCCACTGGATTCCTACCATCTGAAGTATTGGACCTGGAAGGTCGTTTTCCTTAGTGGCTGTTCCTTCAACTCGTAAGGTCGGTGAGCTTCAGACTCTAGTAGCTCAAGCGCCTTACCTTACTTCTCATCTAACAGAGTAGTTCTCCGCATGCAGACAAAGTTCTTACTGGCGCTGGTATCAGAGTACCAGCTGATCCAGTCAATTGTCTTGCCAACATTCTTTCTCCCTCATCTTACAAGCCCTGGCGAAAGCAAGCTGCACACTTGTTGCGTGGAGCAGACGAGCTCCCTCGGACGGTCCGCCCAGTTGTTTATTTCTTTTAATGCCAGTTGCTGTTGGAAACCGCATCATTTCTTCTTGGCTAGCAGATTGCATCTCCTTCATTCTTGTCCAAGCTGGACTGACTCTAGAAGGCCATGTCACGGCTCACAAAATTAGAGCCATGGCTGAGTCGGTGGCTCATCTAAGATCAGTCATTATTGAAGAGATCTGCAAAGCTGCGGCGTGGTCATCAGTCCACACATTCACATCTCACTACTGCCTTCAGCAGGATAACCGACGCGTCAGTCGGTTTGGGCAGTCGGGGCTGCAGAACTTCTTTGGGGTTTAGAATCCAACTCCAACCCTCCTAGCCCATTTTTGTTCTGTTCCAGGCTACACTCATTTAGATGTTTCTTCTTTCAGGTCAATTTTTATTCTGGCCTCGCCGTTGCGAGACTCAATTGACCACTGTTGTTGTGTTGTGTAAGCCTGGAAGCTAGGGATACCCCACTTGTGAGAATATCAGCCTGCTTGTCTTTGGAGAAAGGGTAGTTACTTACCTGTAACAGGTGTTCTCCGAAGACAGCAGGCTGCATATTCTCACAAACCCTCCCACCTCCCCTTTTGGAGTTGTCTCCTCCATCTTTTGGATTTAACTGAGGGGCGTGTCCGCACAGCGAGCGGGAAGAGGTGTGCGCACATGCGCAGTGCGATCGCTCGCGCGACGGAACGCCGTAGAAGAGATTTTTAGATTTTGCTTTAAAATCCTCCGGGGCCGACGTGGCGTCACCCACTTGTGAGAATATGCAGCCTGCTGTCTTCGGAGAACACCTGTTACAGGTAAGTAACTACCCTTTCTCCAGATAGAAGCTGTTGTATAAATTCATTAGATCTAATAGGTGGAAGATGTACTTTTCCCTTACTACAGCATTTTGTAAATAAGTTGTCAGAAGGTGTTTCATTCATAAAATGTTTTGCTTTGCAAAATATACATGTAGCATTCATTGGTCCACAACTGTAGTATAGAGTGTTGTTCTCATTTAGAGATTGTGTTATTGCAATTCCTGTGTTTGAAGTTGTAGAATGTGTTGTAACTCTTGCTTCTTTTAAATGTTTTTTGTGTTTTGTGGCTGTTCCTGTCTGTGTCTGTAAGATTAGTTTTCTTGTTGCTGCACGCCTTTTTTTTGTGATTGTGTTCTTTTTTTGTTTATACATAGTGTATTCCTCTTCAGTTGCTATTGTAGTATTAGTTTTTATGCTCATTTTGCTTCCACTTGCTTCTTCAGTTAGAGATATGTTTTTTTTGTGAGTTGTAGTAGTTGGTTCTTCAGTTTGTTGTGTGTTTTTGTGGGTCATAGAGGCACGTCTTTTTCGTTGAGCTTCTGTATGTTTTTTTGTTGTTTTAGTTGTTCAGGAGTTAGTGTTTTTAGCTTTTGTATCCTGTAAGTTTTCCTTGCAGTGGCTTGACGTATCTTGTCATCCTCAGTTAGAGCTGCCTGCCATCTTCGTTGTGCTTTTTTTTGTTTTGTTTACGTGCAGCTAGGACGTCAGAAGTTATTGTTGTTGCTATTTTGTGTTTTTTCCATGTTTTTCTTGTAGTGTGTTGTTGATGTTGTTGTAGGTGTTCTTCATCAGTGTCAGTATGGCTTTTGCATTGTCCTTCATCTGTTTGTTGAAGTTGTTGCTGTTCTTCATCAGTTGCTGTGGGTTTTTTTTTTTATTCTTGAGTGGTTTCACATTGTTGTTGATGTTTATCTGTGTTTTTCCAGTCAGTGTGACGTGGTTGCCTTTTTTTTTGTTGTTTTTGCTTTTTTTAATGTATGTTCAGCATCTTCTTGAGCAATTAGTGGTCGTTTTTGATAGTTGTGATCTGCAGGTACACTACTACTGCTACTGTCTGTTTTCATTGTGTTTCTGTTATCCGTAGGTATCTGTTTGTGTCCAGTATTCTGAAAGAAATAAAGCGAGTTATATGTAAGTTTTCATATGCTGGCAATTATATATGAAACTAGTAAAAAAGGCCCGTTTTGTAAACAAATGAAATGGGCGCTAGCAAGGCTATAGAGAGAGTGAGAGTGTGTAAATGTATGTGTGTCTGTGTGTGTGTGACACAGAGAAAGTGTATGTGTGTGTGTCTCTGTGTGAAAGAGAGTGTGCACAGGTAGAGTGAAAATGAAGAGACAGCAGCGAAATTTTACATAGGACAGCTGAACCATTTGAGGCGTGTTTGTGTGTCTGTGTGAGAGAGTGTGTATATGTGTGTAGGTGCGTGTGTGTGTGAGATACAGATAGTGTAAGTGTGTGTGTGCGTGTATGTGAAAGTGAGTGTGAAAGGGTAGGGTCAAAATGAAGAGACAGCATTATAATTGCACATAGCACAGCACAAACATTTGAGGCAGTTCTTGCCTTATCTCCCCTGCCGCCCCCTCCATACCCAACGATTCGTTCCATCCCCTCTGTGTCCCGTGTATATGTGTGTGTGTGAGAGAGAGAGAGGTGCTAGCAGTCCCTGTGATAGTGGCAGGTCAGTTGCTCATTATACCCAGTTAAGAGTGTGAGTGTGTGTGTATGTGCTGGTTTTTTTTCCTTCCCTCATATGCCCTCCGTGTCCATTGTTTGTGTGTAGAGCAGAGATCTATATGGTCCTTTTAGCGTTGCTGTTGACGTCACGTAGCAACTGTTGCTGCTGGTTTTCATTGTTCTGTGATGTGTGTTATGTCACGTTCCGTCGCTTAGTAACGGGTTCGTGATGCGATTGGTTGAGTGTCATTGGTCCGCCCTCGACGTCATGACGTTTTACGTGGGGGGGCGGGGCCAACACTCATGGGCAAATTCCTGGTTTCACCACCATGCATTTAGAACGTTGGGACTTGTGGAGGCTTCAGAACGTTGGAGGTGCGTTTTATATAGAGAGATTTGTATTTTAGAACAGAGTATGTGTGTTGGTGATGGAAAGTATGGGTGAGACGGTGTGTGAGTCATTTTTTTCTGAGAGAGAGTGTTAGCATTTTGATTTTGTAGATAAGAGTTTATATAATTTCTGTTTGTTTCTGTAGGCATTTGTGTGCGTCAATATTTCTCCGAGGACAAGCAGGCTGCTTGTTCTCACTGATGGGTGACGTCCACGGCAGCCCCTCCAATCGGAACACTTTCTAGCAAAGTCCTTTGCTAGTCCTCGCGCGCCGATGCGCACCGCGCATGCGCGGCCGTCTTCCCGCCCGAACCGGCTCGTGCCAGCCAGTCTTCTTTTGTCCGCGCTCGGTACGGTCGTGTTTCGCTGTTCGCGCCCCGAAAGTTGACCTCGCGCGTCGTTTATCGACTTCGTTCTAAAAAAAAAAAAGGTGTCGGAAGGAGACCTTTATGGTTTTCTCCCTTCCCGTACTTCTAGTTTTGCCCCGGTAAGTATTCTTTCGTCGTCGGGGTAGGCCCTATTTAGGCCTCGGTTCGAAATTTTCTTCCCCCTATTTTTGTGGTGCCATTTTCGCCATTTCGAGTTTTGATCTCGCCGGCGCGATTTTTCCGCCCATGACATCGAAGTCTTCCAGCGGCTTCAAGAAGTGCACCCAGTGCGCCCGGGTAATCTCGCTCACTGATAGGCACGCGTCGTGTCTTCAGTGTCTGGGGGCTGGGCACCGCCCGCAGGCCTGTAGTCTGTGTTCTCTTTTGCAAAAGCGGACTCAGGTAGCGAGATTAGCCCAGTGGAACGTTTTGTTCTCGGGCTCTTCGTCGGCATCGGCACCAGGAGTATCGACTGCTTCGACGTCGGCGCCCGGACCTTCATCCTCTCCCCCGATTGCATCGAGTGCATCGAGGCATCGGCCCTCTGCATCGGGGCGCCATCGGAGGGCTGCGTCGGCGTCAGTGGCATCGAGACCTCCTCGTCTGCTGATGTCATCGGATGGTGGTGCTTCGTCTGGAGTGCAGGTGAGGGCTGTCCTTTCCCATGCTGGTGGCGGTGAGCCTTCGGGTGGGTCTCCCCCTACCCTGAGGGCTCCTGCGGTACAGCCCCCCCGAGACCGACCTCCTTCGGCCTCGGCCCCGAGGAAGAGACGGCTGGATTCTACATCCTCCTCGTCGGTGCCGGGAAGCTCCGGTGATATGCTTCGTCCCAAAAAATCGAAGAAGCATCGTCACCGGTCCCCTTCCCGTGTCGGCACCGAGAGCTCTGGGTCGCCGAGGGAGTCGGCACCCAGTAGGCATCGGCACCGAGAGGACCGCTCGCCCTCTGTTCAAGAGGTGTCGGTGCGCTCCCCTTTGGACAGCCCGGAACAGCCTCCACACCCGGAACAGGTTCTGACATCGACTCCTGCATCGGCTTCCATGTCTTTTTCCACAGCCGCTCTGCACGAGAGCCTCCGGGCCGTTCTCCCAGAGATCCTGAGAGAGCTGTTGCGCCCTACCCCTCCGGTACCGGGGGTGCTTGCGCCACCGGTACCGTCGAGCGAGGCGCCGGCTGGCCCATTATCCGGGTTGAGGTCTCCGACATCGGTGCCGCTTGCGGTACCGAGTGCGGTAGCCTCCCAGGAAGGCTCCCCGACTACGTCGGCGGAGGGAGCTTCGCCGGTGCGGGCGAGGGAGTCTACCTCTCGACGCTCCCACCGTGGCCGTGGTTCCACGGAGTCGAGCCAGGCACGGTTGCAGACACAGGTCCGTGAACTTGTGTCTGACACCGATGGTGAGGCCTCGTGGGAAGAGGAAGAGGACATCAGATATTTCTCTGACGAGGAGTCTGAGGGTCTTCCTTCTGATCCCACTCCCTCTCCTGAAAGGCAGCTTTCTCCTCCTGAGAGCCTGTCTTTTGCTTCCTTTGTCCGGGAGATGTCTACGGCCATCCCCTTCCCGGTGGTTGTGGAGGACGAGCCCAGGGCTGAAATGTTTGAGCTCCTGGACTATCCTTCTCCACCTAAGGAAGCGTCCACAGTACCCATGCATCATGTCCTCAAAAAGACATTGCTGGCGAACTGGACCAAACCTCTAAGTAATCCCCACATTCCCAAGAAGATCGAGTCCCAGTACCGGATCCATGGGGACCCAGAGCTGATGCGCACTCAGTTGCCTCATGACTCTGGAGTTGTGGATTTGGCCCTAAAGAAGGCCAAGAGTTCTAGGGAGCATGCTTCGGCGCCCCCGGGCAAGGACTCTAGAACCTTGGACTCCTTTGGGAGGAAGGCCTACCATTCTTCTATGTTCGTGGCCAAGATTCAGTCCTACCAGCTCTACACGAGCATACACATGCGGAACAATGTGCGACAGTTGGCGGGCTTGGTGGACAAGCTCCCCCCTGAGCAAGCCAAGCCATTTCAGGAGGTGGTCAGGCAGCTGAAGGCGTGCAGAAAATTCCTGGCCAGAGGGGTGTATGACACCTTTGATGTTGCGTCCAGGGCCGCTGCTCAAGGTGTGGTGATGCGCAGACTCTCATGGCTGCGTGCCTCCGACCTGGAGAATAGAATCCAGCAGCGGATTGCGGACTCGCCTTGCCGTGCGGATAATATTTTTGGAGAGAAAGTCGAGCAGGTGGTAGAGCAGCTCCACCAGCGGGACACCGCTTTCGACAAGTTCTCCCGCCGGCAGCCTTCAGCCTCTACCTCTACAGGTAGAAGATTTTTGGGAGGAAGGAAGACTGTTCCCTACTCTTCTGGCAAGCGTAGGTACAATCCTCCTTCTCGACAGCCTGCGGCCCAGGCTAAGCCCCAGCGCGTGCGCTCTCGTCAGCAGCGTGCGACTCAGCAAGGCCCCTCGGCTCCCCAGCAAAAGCAAGGGACAAGCTTTTGACTGGCTCCAGCAGAGCATAGCCGACATCAACGTGTCAGTGCCGGGCGACCTGCCAGTCGGAGGGAGGTTGAAAGCTTTTCACCAAAGGTGGCCTCTCATAACCTCCGATCAGTGGGTTCTCCAAATAGTCCGGCAAGGATACACCCTCAATTTGGCCTCAAAACCTCCAAATTGTCCACCGGGAGCTCAGTCTTACAGCTTCCAGCACAAGCAGGTACTTGCAGAGGAACTCTCCGCCCTTCTCAGCGCCAATGCGGTCGAGCGCGTGCCATCCGGGCAAGAAGGGCTGGGATTCTATTCCAGGTACTTCCTTGTGGAAAAGAAAACAGGGAGCATGCGTCCCATCCTAGACCTAAGGGCCCTGAACAAATATCTGGTCAAAGAAAAGTTCAGGATGCTTTCCCTGGGCACCCTTCTCCCCATGATTCAGGAAAACAATTGGCTATGCTCTCTGGACTTGAAGGACGCCTACACACACATCCCAATACTGCCAGCTCACAGACAGTATCTGCGATTTCAGGTGGGCACACGTCACTTCCAGTACTGTGTGCTACCCTTTGGGCTCGCCTCTGCTCCCAGAGTGTTCACGAAGTGCTTGGCTGTAGTAGCAGCGGCACTTCGCAGACTGGGGGTACACGTGTTCCCATATCTCAACGATTGGCTGGTGAAGAACACATCCGAGGCAGGAGCCCTGCAGTCCATGCAGATGACTATTCGCCTCCTGGAGCTACTGGGGTTTGTGATAAATTATCCAAAGTCCCATCTTCTCCCACTGCAGAAACTCGAATTCATAGGAGCTCTGCTGGATTCTCGGACGGCTCGCGCCTATCTCCCAGAGGCGAGAGCCAACAACTTGTTGTCCCTTGTCTCGCGGGTGCGAGCGTCCCAGCAGATCACAGCTCGGCAGATGTTGAGATTGCTGGGCCACATGGCCTCCACAGTTCATGTGACTCCCATGGCCCGCCTTCACATGAGATCTGCTCAATGGACCCTAGCTTCCCAGTGGTTTCAGGCTGCTGGGGATCTAGAAGACGTGATCCACCTGTCCATGAGTTTTCTCAAATCCCTGTATTGGTGGATGATTTGGTCCAATTTTACTCTGGGACGTCCTTTCCAAATTCCTCAGCCACAAAAAGTGCTGACCACGGATGCGTCACTCCTGGGGTGGGGAGCTCATGTCGATGGGCTTCACACCCAAGGAAGCTGGTCCCTCCAGGAACGCGATCTGCAGATCAATCTTCTGGAGTTATGAGCGATCTGGAACGCTCTGAAGGCTTTCAGAGATCGGCTGTCCCACCAAATTATCCAAATTCAGACAGACAACCAGGTTGCCATGTATTACATCAACAAGCAGGGGGGCACCGGATCTCGCCCCCTGTGTCAGGAAGCCGTCAGCATGTGGCTCTGGGCTCGCCGTCACGGCATGGTGCTCCAAGCCACATATCTGGCAGGCGTAAACAACAGTCTGGCCGACAGGTTGAGCAGGATTATGCAACCTCACGAGTGGTCGCTCAATTCCCGTGTAGTGCGTCAGATCTTCCAGGTGTGGGGCACCCCCTTGGTAGATCTCTTCGCATCTCGAGCCAACCACAAAGTCCCTCAGTTCTGTTCCAGGCTTCAGGCCCACGGCAGACTGGCATCGGATGCCTTCCTCCTGGACTGGGGGGAGGGTCTCCTGTATGCTTATCCTCCCATTCCTCTGGTGGGGAAGACTTTGTTGAAACTCAAGCAAGACCGAGGCACCATGATTCTGATTGCTCCTTTTTGGCCGCGTCAGATCTGATTCCCTCTTCTTCTGGAGTTGTCCTCCGAAGAACCGTGGAGATTGGAGTGTTTTCCGACTCTCATCACACAGGATGAAGGGGCGCTTCTGCATCCCAACCTCCGGTCCCTGGCTCTCACGGCCTGGATGTTGAGAGCGTAGACTTTGCCTCTTTGGGTCTGTCAGAGGGTGTCTCCCGCATCTTGCTTGCTTCCAGGAAAGATTCCACTAAGAGGAGTTACTTCTTTCTGTGGAGGAGGTTTGCCGTCTGGTGTGACAGCAAGGCCCTAGATCCTCGCTCTTGTCCTACACAGATCCTGCTTGAATACCTTCTGCACTTGTCTGAGTCCGGTCTCAAGACCAACTCTGTAAGGGTTCACCTTAGTCCAATCAGTGCATACCATTACCGTGTGGAAGGTAAGCCGATCTCAGGACAGCCTTTAGTTGTTCGCTTCATGAGAGGTTTGTTTTTGTCAAAGCCCCCTGTCAAGCCTCCTACAGTGTCATGGGATCTCAATGTCGTTTTCACCCAGCTGATGAAACCTCCTTTTGAGCCACTGAATTCCTGCCATCTGAAGTACTTGACATGGAAGGTCATTTTCGTGGTGGCAGTTACTTCAGCTCGTAGAGTCAGTGATCTTCAGGCCCTGGTAGCCCAGGCCCCTTACACCAAATTTCATCATAACAGAGTAGTCCTCCGCACTCACCCTAAGTTCTTGCCAAAGGTTGTGTCGGAGTTCCATCTGAACCAGTCAATTGTCTTGCCAACATTCTTTCCCCATCCTCATTCCTGCCCTGCTGAACGTCAGCTGCACACATTGGACTGCAAGAGAGCATTGGCCTTCTATCTGGAGCGGACACAGCCCGACAGACAGTCCGCCCAATTGTTTGTTTCTTTTGATCCCAACAGGAGGGGGAGTGGCTGTGGGAAAACGCACCATATCCAATTGGCTAGCAGATTGCATTTCCTTCACTTACGCCCAGGCAGGGCTGGCTCTTGAGGGTCATGTCACGGCTCATAATGTTAGAGCCATGGCAGCGTCGGTAGCCCACTTGAAGTCAGCCACTATTGAAGAGATTTGCAAAGCTGCGACGTGGTCATCTGTCCACACATTCACATCTCATTACTGCCTGCAGCAGGATACCCGACGCGACAGTCGGTTCGGGCAGTCAGTGCTTCAGAATCTGTTCGGGGTTTAGAATCCAACTCCCCCCCCCTAGGCCCATGTTTGTTCTGTTCCAGGCTGCACTCTCAGTTAGTTGGTAAATTTTTTAGGTCAATCTCAGTTATGTCCTCGCCGTTGCGAGGCCCAATTGACCATGGTTGTTGTTTTGAGTGAGCCTGGGGGCTAGGGATACCCCATCAGTGAGAACAAGCAGCCTGCTTGTCCTCGGAGAAAGCGAATGCTACATACCTGTAGAAGGTATTCTCCAAGGACAGCAGGCTGATTGTTCTCACAAACCCGCCCGCCTCCCCTTTGGAGTTGTGTCTTCCCTTCTCTTTGTCTTGCTACATATGAGACTGGCCGGCACGAGCCGGTTCGGGCGGGAAGACGGCCGTGCATGCGCGGTGCGCATCGGCGCACGATGACTAGCAAAGGACTTTGCTAGAAAGTGTTCCGATTGGAGGGGCTGCCGTGGACGTCACCCATCAGTGAGAACAATCAGCCTGCTGTCCTCGGAGAATACCTTCTACAGGTATGTAGCATTCGCTTTGTGTCCCTTTCTGTCCTCTGCTGGTTTGAACTTAAAGCTACATTCCTGGTAGTGTACTGTGTAAGGCTAGTTGATGTTCGTTGTGTGCTTCACAGTGGTAGTGTACTGAAGTTTGTTACGCTTCTTGTGTGTCCTTGCAAATTTGGCTGGAGGCTGTTTGATTTTTGTTTCTTCTTTTCTGAAAGAAATAAAGTAGCAAGTTTAGAAGGTTATTATTCCAATGGTATGATATCTGTAGCATTTGTATCCCACATTTTGCCACCAATTTGCAGGCTCAATGTGGCTTACATTTGCCGTAATGGCGGTTGACATTTGTGGGTAACAGAATTACAAATGGTCTTGCGATTAAGGTGCATACATACATGATAACATACAGGGAGTGTGATATATATGGAACAGATCATGGTATATATATATATATATATATATATATATATATATATATATATATATATATACCCTGTGTATACATACATGGTGAAGAAGAATGCATTCTGGTACTGCATAAAGGTTCCTGAGTAATGAATTGGATTGTAACATATATTAAGTCATTGACTATAAAGAGATCCTATTCGACTTAAGGTTTAGAGTGGTAGTGCTTGATCATTGAAAGCAAAGAGGTTAAGCAGTCATGCAATAGAAAGTTCGATTATGAAAGGTTGTGTATAATGTTGTTATTTAGTGTTTAAGATGGGTGTTTATTGTATGCCTTCTTGAAAAGATCTGTTTTCAAGAGCCTTCGGAAGATGGTTAGGTCTTTCGTTGTCTTTATGGTCTTCGGTAGTGCGTTCCATAGCTGCCTGTAGATGTATGAGAAGCTAGTCGCGTATGTGGATTTATATTTTAGCCCTTTACAGTTAGGATAGTGGAGATTGAGGAATGTGCGGGATGATCTTTTTGCATTCCTAGTAGGCAAGTCTATAAGGTTTGACATGTAGGACGGGGCTTCTCCATAGATGATTTTGTGGACCAGTGTGTAAACTTTGAACGCAATTTGTTCCTTTAGTGGGAGCCAGTGTAGTTTTTCTCTTAGGGGTTTGGCGCTTTCGTATTTCGCTTTCCCAAATATGAGTCTGGTTGCTGTGTTTTGAGCGGTTTGAAGCTTCTTAATGATTTGTTCTTTGCATCCGGCGTAGATGGCATTGCAGTAGTCTAAATGACTTAGCACCATTGATTGTACTAGGCTGCTGAATATTTCTCTTGGGAAGAAAGGTTTGATTCTTTTAAGTTTCAACATTGAGTAGAACATTTTCTTTGCTGTGTTTTTCGCATGGTCTTCGAGTGTGAGATTTCGGTCAATTGTGACTCCCTGTATTTTCAGGCTGTTTGAGACTGGAAGTGTGTAGTCTGGGGTGTTTATGGTAGGATATGAACTCTGTGTCAGGGAGAGTGCGTGTGTGTGGGTAGTTGTGATTGAGAGAGGGTGATGGCATTGAGTAGTGGTGAGCTTGGTTCATGGATTGGTGTTTGTCTGTCAGATAGACTGTGACAGGATTGATAGTTTTTTTAGGGAGGAGGTGGGAGGGGGTTTGGAGTGTGGTGATTGTGGGGAGCTAGTGGGGTTGTGTTTTTCTATGAGTATTGTTTGCATTATATTTTTTTGGTGTGGTGTTTTGTTTCAGGGGTGGGTTGAGGTGGAATGATTGTGGGAAATGGAGGGGTGGGGGGGGGGTCAGAATTGGTACATGGTTGTGGTGGTACAAATTGATTATGTGTTAGAGAGACAGGCTGAGGGGTGGGGGGGTACAGAATTGGTGCATGGTTGTGGTGTCAGAAATAAAGTGTTTGTTAGAGAGTCAGGGGGTGAGTGTGCATTTATCTATGTCCTGCATGATTACACATACGTTTTATTTTAGTGTGAGGAGCCAGTTGATCTCTGTACTGTGTTTCACAGTTAGATTTTTGAGAGGTGTGTTGTGACGTTGGCAATTTGGTGGTACTGTGCTTCTTTTCTTGTTTTCCTGTTGTAAAAGAAATGAAACAGGCATTATTGTAATTGTTTTAAACAATAAATATGAGAGTGTGTGCTTTTGATTATGTGTGTAATTTGCTGGTCCTGTGACTTCTGTTGTCTTCATCTGTGGTCGCATTCCTGTTTTAAAGTAAGTGAATTTGGAGATTTTATAAATCCATTTGTGGGTTAGGTTCCATGGGTGCATCATTGTAGTGGAATAAGGAAGAATTGTGGCTTGTCTCACAGCCAGTAGGAGGTGCGTGATCCTGCTTCAGTGATATGGCGTTTGCTTGTTGTTGTTTGTTGCTGGCTGTTGTTTTGCTTTCTGCCGCGGTGCAATTGGTGCACTGAAGAAAGTGAAATTCAAGAGTTAATTAAAGCATTGAGTTCATTCAAAGTATCAATGTAGTGTGATACGGAGAGTAGTGCTTGCATGACTCATATTTATACTGTTTAATTTAGATGCCGTTTTCTTGAACTTTTCTGCTTGTTCTTGTTTAGCGTTGTGGTACTGTACGTTTGCTGCAGTGGAAAAGATAAAATTGAACAATTAAATGAAGCATTCATATGGTTTCAAAATGGCACAGGGAACTCACAGACAATGGTATGCGTGGTTGTGTTGTCAGAAATTGAGTATGAGAGAGAGAGGCTGAAGGGTGGGGGCACAATTTGTTAGAGAGACAGGGGCTGAGTGTGAATTTATGTATGTACTGCATGATTGTACATACGTTTTATTTGAGTGTGTGAAGCCAGTTGATCTCTGTACTGTGTTTGACAGGTTTTTTTTACAGGTGTGTTGTCACATTGCCAGTTTGGTGGTACTGTGCTTCTTTTCTTGTTCTCCTGTTGTAATAGAAATGAAACAGTCATTATTTTATTTTTTTTTAAATAATAAATATGACATTGTGTGTTTTTGCTTATGTTGGTCATTTGATGGTCCTGTGACTTCTGTTGTCTTCATCTGTGGTCGCATTCCTGCATTAAAGAAAGTGAATTTGTACATTTTAAAAATCCATTTGTGGCTTAGGTTCCATAGGATCATCATTGTAGTGGAATAAGGAAGAGTTGTGGCTTGACTCAGCCAGTAGGAGGTGCCTCCTTGTGCTTGTTTTGCGTTGTGGTACTGTACGTTTGCTGCAGTGGAGAACATAAAATCGAACAATTAAATGAAGCATTCACATGGTTTCAAAATGGCACAGGGGACTCGCTGACAACGGTATGCGTGGTTGTGGTGTCAGAAATTGAGTGTGTGTTAGAGAGACAGGCTGAGGGGTGGGGGCACAGAATTGGTGCATGGTTGTGGTGTCAGAAATGAAGTGTTTGTTAGAGAGACAGGGGGTGAGTGTGCATTTATGTATGTAGTGCATGATTGTACATACGTTTTAGTATAGTGTGTATTTTGGGGGGGGGGGGTGTTAGGGGACGCAGTGCTAGTGGGTTACAGTTATCTGCTTATTGTGGTGGTGTTTGGGTGAAGTGTGTGTGTGGTTTTTTTTTTGAAAATGATATTGCTCTACAGTAGTTCAGAAATATAGTCAGTGTTATACCCCCTAAGTGGCTGATGCCCCTCTCTTTCTCCCTCCCTGCATTGCATTTTTTAAAAGGGGGGGGGGGTGGTAGGGGACGCAGTGCTAGTGGGTTACTGTTATGTGCTTATTGTGGTGGTGTTTGGATGAAGTGTGTGTGAGTTGTTTGTTTTGTTTTTGAAAATGACATTGCTGTACAGTAGGTCAGAAATGTAGTCAGTGCTATACCCCCTAAGTGGCTGACGCCGCTCTCTTTCTCCCTCCTTGCATTGCATTGTAAATAAGGGCCATGTCTGTCACAAATGAAATAGGCGTTAGCAAGGTTTTCCTCGCAGTGTGTATGTTTGTGAGAGAGATAGAGAAAGAGTGAATGTGTGAGCGTGTGTGTGTGTGAGGGAGAGAGTGATTCTGGTTGTGAGTGTGTGAGAGAGAGTGTGTTTGTGTGTGAATGTGAGTATCTGAGGCATAGTGAGTGTGTGTGAGAGAGAGAGAGAGTGTTTGTGAGACACAGACTCTGTTTGAGACCGAGTGTATGAGATCAAGAGAGTGTTTGAGTGACTGTGTGACACTCTCCCTCCCTCCCTGCATTGTAGTTTAAAAATGGCCCGTTCCTTGTCATCAAGCAGATGAAGCCATTACGTATGGGTTATGTCCATCACAGTGCCCTCTTGGCCAGCTAGCTCCACTGCCTCTTCAGTATTCTCTATCTCCCCTAGCAGGGTGGCTGCAGCTTGTTCGAGCTCCAGAAAAATCTGCCGGGAGGTGGTTCCTGGCTTGCCAGTTGTTAACCGGGGTGTTGGAGGCTATAGCAGCCTCACTTTAAAGGCACATAGGTTAGCCCTTTCCCTGCCTTACCCATACCTCTGTGGATGTGGACATATTGCCTTGCTTTCCCTGTCCTTACCCACCAACAGTGGATGCAGGCATATAGGTTCGCCCTTTCCCTGCCTTTCCCACTCATCTGAGCCTCCGGAGTCTTCAATACCTCTGCTTTCCTCACAGCTTTAAAAAAAAAAAAAAAATGTCGCGTCGCGTTTTTAAACGCAGAGACGCTGGAACAGAGGTTTTTGACCTGATTTTCAGCAGGATCGTAGTTGTACACTAGATCCTTTGAGGTAAGAGTGTTTTCCAACTCCTCTGGGGTGGGCCCGCGATCGGGGCGATTTTGGCACGAAACCGCCATCTTGGATTTTACCGCCGTTTTTCGGCGATGGCTGCGGACAATGTAAAGCGCTGTTCCACTTGTGGCAAGCGCAAATCAGCAGCAGAGCTCTGTAAATCGTGCTGTACTGGCGTAGGAGCCGGCCCGAGCATGGCGAGCGATGTTTCTTCCCGCTCTGAGCTGGCAGCGGGCGCCATTTTGCTTACACCGCATGGCGCGGCCTCCGTGGACACGGAGAGACCTGAGCCGGGTGGGGCACCTCGAGATGAGGTTATTTCAGGAGTGGCTAGCACCGGACAGGATTTGGGTGCCCAGGGTGAGATTTTCTCCCCTGATTTTGTGCTTTTGCTGCATAAAGCCTGAGGCTCCTCTGATTGCCCCCCCCCCCCCCCCCCCCCCCGATGGATTCTGGCCTTGGACTGCCCAGTGAGGCTTTTTTCCCGGATGCTTGGCCTAAAGATAAGCGCAGAAGGGTTAATTCCCCTTCAGATTGTGGTGCACCTTTTTCCCCCTCGTGGTCGGGGTGTGAGGATTCGGAGAACTCTGACAGACGTTCTTGGCTGAGGAACCAGAGTCAGGTGCGGATTTACCACAGGATCTGGATGATCCCTCCGCGGTGAGGATTTTCCACCGTGATGAGCTGCCAGCGCTTATTTCAGATACCCTGCAGGCCCTCTCGATTGAAGATCCTGACAGTGGCATGGCCTCCTCGGGTAATCCCAGGATGGCTAGTACCAAGAAAGCTGCTCGGGCCTTCCCTTTGCATGACTCCATCCTAGAGCTTGTTTCGGCTCAGTGGGCTGACCCCGAGGGACCTTTGAGAGTTTCCAGGGCTATGGGGCAGTTATACCCTCTGCGTGAGGGACATATGGCTCGTTTTCAAATGCCTACAGTGGATGCCCTAGTCACTGCGGTGACAAAGAGAACTACCCTCCCTGTTGAAGGAGGTGTTGCCCTGAAGGATGTTCAAGACCGTAGGCTGGAAACAGCATTGAAACGGTCCTTTGAAATTGCAGGTCTCACTGTTCGGGCGTCTGCATGCAGCTGTTATGCTGTTAGAGCCTGCCTAGCTTGGCTGCAACAGGCAGTGGCTCAGCCCGGAGATGGAGCGGAGCCCTTCTTGGATGTGGCTCCGCGGATGGAGGTGGCCTTGTCCTTTCTGGCTGATGCCCTTTATGACCTTGTCAGAGCTTCGGCTAAACAAATGGCAGTAGCAGTGGCGGCTCGCCGTCGTCTGTGGCTACGACACTGGGCAGCGGACATGGCCTCTAAGCAAAGGTTGGTGAAGTTGCCTTTTCAAGGACTTCTCCTATTTGGTGAGGAGTTGGAGAAAATTGTGAAAGGCCTGGGTGATCCAAAACCCCAGCGCTTGCCCGAAGATAGGCAGAGGCCTTCCTCTAAGGGAACAGGCGGTCCACTCCTCGTACAGACCTCGCTTCCGTGAAGCTAGAAGGTACCGCCCGGAGCGTTCTGCTGGGTTTACTTCACGTGCCCGTGGTCAGCAGAGGAACTCCTTTCACTCGGACAAGCGTTCCGCAGCCGGTGGCTCAAGACCAGGAGTTCAGGGGCGACCCTCTCAATGATGGTGCGCCGGCCCTCTCCTCGATGCCTGTCATCGGAGGACGGCTTTCCCTCTTTGTCGAGGAGTGGGCCAAGATTTCTTCAGATCAGTGGGTTCTGGACCTGATCAGAGATGGATACAGAATAGAATTCAACGCCCCAGTAAGAGACGTGTTTGTGGAGTCCCGATGCGGTTCTGCCGTCAAACGGGCGGCGGTGGAGGAGACTTTACAAGGTCTGATTCAGTTAGGGGCAGTGACCCCGGTGCCTCCCGCCAAGCAAGGCTGCAGCCGATACTCCATCTACTTTGTGGTGCCGCGAAAAGGTGGGTCCTTTCGCCCTATTCTGGACTTAAAAGAAGTGAACAAGTCCCTGAGAGTGCGGCATTTCCACATGGAATCCCTGCGCTCCGTCATTGCGGCGGTTCAGCCAGGAGAGTTTTTCACGTCTCTAGACCTGAAAGAAGCTTACTTGCACATACCGATTTGGCCCCCGCACCAGAAGTTTCTGAGGTTTGCGGTGTTGGGAAAACATTTCTAGTTCAGGGCCTTGCCTTTTGGCCTCGCCACAGCTCCCCGAACCTTTTCGAAGGTAATGGTGGTAGTAGCTGCTTTTCTCAGGCGAGAAGGTATCAGGGTTCACCCGTACCTAGACGACTGGCTCATCAGAGCAGACTCAGAAAAAGAGAGTCATTTAGCTACAGCCAGAGTGGTGGCAGAGGCGGACCAATGGATAGATATGCCTCCTCTGGAGGGGGAAGAGGAGGAGCACCCACCAGCCCCACCAACACCACCAGCTCCACCAACACCTCCAGCTCTAGACAACAGTGCCGCAGTACTGCCACTCCTGCAGCACCTGGTTGCTGTAGTCAACCTGTTGCTTCAGGAGGTGGCAGCACTGCGGCACTCTGTCGAGGACTGCCAGCAGACTCCTAGCCGGCTCATGCTGCTGGTGATAGAGCTGCTGCGACGGCAATTGGAGGACAGGAGAGGGGAGAATGATTTTGGGGGGGGGGGGGGGGAATTGTAAATAATTTGTTTTCGTATATAGTTTATATACAATTTTACACTTTTGGCACTGACCGGGGGCTGTGTGTGTACTTTGTGCACAAAAGCAAAAGTAGAGGCTGACAAATGCGCAAACCATTAGGGAGATATCAAAAAAACAGTTTATTCAGAATATTCATATCAATATCAAGGACCCGACACGGTCCGTGTTTCGGCGCCAAAGCGCCTGCCTCAGGGGTCACAATCAACTTTCTCTGAGAAGAAGCTGATAGGCTTGAATAATTCCTTTATGTATGTAAGTTAATCCACAGAGAGAACAAAAGAACAGCCAACCGATCAGCAAACACCATGTGACAAGACTCTTGATATTGATATGAATATTCTGAATAAACTGGTTTTTGATATTATCTCCCTATTGGTTTGCGCATTTGTCAGCCTCTACTTTTGCTGTTTTGCTTTGACTTTCCGTGGAGGCTCCTCCTGTCTTCTTGGATTTGTACTTTGTGCACTACATATGTGGTATTATCAAATGCTGGGGTTGATGTGAGAGGAGTCAGAAATCTGGGTTGCATGACAGGTGAACTGTGACAGAGAAACTTTGGTACATATGAGTGATAAGTGTGGCCATACAGAAGGCCACCTGTTCCTTCCAAACTGCATGGCTGTATGGTAAAGTGGGGGAGGCTGGGTGGGCATTTCTTTTAAGGAACAGTAGAGGAGTGTGGTAGCCGTGTTAGTCCACTCTTAAGGTTATCAATAGAAATCAAACAAAATAAAACATGGAAAAGAAAATAAGATGATACCTTTTTTTATTGGACATAACTTAATACATTTCTTGATTAGCTTTCGAAGGTTGCCCTTCTTCCTCAGATCTGAGGAAGAAGGGCAACCTTCGAAAGCTAATCAAGAAATGTATTAAGTTATGTCCAATAAAAAAGGTATCATCTTATTTTAAGGAACAGAAATGCCCATCCAACCTCTCCCCCCTTACCATAGAGCTTCACAGCACAGAGTTGTGTAAATAATAGGTATGTTGTCTAGCACTACAAACTGGCAGATAACCATAGGTAGCGCATAGACAATGTTTGCTCTCTGATCACCAGACACCCTTACCCACAACCAAACCACATTGGTGAGGGCGAGGAAGGAGCTACAAACAGCTGGGTCATCTTTTCACATTGAATGTATCAGCAATCCTATATAATAATTCTCACCTCCAACAGGATGTGCCTGGGACGGTGCCCATAGGTGGTCGGTGGCCCAACTGTTTGGGGAGGCTAAAGGGGCGGGGTTAGGGGTGGGGCCATGGGTGGAGCTTACTACTACTACTACTACTATTTAGCATTTCTATAGCGCTACAAGGCATACGCAGCGCTGCACAAACATAGAAGAAAGACAGTCCCTGCTCAAAGAGCTTACAATCTAATAAATCCATAATTGTCTGATAACCCACAGAAAAAATAAATAAATAAAAATAAAAGTCACAATTAATACCTTTTATTAAATTTAGATATTAGCTATGTATCATATGTCAAAGAATAAAGCGGTTGCTCAAAGCATATACTAACCACAATCGCTCAACTGCAAAACACTATGCACAACTTTGTGCAAAAACACACTCAGAACCTTACTGTACCATAAATATTACACTGGGCAGAACCTAATACACCAATATACCACCCATACAGAAAATGCAGACCGTCAACAATATGAAACAAGGGATCATAATATCACAATTCTCATGTAGAGCCACAAAACACCCTAATTCATGTTTAATGTGGGATAAAATGCCATAAATAAGTAAAAAATATAAACTTTTAATGTTGAGCACCTGATTCTCAAAGTGGACATATCCCAAACACTATAATGAAAATAAAATGATCTTTTCTACCTTTGTTGTCTGGTGACTGTTTTTCTGATCATGCTGGCCAAGTATCAGATTCTGCTGCTATCTGTCCTCTTAACTCCGTTTCCAGGGCTTCCTTTCCATTTATTTCTTTACTTTCCGCCTGTCTTCTTCATTTCTTGCCTTACATCCGTAAGTAAAAGCTGGGTCCTCTGCAGACTTGACTGTCCAGTGGATCCAGCTTCTACCTATTTTCTCCATCGATATGCAGGTTTTCTCCCTTTTCCCTCATCTTATCTCCTTCCTCTCTCTTCCCTCCCCTCCATCCATGCCCAGCATTTTTTCTCTCTCCCTTCCCCTCCATCCATGTGCATCTCCTTCCTCTGTCTTCCCTCCTCTCCATGCATGTCCAGAATTTCTCCCCTTCATTCATGTGCATCTCCTTCCTGGCTTCCCTTCCCTCAATCCATGTCCAGCAACCCTCCTCTCTCCCCTGTCCTCCATCCATCCAAGTCCACCAACCCTCTTCTCCCCTCTAGCCACCTATGTCCAGCAACCCTCCTCTCTCTCCCCTGCCTCCCCTCCATCCACCCATGTCCAGCAACCCTCCTCTCACCTCTAGCCACCCACCCATGTCCAGCAAATCTTCTCTCCCCTGACCTCCCCTCCACCCATGTCCAGCAACCCTCCTCTGTCACCTGCCATCCCCTCTATCCACCCATTCCAGCAACCCTTCTCTCTCCCCTGCCCTCCACTCTATCCATGTCCAGCAACCCTGTTTTCTCCCCTGCCCTCCATCCACCCATGTCTAGCAACCCTGCTCTCCCCTCTAGCCACCCACCCATGTCCAGCAACCCTCCTCTCTCCCCTGCCATCCCCTCTATCCACCCATTCCAGCAACCCTCCTCTCTCCCCTGCCATCCCCTCTATCCACCCACCCATGTCCAGCACCCTCCTCTCTCCCCTGCCATCCCCTCTATCCACCCACCCATGTCCAGCAACCCTCCTCTCTCGCCTGCCATCCCCTCTTTCCACCCACCCATGTCCAGCAACCCTCCTCTCTCCCCTGCCATCCCCTCTATCCACCCACTCATGTCCAGCAACCCTCCTCTCTCCCCTGCCATCCCCTCTATCCACCCCACCCATTCCAGCAACCCTCCTCTCCCCTGCCCTCCATGCACATCCAGCAATTCCCTTCTGTCCCCTGCCCCCCTCCATCCATACCCAGCCCGATTCTCCTCTCCCCTGCCTCCATCCATCTGGGCCAGCGGCGCCCTGGGTCTCCCCTTTCCCTCCCCTTGCTTACTATCTGCCCCGCGCCATCTTTAATTTACCACCGCTCCGTCCCCAGCGTCGACTCGGCCGCATTATTTCAAAACCCGCCCTGCTGCCCGTCTCTATTCTCCCCTCGCTCTCTTCACGACGTGATTCGTGCCGTAGACAGAGTCCTGCCTTCTGACATCATTTCCTCGAGGGCGGGACTCTGTCTGCAGAACGAATCATGTCGCAAAGGGAGCGAGGGGAGAATAGAGACGGACAGCAGGGCGGGCTCTGAAATGATGCGGCCAACGCTGGGGACGGAGCGGAGGTAAATTAAAGATGGCGCGGGGCAGATAGTAATTAACGGAAAGGGAGGGAAGGGGACACTCACGGCGCCACTCGCCCGGCCTCCCCAAGCCTCTTATACCGGGCGCCTATGACCGTGCCTGCCGGAAGTGGTCTGCTAGGCAGGCACACACTGACGTCAGTGATGTCAGTGACAGACAATTTGGCAAAGCAAAACAATCTGAGTGCTGGCCATTAGGACACAGGGTTGATAGGAGAGTTTTAAAAGACTGAAGGAACCGAAAGTGTTAAATGGGGGGAGGGGGGGAGTTCTGAACGACTGAAAGACATGAACATTTGGGAAAGGAAAACAATCTGAATGCTGGCCATTAGGACACAGGGTAGATAGGAGAGTTTTAAAAGACTGAAGGAAACGAAAGTGTTAAACTGGAGAAGGGGGGGGGGGGGGGGGGAGTTGTGAAGGACTGAAAGACATGCAAATTTGGGACAGGAAAACAATCTCAATGCTGACCATTAGCTCACAGGGTACATAGCAGAGTTTTAAAAAACTGAAGGAACCGAACGTGTTCGGGGGGGGGGGGGGGGGGGGGGCGGCGGGCAAGTTCTGAATGAATGAAAGAAATGAAAATTTACGAGAGGAACACAATCTGAATGCTGGGCATTTGGACACAGGGTAGATAGGACACTTTAAAAAAAAAATGAAGGACGTGAAAGTGTTACATCTTGGGGGAGGGGTGAGGAGGAAGGCGGTGGGGTATCCGGATACTGGGCGTTAGGGCCACGGGGGTACATAGACTTTTGAAAGCCTTAAGGAACCCAAAGTGTGGGAAGGAGGAGGAAAAGGAGGGGAGGGAACGAGGTGAGGGGCATTAGGAACAGGGGAGGGGGCCCTGCCACACACTCTCATTCTCACACACACACTGTCACACAGTCTCACTCTGTCAGACACCCGCACATTCACTCTGGCTCTCTCTCTCAAACATACACACTCCCAGGAAAACCTTGCTAGCGCCCGTTTCATTTGTTCCAGAAACGGGCCTTTTTTACTAGTGGTATATAATGCTGAGGAGAAAAGAGAAACAACGGTAAAAGCATTAGATGGATGTTTACTTCATCACAATTGCAATATAATACATCAGGTACAGAAGGGCACAGGCTAGGGGAATTATATAGGCCCTGGGCTGTAGCCACCTGCAGGTAATTTAGAATAGGAACTGTAACCAGAACCCCTCTCCCTCACCATGACTTAAGGGCTCAAGGCCTTGGTAAGCATGCACTTGTGGCCACCTTGAAAATAGTTTGCAGGATAGAATTTAGAAATGTTGTTGTTCCATAACTATAGAGGATTGTAGGACTGTGTTGAATAATGTGGAAAAGACATTCAGCGCATATATGCTTCCCCCCCCCCCAGCAACCTTGAGAATGGGTGGACACTTCATAAAAGGGGACTGGGGTTCACCACATAAAGAAGGATGATCCTTCTGGCGTGGGAGCTTGGAGAGCCAGGAGACCTGGGGCAGCTGATCCCTAGGCCCTCATGTTCATGTCCTGTGACCCTCGCTGGCTCTGGTCCTGCCTCTACCCTGCCTCCCTGCTGCCCTGTCCATCTGCCACTGGTCCTTTGTCCTAGCTTGCTCTGGCCCTTCAGCCTGCTCCAATTCAGCTTGTTCCAGTCCGCTGCTCTGCTCTCTTCTGCTTCTGCTCCTGCTTGTCCCAATCCGTCTGTTCCAGCTTATTCCGGCCCTGCTGCCCCGCTGTCTTCTGCTCCAGCTTGATCCAGTCCGTCTGTCCCAGCGTGTTCCAGTCCTGTTGTGCCGCTGTCTTCTGCTCCAACTTGCTCCAGTCCATCTGTTCCAGCTTGTTCCAGCCAATCTGTCCTAGCCTGTTCCAGCTTATTCCAGTTCGTCTGTTCCAGCTTGTTCCAGTCCATCCGTTCCAGCTTATTCAAGTCCGTCTGTTCCTACTTGCTCCAGTCCATCTGCACCTGCTTGTTCAAGTCCATCTGTTCCAGCTTGTTCCAGTCCATCTGTTCCAGTTTGCCAGCTTGTTCCAGTCCGCCCATTCCGGCTGTCCCAGCCTGTTCCAGTCCATCTATTCCAGCTTACTCCTGTCCGTCTGTCCCAGTTGGCTCCTATCCGTCTGTTCCAGCTCGTTCCAGTCCTACTGATCCAGTCCATCCATCTGTTCCAGCTCTTTCCAGTCCTACTGCTCCAGTCCATCCACCTGTCTATCTGTTCCAGCTTGTCTCCAGTCCTTTATCCAGCCTGTTCCAGTCCCATCACATCCACCCCAGCCTACCTGCATGCCTGCCTGCTTGCCTGCCTACCAGCAACCAACCTACATGCTTGTCAATCCATCACTTTGCCTGCTCATCAGCAACCAACCTGTCTGCTTGCCAGACCATCAACTTGCCTATTTATCAACCCAACCTGCCTGCTTGCCAGACCATCAACTCGCCTATTTATAAACCCATCAACTACCTGCCTGCCATCTAGCCTGCTCAACTACCTAACTGCCCCGCCTAACTCCCTGCCTGCCTTCAAACCTGCACAACTACCTAACTGCCTCCCTGCCTGCCATTAACCCACCTGCCTACCAGCTCACCCATCACCTGCCTGCCTCCCTGGCCATGGCCCCTATACACATTCTCTTCATCGCCCTGTCCCTTCCTAATCTTTTCTCCCTCCCCCCCACTTCTGTCCACCACAGGAATTCATTGCCCATCCATGTCCTCTCCCATCCTACTCACTACTGCATTACCCTACTACCCACCCCCGTCCCTCTCCACCTCACCATCTCTCCTATCCCCCCCTCCCTCCTAGCTCTCAACCTTCAACACTTCCTTCCTGCCATTAGCCCATCCCTACTAAGCTCATCCCGTCTTCGTCGCCCTACCTCCCACACCCTCTTCCGCTCTCTCTTGCTCCTTCTCCTACTATCCGCCGGAGACATCAATCCCAATCCAGCCCCCCCCCCCCCCCCCCCCACATGCCCTCGTCTTATCCATCCAAACGCTTCCGGGATATCTCCAATCTCATTTCTGTTCCCCTCCTTCCCTTCTCGTGCACCCTGTGGAATGCCCACTCTGTGTGCAACAAACTTTCCTTCACCCACGATCTCTTCATCTCCCGCTCCCTTCATCTGTTCGCCTTAACTGAAACCTGGCTCACCCCCGATGACTCGGCCTCAGTTGCGGCCCTATGCCATGGAGGTTATCTTTTCTCCCACACTCCCCGCCCAGTTGACCGCGGAGGAGGTGTCTGGTTACTACTTTCACCCGCCTGTAGTTTTCAACCCCTCCTCCTACCGCAATCTAACTGCTTCTCATCCTTTGAAGTTCACTCCATCCGTCTATTCTACCTGCTGCCACTCAGAGTTGCAGTTATTTACTGCACCCTGATAAATCCCTCCCCTCCTTCCTTACCGACTTCGATGCTTGGCTCTCCGTTTTTCGTGAACCCTCATCTCCGTCCCTCATTCTTGGTAACTTTAACATACACGTTGACGACCAATCAGACCCTTACGCTTCTCAGTTCCTCACTCTGACATCCTCCTTCAACCTCCAGCTGAGCTCCATCACCCCCACTCACCGAACTGGCCATTGTCTTGACCTCATCCTCTCCTCTACCTGCTCACCCTCCAATTTCTGCGCCTCAGATCTTCCTCTCTCAGATCATCACCTGATCACCTTCACACTTCATCACCCTCCCCCTCAGCCCCACCCTACACTAACCACTACTTTCAGAAATCTCCAGGCCGTTGACCCTTCCACCTTATCCTCTAGTATCTCTAATCTCCTCCCCTCCATCATGTCCTCTGAGTCTGTCGATAGGACTGTCTCCGCTTACAATGCCACTCTCTCATCTGCTCTGGATACCCTTGCACCATCCATCTCAAGGCGCGAACTAGTCCCCATCCCTGGCTAAGCCCCTGCATCCGATACCTTCGCTCCTGCGCCCGATCTGCTGAACGCCTCTGGAGGAAATCTCGCACACATTCAGACTTCATTCAGTACAAATTCATGCTATCCTCCTTCCAGTCCTCCCTATTCCTTGCCAAACAGGACTATTACACCCAACTAACTAATTCCCTCAGCTCCAACCCTCGCCGTCTCTTCACCACCCTTAACTCCCTCCTCAAAGTGCCCTCCGCTCCCACCCCCCCACCCCCACTCTCTCCTCAATCACTGGCTGACTACTTCCGCGATAAGGTACAGAAGATCAACCTCGAATTTACTACCAAACCACCTCCTCCTCTAACCCACTCCCTCAACCATCCAACCCAGGCCTCCTTCTCTTCTTTACCTAATATCACCGAAGAGGAAACCGCCCACCTTCTTTCCTCTTTGAAATGCACCACCTGTTCCTCTGACCCCATCCCCACCAACTTACTCAACACCATCTCTCCTACCGTCACCCCCTCCATCTGCCATATCCTCAACCTCTCTCTCTCCACTGCAACCGTCCCTGACACCTTCAAACATGCTGTAGTCACACCACTCCTCAAAAAACCATCACTTGACCCTACCTGTCCCTCCAACTATCGCCCCATCTCCCTCCTACCCTTCCTCTCCAAAATACTTGAACGCGCGCCGTTCACAGCCGATGCCTCGATTTTCTCTCCTCTCATGCCATCCTCGATCCGCTTCAATCTGGTTTTCGCCCTCTACACTCAACAGAAACGGCACTCACTAAAGTCTGTAATGACCTGTTCCTTGCCAAATCCAAAGGTCACTACTCCATCCTCATCCTCCTCGACCTATCCGCCGCTTTTGACACTGTCAATCATAACTTACTTCTTACCACACTGTCTTCATTTGGGTTCCAGGGCTCTGTCCTCTCCTGGTTCTCCTCTTATCTCTCCCACTGTACCTTCAGAGTACACTCTCATGGTTCTTCCTCCACCCCTATCCCGCTCTCTGTTGGAGTTCCTCAGGGATCTGTCCTTGGACCCCTTCTCTTTTTGATCTATACCTCTTCCCTGGGCTCGCTGATTTCATCCTATGGCTTCCAGTATCATCTGTACGCTGACGACACCCAGCTTTATCTCTCCACACCAGACATCACTGCGGAAACCCAAGCCAAAGTATTGGCCTGCTTATCCGACATTGCTGCATGGATGTCCAACTGCCATCTGAAACTGAACATGTCCAAGACAGAGCTTATTGTCTTTCCACCCAAACCCACCTCTCCCCTCCCTCCGCTCTCTATCTCAGTAAATGGCACCCTCATCCTCTCCTTCTCATCTGCCCGCAACCTCGGAGTCATCTTCAACTCCTCCCTCTCCTTCTCTGCGCATATCCAGCAGACAGCCAAGACCTGCCGCTTCTTTCTCTATAAAATCAGCAAAATTCGCCCTTTCCTCTCTGAGCACACCACCCGTACTCTCATCCACTCTCTCATTACCTCTCGCCTTGACTACTGCAACCTACTCCTCACTGGCCTCCCACTTAGCCATCTATCCCCCTTTCAATCCGTTCAGAACTCTGCTGCGCGTCTTATCTTCCGCCTAGACTGATATACTCATATCACCCCTCTCCTCAAGTCACTTCACTGGCTTCCGATCAGGTACTGCATACAGTTGTTATTATTATTATTATTATTTGTTACATTTGTATCCCACATTTTCCCACATATGTGCAGGCTCAATGTGGCTTAAATAATACTGTGAAAGCATTCGCCAAATCCAGTACGGGATAGGTACAAAATGTTGTATTGGGATAGGGAAGATATTGACTGCTTTCCATGTGGGTGCTCTCCTCGCTCGCTGGTGGCCAGAACTGGTGGCTGCTATGGACTGTTTTCTGCTGTCTTCCATGTTCCAGACTTCATTGTGTCCGGTCCGGATTTTCCAGGTTGCCAGACTTGCTCTGCTGGTTTGTCCTTGAACAGCAACCTTACTTGGCTGGTGATTGCTGCAGCTGAGTGTCAGCTGCTGATGGGCTTATTAGCTTCTGTGAGCCTTGCTTGCTTTGCCTTGGTATCAAAGGTCTTCCATGAGTTCCTGCTCTGAAAGTTTCCTGTGTGTTTGACCCTGCCTGTTCCTGGACATCTCTTGATTTCTGCCTGCCTAAAGACTCTGGTTAGTTTATGGATTACCCTTGTTTGCCGCCTGTTTAGAGACTTTGCCTGGACCTGATTACTGCTTTTGGTAGCCACCTGCCTAGAGACTTTGCCTGGATGTGATTGTTTGCTGCCTGCTATTAAAGTCCCCTTCCTCTCCGAGCACACCACCCGAACTCTCATCCACTCTCTCATCACCTCTCGCCTTGACTACTGCAACCTACTCCTCACTGTCCTCCCACTTTTCTATCCCCCCTTCAATCTATTCAGAATTCTGCTGCCCGTCTTATCTTCTGCCTAGACCGATATGCTCATATCACCCCTCTCCTCAAGTCACTTCACTGGCTTCCGATCAGGTACCGCATACAGTTCAAGCTTCTCCTACTAACCTACAAATGCACTCAATCTGCTGCCCCCCACTACCTCTCTACCCTTATCTCCCCTTACGCTCCTACCCGAAACTTCCGCTCACAGGACAAATCCCTCCTCTCTGTCCCCTTCTCCACCATCGCCAACTCCAGGCTCCGCCCTTTCTGCCTTGCCTCTCCCTATGCTTGGAATAAACTTCCTCAGCCCATACGCCAAGCCCCCTCCCTGCCCATCTTCAAATCCTTGCTCAAAGCCCATCTCTTCAATGTCACCTTCGGCACCTAACCATTTCAACTCTACCCAGGAATCTAGACTGCCCCAATTTGTCTGTCCGCACATACTGTCCATTAGATTGTAAGCTGACTTCACATGTTGTCCATTAGATTGTATGCTCCTTTGAGCAGGGACTGTCCTTCTTTTTTAACTGTACAGCGCTGCGTAACCCTAGTAGTGCTTTAGAAATGTTAAATAGTAAGGATGGAACCTAGCGGGGAGACACATGAGGTGCAAGGCGGGAGAAAAACTACCAGCTGTGGATACCCGTGAACCTGGTGAAAATAGAGGTAAAATTTGAATGCAGAGAACATACAGAGAATGGGGAGCCCTTGACCATGAGGGATGCACACATCCATTCTCAGGGCCTCTTCTCCTCCCCCACCCCACAGGCAGCCACAACTGAGTGTGTCCAATAGAGAACAAGACATCTGTACAATGAATTGGGTAGAAACAGTCATGGCTCTCAGAGTGCAGTGTATTACAGTCCACTGCTGTCTCTTGCAATCCTCTTGACCAGCTCTCCTGCAAGATGCAAAAAGTGTTTGTTTAGCACCCGCATAGCAGAAAGGGAAGAGGTGGCTGAGAGGTATGAGCTTACATTGAACTTGTGGTGCAAGAATCTGTTGGCTCCAAGGGACCATAGGCCAGTGGCGTAGCCAGACCTGACATTTTGGGTGGGCCCAGAGCTAATTTGGGTGGGCACTGTGCATATAGGTAAGTAGCAGAAGCATAATAAAGTGACCCTTTTACTAAAGCTTAGCACCCCCACCCCCACAATCTGGATCAGTTATTCTCAACCATAATGTTTATGTAGGCGAATCATTGAACGCTGCAGTCTGTGGCACAACAACAACAACAAAAAAAGAGCCTAAATATCATTTATTTTGTTAAAAAAAAATACATGAGGGAAATATAAAGTACTCTTAACAGAATTTACTTTTATTTCAACAACAATTAATTTACACCAGTTTATAACTTACATTTTTCAGAACTGTTAACCTTTGTCTACTCTTCAACACATCAAAAACTGCATGAAACAAAGACCCAGATTTCTAATAATAAGAAAAATCACTGTCAACGTTAAGATTTATTTCTGCATACTGTGGAATCTGTAGCATACAGAACATAGCTAGAATGTTTCCTCTTACAGCTTTCCATAGGAGCAATATATTCAAATTCTGGTAGCACCTCATTAATAGCAACAAAAAATCCGTTCACTTCCAGGTACTTTGCGAAGTAACACTAAATCCTGCAAAGAGGCTTCTCAGAGCCTATGTTGCAAGCCTTAACACCAATTCCAGTAACAAAGGCACAATCCTCATCATTACAGAATAAAGGACCAAAAAATATAAATTGTCCTGTAACCCGGCATCAGCCCTTCCTTACCCACCCATCCATCCCCGTAGCCTGGTATCAGCTTTACCCTTCCCTACCCCCCATCCATCCCCATAGCCCAGCATCAGCCCTTCCCTTCTCTATCTTACCCCCATCCATTCCTGTAGTCCTTCTCTTCCCCACTATCCATCCCATAGCTAGGCATCAGCCCTACCCTACCCCCCACCACTCCCTATAGCCTAGCATCAGCCCTGTCTACCCCATCCATCCCCCCCATGGTCTGGCATCTCCTCCCCCCAACCCTGAAGGACACCAACATTAAATACATTCATATATATATATACAGTATATATATATATATATATATATATATATATATAAAATGGACACTGCAGAGCCCACCTCCACCCAGAAACCTGCCTACATTAAATTTAAGTGGGGTTTTTTTTTTTAACCCGTGCACAGTGGACCATCTCCACCCAAAAACCCACTAAGGAACCACCATGACAAATATACAATCTTTTTCAAATTTTAACCTGGGCACTAACAAAATGTAATGTTGTTGGGTTTATGGGTGGGGAGTGGGCTCTTCACTGCCTAGCGAAAAAAGGTATATATTTAATGACTAAATATATATTTTTGCCCAGGCTGTGATTAAATATATTTTTTTGCCCTAGGCAGAGAAGAGCCCACCGGCACCACCAGCCAGCAGCATTACACTGACTTTACATTTTAACTTAATTTTTTTTTTTTTACCTGGGCAGCTGGGCTTCGGTATTGGTGCGTGGTTGGGAGAAGGAGTCCATAATCATGAAACCACAATTGGCCGGATTTAGCCTCCAGGATTGCAGAGTTCCAGGAAGAACCATGATCAAGGACTGTCTAAATACAATAAGTGGTTTGGGAGGGGGGAATTTAAAATGAAAGGCTGACAAATCTCAGAATCACTATAAAAGAGCCTAGCAGCAGAACATCCCCCCCCCCCCCCCCCCCAAAAAAAAAAAAACAAAACATAACCCAGCTTCTGAGGATAGGGTTTGGGAGAAGGGCTGTTGTAGTCAGTACCAATTTTGAAAACCACATAAAATCCTAGACCCCCTATGGAACGTTATATTTCTAATCTGGCTACTCCATTCCATAACCAAATCTGAGCTGATTACAATAACAGCATTAAACAATGTAATAATAAATCACACACAGAGATTTACTAGTCAGCCTGGCCTCAGAGACACAGGTGTACTTTGAACACATACATGGAAGTAAAAGTTTAGGGAAAAACTCTGATCCCTGCCATCCAGAGTTTGTAGCAAAGTTTTCTTATGAGCCCCAGGGCGTAACACCCTTGCTACTCCCTCACTGTGCTTTATTTTCCAGGGAACTTGCTAACACACAAATTTTCACTCAAATTACTGGAGATAAAGTATGCATACGAACCCAGCCTGCAGAGAAGTGTGGGGGGGGGGGGGGAGGAGGGGTCAAATACCCCCCCAACCCAGCACACACGATCGATCGATCGGTTCAGACGTAGCCAGGAGAAACCTTCTTTAATTCCAGACCAAAAGACTTTCTGAAGGGGGGAGGGGAGGATAACCTGCATGCAGCCTCAGAGAGCTCAGCACACCGTTCTCCTCGTTGTGTGTACTATGTGCAGAACAGCGATTCCCACACGCTGCCTGCTGGCTGCTACTCAACAATCTCCTTGCAGCTACTAAGCAGCAGCGCTAACCCGGAAGCCAGAGGCTTCCGGGTTAGCGCTGCCGCTTAGTAACTGCAAGGAGATTGTTGAGCGGCAGCCAGCAGGCAGCGTGTGGAAATTGCTGTGAGCCGAAGCTGAGCCTGCAACCGGAATCGCTGCTGGGCGGGCCTGCAAAGAGGGTGAGGGAAGATGGGGTGAAAGTTCCTGCACGCCACGGGGGAAGGGATGATGGGGACCGGAATCGCTGTGCTGCTGCTGGGCGGGCCTGACCCCAAATTGGGTGGGCCCAGGCCCGCCCGTGGCTACGCCCCTGCCATAGGCTGCCTGCTTCAACAAAGGAGAGAGAGAATGGGGGACAGTGAGGAAGCAGAAAGCAGCTCCTGGAGAATGGAGAGTATATGCTAAGCTACCAGCTAACACCCAGTGAGACTTTTGGAAAAGCGAAGATACTTACCTGTAGCAGGTATTCTCCGAGAACAGCAGGCTGATTGTTCTCACATGTGGGTCAACGTCCGCGGCGGCCCAGGAATCTGGAAAAAATTTTGCAAGCAAAATAAAAACAAATTCTTTCCAGAGAGTTCTCGACTGCCTGCTGCGTGTCCGTGCCTCTTTAGTTTAATCAAAATACATAAAAACAAATAACAACTCCAAAGGGGAGGAGGGCGGGTTTGTGAGAACAATCAGCCTGCCGTCCTCGGAGAATACCTGCTACAGGTATGTATCTTCACTTTCTCCGAGCACAAGCAGGTTGCTTATTCTCACATGTGGGGTATCCCTAGCAACCAGGCTCACTCAAAACAATGAACATTGGTCAACTGGGCCTCGCAACGGTGAGGACATAACATAAATTGACCTGAAACCAAAATCAACTAACAGAGTGCAGCCTGGAACAGAATCAAAATGGGTCTAGGCGGGTGGAGTTGGATTCTAAACCCCGAACAGATTCTGCAGCACTGCCTGCCCAAACCGACTGTCGCGTTGGGTATCCTGCTGAAGGCAGTAGTGAGATGTGAATGTGTGGACTGATGACCACGTTGCAGCTTTGCAAATCTCTTCAATGGAGGCCGACTTTTAAGTGGGCCACTGACGCAACCATGGCTCTAACATTATGAGCCGTGACATGACCCTTTAGAGTCAGCCCAGCTTGGGCATAAGTGAAGGAAATGCAATCTGCTAGCCAATTGGAGACTGTGCGTTTTCCGATGGCAACTCCCCTCCTGTTGGGATCGAAAGAAATAAACAACTGGGTGGACTGTCTGAAGGGCTGTGTCCGCTCCACGTAAAAAGCCAATGCTCTCTTGCAGTCCAAGGTATGCAAACTGCTTTCGCCAGGGCAGGTATAAGCACATCAGCACCGCCATACTGGGAAAAGACCAAGGGTCCATCAAGCCCAGCATCCTGTCTCCGACAGCGGCCAATCTAGGCTTCAAGAACCCGGCAAACCCCCTCCAAAAAATATATATATATATTCAATAATATTCAATGGACTTTTCATTCAGGAATCTGTCCAAACCCCCCTGAAACTCCGTAAGGCCAGCTGCTCTCTCTACATTCTCCGGTAATGAGTTCCAGAGTCCAACTACATGCTGAGTAAAGAAATACTTTCTCCTCTTTGTTTTAAATCTACCGTATGATGACGGGGAGAAGATGTTGGCAAGACAATTGACTGGTTCAGATGGAACTCCAACACCACCTTAGGCAGGAACTTAGGGTGCGTGCGGAGGACTACTCTATCATGATGGAACTTGATATAAGTTGCATGCACCACCAAGGCTTGAAGCTCACTGACCCTACGAGCTGAAGTAACAGCCACCAAGAAAATGACCTTCCAGGTCAAGTACTTCAGATGGCAGGAATTCAGTGGCTCAAAAGGAGCTTTTATCAGCTGGGTGAGTACGACGTTGAGATCCCATGACACTGGTGGAGGTTTAACTGGGGGCTTTGACAAAAGCAAACCTCTTATGAAGTGAACATCTAAAGACTGTCCACAGATAGGCTTACCTTCTACACGGCGATGATAACCACTAATCACACTAAGTTGAACTCTTACGGAGTTGGTCTTTAGACCAGACTCTGATAAGTGCAGAAGGTATTCAAGCAGGGTCTGTGTAGGACAGGAAAGAGGATCTAGGGCCTTGCTGTCACACCAGACGGCAAACCTCCTCAATTTAAAAGAGTAACACCTCTTGGTGGAATCTTTTCTGGAAGCAAGCAAGACTCGAGACACACCCTCTGAAAGATCCAAGGAGACAAATTCTAAGCTCTCAACATCCAAACTGTGAGAGCCAGAGACTGGAGGTTGGGATGTAGAAGGAACCCCTCGTTCTGAGTGGTGAGGGTTGGAAAACACTCCAATCTCCACGGTTCCTCGGAGGACAACTCCAGAAGAAGACGAAAACAAATCTGATGCGGCCAGAAGTGAGCTATCAGAATCATGGTTCCGCAGTCTTGTTTCAGCAAAGTCTTCCCTCTTAGAGGTATGGGAGGATACACATACAGAAGGCCTGTTCCCCAATGCAGGAGAAAGGCATCTGACACTAGTCTGTCGTGGGCCTGAAGCTTGGAACAGAACTGAGGGACCTTGTGATTGATCTGAGTGGCAAAAAGATCCACCAAGGGGGTGCCCCATGCTCGGAAGATCTTGGGGACTACACCCATGTTCAGTGACCACTCGTGAGGTTGCATTACCCTGCTCAGTCTGTCGGCCAGATAAGTGGCTTGGAGAAACATGCTGTGACAGCGTGCCCAAAGCCACATCTGGGCGGCTTCCTGACACAGAGGGCGAGATCCGCTGCCCCCCCTGCTTGTTGGTATAATACATGGCAACCTGATTGTCTGGCTGAATCAATATGACGTGGTTGGACAGCCGATCTCTGAAAGCCTTTAGAGCGTTCCAGATCGCTCGCAATTCCAGGAGATTGATCTGAAGACCTTTTTTCTGAAAAGGACCAAGCTCCTTGAGTGTGAAGTCCATCTACATGAGCTCCCCACCCCAGGAGGGATGCATCCATCATCAGTACTTTTTGTGGCTGAGGAATTTGGAATGGACATCCCAAGGTCAAATTGGGTTGAATCGTCCACCACTGCAAGGAATTCCGAAAGTCGGTGGACAGTTGGATCACATACTCTAGACTTTTCGCAGCTTGATACCACTGGGAAGCTAGGGTCCATTGAGCTGATCTCATGTGTTGGCATGCCATTGGAGTCACATGAATCATGGAGGCCATGTGCCCCAGAAGTCTCAACATCTGCCGAGTCGTGATCTGTAGACATGTTCGAACCATGGACACTAGGGACAGGAGGTTGTCTGCCCTTGCCTCAGTAAAATAAGCTTGAGCTGTCTTTGTGTTCAGCAGTGCTCCAGTGAATTCCAATTTTTGAACTGGGGTGAGATGGGACTTGGGAGTAATTGATCATGAACCCCAGTAGTTCTAGCACCTGAATAGTCATTCGCATGGACTGTAGAGCCAGGGCCGTGCCAATACGGTAAGCGGGGTAAGCATGGCAAGGGGGCGCCGTCCTTTGGGGGGGCGCCACTGCACCATGCTTACCTCGCCCTCCCGCTCCCACTGCCCAACTGCCCGCGCCCTCTTCTCTCCCGCAGCAAGATCCCTTTCCTTTTTTTAATCCTTTTAATTTTACCTCCATCCGGCAGCGCAGCATCAGTGCAGGAGGTGGCGCTTCTCACGTGTCTAGCCTTCCCCTTCGCTCATGTTCCGCCTTCTTCTGACGTCATTTCCTTGACGTCAGAAGAAGGCGGAACGTGCGAAGGGGAAGGCTAGACACGTCAGGAGCGCCGACATCAGAGGAAGGCGGAATATAAGTGAAGGGGAAGGCTAGACACGTCGGGAGCGCCGCCTCCTGCACTGACGCTGTGCCTGCGCTGCCAGACGGATTTAAATTTAAAAGAAAAAAAAAGGAAAAGGATGTTTGAAGGGGGGGAGAAGAGGGCGGGCAGTTGGGACATGGGAGCGGGAAGGCAGGGGAGAGAGGCGCATGCGAGGGCAGGGTTCATGGAAGGGAGAGAGGGGAATTGCTGGATAGGGTCAGGGATGAATGGAGGGGGCAAGGGACAGATGGGCATGGATGGATGGGAGGGTAGGGCTCATGGAGAGAGGGGAATTGCTGGATAGGGATGAATGGAGGGGGCAGGGGACAGATGGGCATGGATGGATATGGATTGCAGGGCAGGGCTCAAGGAGAGAGGGGAATTGATGGATAGGGTCAGGGATGAATGGAGGGGCAAGGGACAGATGGGCATGGATGGATGGGAGGGTAGGGCTCAGGGAGAGAGGGAATTGCTGGATAGGAATGAATGGAGGGGGCAGGGGACAGATGGGCGTGGATGGATATGGATTGCAGGGCAGGGCTCAGGGAGAGAGGAGAAATTGCTGGACATAAAGGGGAGGGAAGAGAGATGAAGGAGATGAAATGAGGGGAAAGGAAGAGAGGAGAAAAACTGCACATGGATGAAAATAGGCAGAAGCTGAAGACCAGAAATGAAGAAGAAAGGAGGAAAGGAAAGAAATGGAAAGGAAGCCCTGGAAACGGAGTTAAGAGGACAGATAGCAGCAGAATCAGATAGCAGCATGATCAGAAAAAGAAAGTCACCAGACAACAAAGAAAAAAATCATTTTATTTTCATTTTAGTGTTTGGAATATGTCCACTTTGAGAATTTACATCTGCTATCTTATTTTGCAATGTATAGCAATTTGTTTCTAAGAATATTGCTGACAAGTCCTGTCAGTGTGGCAAGTGGTGAGCGATCATTTTCACGGGGGGGGGGGGGGGGGGGCGCCAACTGATAGTCTGCAGGGGGGCGCCAGAGACCCTGTGTAGAGCGCCTGCCTCCGAGGTTCTCTTCACCAGCCAATCGTCGAGATAAGGGAACACTCCCAGTCTGTGTAGCGCCGCTGTGACTACCACTAGGCATTTTGCGAACACTCTGGGCACAGACGCCAGACCAAAGGGCAGTACACAGTACTGAAAGTGCTCCCAGCTGAAATTGAAAATACTTTCTTTGAGCTGAGAGTATCGAAATGTGTGTGTAAGCATCTAAGTCCAGAGAGCATAGCCAATTGTTCTCTTGAATCATGGGAAGAAGGGTGCCCAGGGAAACCATCCTGAACTTTTCTCGAACCAGATATTTGTTCAAACCACTTAGGTCTAGGATGGGACGCATCCCCCCTGTTTTCTTTTGCCCTTCTTCTCCTGGTAGAACGGGTTTGACCGCACTGGCCTTTAGAAGGGCGGAGGCGACATTGAAGAGGTGGGTTTTGAAGATGGGCAGGGAGGGGGCCTGGCGTGAAGAGCAGCCATCGGGGGTGTTAGAATCCATGGAGGCTTGGGAGCAGGTACCGGGCTGCCAAGAGACCGACGCATCAGCACCTCCTATACCGAGGGGGAGCGGTCCTCTCGGCACCGACGCTTTTCGGGTGCCAACTCTCTTGACGCCCTGGAGCTCCCGGTACCGTGCGTTGAAGGAGAACGATGACGGTGCTTCTTAGCTTTCGCTCGACGCCTATCATCGAGACTCCTCTGTACTGATGAGGAGGACATGGAATCCTCATGTCTCCTCGGGGCCAGGTCTGATGAAGGTCGGTCCTGGGGGGCCTGCATAACAGGAGGCCTCGAGGCAGGTGGAGACCCACTCGACGCCTCACTGCTCCCAGTGCGAGTTGGTCTCTCAGCAGCCATTACCTCTCTCCTCAACATCGACGCTGACGCCGCCGACCTCGGTACCCAAAAAGCTGCTCTCGTTGGGCCTCTCAAGACGCTTGGGTCCGTTTCTTTATACAAAGACACAGACTACAAGCGACTGGGCTATGGTCGGGCCCAAGGCACTGGATACCCCAGAGTACAACGTTTGAAGCCGCTGTGTGTATTCGATGACATGGAAGGAAAAAACGGCTTTGGCGAAATCACACAACTCAATTGTGCTAAGAAAGAGAGAGAACAAAAAAGGGAAAAACCCGACCTGTGGGCCCAAAGGCCAGTAGCGTCGAAAAAGAAATGAATCTTTAAAGGTGGACAAAAAATAGAAAACTACTGGAAAACTACTTTTTTGAAAATTCTTTTAAAAAAGAAAATAAAAGCGAAAACTCAGTTGCGAAGAGAAGTTCTCTTCCTGGGCCTGACGGAGCGCAGAGGAAACACTGCCGCACCTAACTGCGGAGAAAAAAGAACTAAAGAGGCACGCTCGCGTGTTGGGCGGTAAGTTATTCACGCATGTGCGGTTTGCTCTGCCCGTGCGACGGAACTCTCTGGAAAGACTTTGTTTTTATTTTGCTTGCAAACTTTTTCCCGATTCCTGTGCCACAGCGGACGTCGACCCACATGTGAAAAAAAGCAGCCTGCTTGTACTCGGAGAAGGAAAGGTACAAAGCCCACACACCAGTAATCTTTCAGGAATTGGCAAAAAAGTCCCCCCCCCCCCCCCCCCCCCCCTCAAAAAAAAATAAATAAATAAACAGGTGTACAAAAGCATACAGTGGCAAAAACAAGGTTTACCATAACTGAAAGTAAAACGCTTTGAAATACCACCCTATAATGTAAAGAAAAACATCTAAAGTGCAAGCACAGTGAAAGCCGTTTAAGAGGTGTCAGTAAAGGGAATGCAAGCTTCCAAACGAGAATAGCAGTTGGAAACGTTTATCATTATCAGCCATAATTGAAATGAGGATGCCCAACACAAGAGCAGCTGGGGACATCCATAGTTCCATAGCCATAATCGAAATGAGGACGCCCAAATGGCCAGAGCATCTGGGGACGTTTAGGGATTTTGTCAATAATCGAAATTAGGACGCCCATCACGTTCTTACATGGGCATCCCTGGGAGAGTATTTAAGCGCCCTTCTCTGTATTTTCGATTCTTTGCATCGCATTGGTACAATGGCACCAAAGCAACCACCCACCCGCAAGGGTAATTTCAGCAACTCTGAAATTGAGCTGCTGATTCAGGAAAGCCAGAGAAGGCACATGCATCTTTTTGCTCCCACGGGCCAGAGGCTGGCTGCTACAACGAAGCAGAGAGAATGGGAGGCAGTAAGGGACCGGCTCAACGCAGTCTTCCATTGTGGCAGGGATGTGGAAGACTGCAAACGAAAGTGACGCTGGCTGAGGCGTGATGTCAGGAGGAAGGCTGGTGTCAACCCCCCAGCAGATGACCCCCATCGAGCACATCATTCATGGGCTCTTGCCCCAGGAGGGGGTCCATGTCATTGGGTCCCTTGACACATCAGCACAGCCTGAGGGCTCAGGTAGGTTGACCATTAGGAAGCTGGGGTATCTGTTGTTCTGCACTACATTCTGTTTTACACAAGTGGGAGACAGTGTGGTGCTCTTCAGTAGGGGAAGGGGTGAGAACACCACATGCAATACAAATCACTATTCATTACAGACCATGACACAGGGAGTAGCCAGGGGGAGGGGAGGGTTTACAGCAATTTGTGTGTAAGTGTCACGATTCTGGTCGTGACCCCTCTCAGACACACCTTATTTCCAGCGGTCAGCTTCTGAGCTGGCTTCTGTCTGTTCTTCTTGAGTTAGTTCTGTCTCTGTCTTTGTCTCTGTGTGCTGGCTGCTTCCAGCATGGCTCTGATTACTCCACTATAGTGCACCTGTGTGTGTTAAGCTTCTCTGTGCTTCAGTATGCTTTCTGCCTGTGTCTTGGTTTGTGTTCCTCTCGCCCTCTGGTGGCCAGAACCGGTGGCTGCCATAGACTTTCTTTGTGGTCTGGTCTGGTCCAGATATTCCAGCCCTCCAGACTTGGTTTGAAGTTTGGCAGCTAGCCTCGCCCGTAGCAGCCTCATGATTTCTGCAGCTGAGTTCAGCTGCTGATGGGTTTATTACCACCTGGAAACCTTCTGAGTTTGCCTTTGCATCGTCTAAGGTCCCTGGTTTGTTGGTGCTTTGTTGCACTTCTGCCTAGTCTGGTTTCTTGTTTAGTTCCTTGTCTGTTTCTAGTTATCTGTGTGTTGTTTAGCTTCTTCCCTTTGCTTCTTCCCTAGTCTTGTTTCTGGTCTGTATTCCTTGTCTAGTTTCTGTTTGTCTGTGTCTCTTGCTTAGTGGCTGCTCTGCAGCTTTCAGTCTTGTCTCTTGTCTGTCAGTATTTGTACCCTGTTTTAGTGGCTGCTCTGCAGCTTTTAATCAAGAGACAGGACTGAAAATATTTGTACCCTGTTTAAGTGGCTGCGTGGCAGCTTTCAGTTTCTGTCCTTTAGCTTGTCCATTTTTTTTGTTACATTTGTACCCCGCGCTTTCCCATTCATGGCAGGCTCAATGCGACTTACATGGGGCAATGGAAGGTTAAGTCACAAGGAGTTGCCTGTGCCTAAAGTGGGAATCAAACTCAGTTCCTCAGTTCCCCAGGACCAAAGTCCACCACCCTAACCACTAGGCCACTCCTCCAATACTGCTTTGTGTAGTATTGTCTGTCTGTGAGCCCTAGCCCAGTTTCCTGCCTTGCTGCCCATGTATATTCCTTTCCCCTCTGATCCTCAGTCCCTGTTCAGCCTAGTTGGTATCCAGTGCCTGCCCTGTCCGGTAAGTCCTGCCGGCTGTCTACACCCAGGGGCTCAACTCCTGGAGAAGGGCAGTCAAGCACAGGTGAAGTCTAGCTGTTTCTATAAGAGTTCTGCCTTGTCTCTAGTGTGGGGTGGTTTTGCCTGCCACTGCCGCTCCTCGGCAGTGACCCAAGGGCTCACGAACCTAGTTTCTGCCTTGAAAGCCTGACAGTAGGTTACCACTGTTTCACAGCTTTGGGGGCCTTCCCCACTCCCTCCTCTTTTCACCATCACCAAACTCTGCATATCTCCTTCCCACAGCTCTGTGTTGTAGCCACTGTGTCCTCTGCACTTCTTCCACAGTTCTATGTCTACCCACCTGCCTGTGTTGCTCTCTTGCACATCAGTCTCTGTAGTACACTGCGCTCCTCGTCTCCAGCTCTGTACCATGTACAATGAAATCTGTGGCTTGCCTGCAAATCCGAACGTGCGCTCGATGATGCCACGGGTGGTCCGATGTCTACTGTTGTAGTTCTCCTCTGACCCTGTTTGTGGGTGCACTATGGGGGTCATGAGCCAACTCTGCTGTGGTTAGCCTCTGTCACCTTTGGGGAGAAGCAGGATGAGAAATATGAGTGTGTATTGTTTGGAGCAGGTACCTGGTGGGGGGGGGGGGTGGGGAATAGTGGGTTCTGGAGTGAGCTGGAGGGAGACAGTGCTGAGGGTTGCCCAGTGGAGGAGATATAGTTTGAGCAGAACCATGCTGCACTTACCTAGGGGCCATCCGCCGGTGATCTCCTCTCGCTCAAACCTGCGGGAGATTCCTGAGTGCTGCAATGGGTGGAACCTTGGTATCGGACACACACATCTAGAATCTCCCCCTGGGTGTCACACACAACTTGCATATTTATGGAGTGGAATGCTTTCCTGTTCCTATAAGTGGCCTCTTGTGCCCGGGGGGGGGGGGGGGGGGGGGTCTGAAGTCAGCCATGTTGTTCTGCAGGGCCTGGGGGGTGGTGGGGATGGTGATGTACTCAGAGGTGTGGGTAAGGAAGGCATCAAGAAACTGGGAAAGGCAGTTATGGAAGCCTGGGTGAGACCCGTGTTCACAGATAAGACAGACTGGAAACTCCCAGTGACCAGAAAAGACAGACTGGAAACTCCCAGTGGCCAGAAAAGATAGAGAAGCAGTGATCTTTAGGTGCACAGGGATGGGGTTGTTCCTACAGGTCCTGGGCTGCAGGAGGAGTTTGAACTGGTCACAAAGGTGCTGAATGGCAGCCCTATCAAAGCGGTACTTAGTAAGACACTGCAGCTAGGAAACTGCTACAGGGCCTGAAAACTCTGGGGTGCCTCCCCTCTTCCTCCAACATGTAAGCCACCTGTGCATTTAGTGCCTCTTTCCCCACACTTCAGGTGCAATGCAGTGCCACCAGTGCTCACTTCTCCCTACCAACTTGGTGAAACACAGCAGCAACAAACAGAAGCTGACACTCATTCTCCCACCACCAACAAACAATGCGGTCACACACAGCAGAGCCATACTGCAAGCACTGTCTGACCCACTACAAACTCTCCTGCCACACCCTCTAGCCACTCACTCTCCAAGCAGCAAATGACAGTCTTCACAAACACGCTGCAGCAGTACACAGGACAAAGAGACAGAGACAACAAGCAGTAGTCTCTGAACTTGGGGACAGTGAATGCAGAAGGATAGGGAGAGGGGATGGGGGAGATAGAGGAAGGAGTAGTGGTGTCTGGGTTTGGGGGCTAGAAGGGGAAGGGAAAGCTGAAAAGGTAAAACACAAATGAGGCAGGTGAGGATCGCCTAGTGACTTGCCTGCCTGGTGCGAAGGTGGCGGACCTTACGAGGCACCTAGACAAGATTTTAGATAGTGCTGGGGAGGAGCCGGCCGTCTTGGTACACGTGGGTACCAATGACGTAGGAAAACGTAGGAAAGAGGTTCTGGAAGCTAAATTTAGGCTTTTAGGAAGGAAGCTCAAATCCAGATCCTCTAGGGTAGCATTTTCTGAAATACTACCTGTTCCACGCGCAGGGCCCAAGCACCAGGCAGAGATCCGGAGTCTCAATGCGTGGATGAGACGATGTTGTGGGGAAGAGGGTTTTGGATTTGTTAGGAACTGGTCAGCATTCTGGGGAAGGGAGAGCCTATTTCGATCTGATGGGCTTCACCTTAACCAGGGTGGGACCAGGCTGCTGGCGTCATCTTTTAAAAAGGAAATAGAACAGCTTTTAAACTAGAAACGGGGGAAGGCCGACAGTCGCTCAAAAGTGCATGGTTCGGGATAAGGTATCTTTTGAGGATATCACCCAGACAGGGAAGAAAAGGTTACTTGTAAGTAAGGATGTCATAAAAATCGTAGTAGAAATCAGATGGCCTTAAATAAAATTAATAATGACCAGACAGACGATAACATATTAATAATGCCATGTATTAAACATAATATAAAATGGAACAACAAGCATGCATTGAAATGTCTATACGCAAATGCCAGGAGCCTGAGACATAAGATGGGAGAGCTGGAGTACATTGCACAGAATGAAAAATTGGATATTATTGGCATCTCTGAGACCTGGTGGAAGGAAGATAACCAATGGGATACAGTCATACCGGGCTACAAATTATATCATAGCGATAGGACGGATAGGATAGGAGGAGGGGTAGCACTATATGTAAATGAGAACCTTGACTCAGGCTGCAAATATTGCAGGAGACAAAACCCCTATTAGAATCTTTGTGGATTGAAATTCCACGTGAAAAGGGGAAAAGGACAATGATAGGAGTGTACTACCATCCGCCTTGCCAGGGCGAGCGGACGGACGCAGCAATGTCAAAGGAAATTAGGGAAGCAAATAAATTGGGCAATGTAATATTAATGGGTGATTTCAATTATCCACATATAGACTGGGTTAATGTAACATTGGTACATGCTAGGGAGGTGAAATTTCTTGATGAAATCAAGGACAGCTTCATGGAACAGCTGGTTCAGGAGCCCACAAGAGAAGGAAAAATACTAGACTTAGTCATTACTGGAGCTCATGATCTGGTGCCAGGAGATAACGGTGCGGGGGCCGCTTGGTAACAGTGATCATAATATAATCAGTTTTGATATTGGCATTGAAGTAAGTGAACTTAGGAAATCAAATACACTAGCATTTAACTTTAGAAAAGGTGATTACGACAAAATGAGAAAAACGGTGGAAAAAAGACTGAAAGGTGCAGCTCGCAGGGTAAAAAACTTGCATCAGGCATGGATGCTGTTTAAAAACACCATCCTGGAGGTACAGGACAAATATATTCCATGTATTAGAAAAAGGGGAAAAAAGACCAAACGTCAGCCGGCGTGGCTGAACAGTAAGGTAAAGGAAGTCATTAGAACCAAAAAACAATCATTCAGAAAGTGGAGAAGAGAACTGACTGAAGGTAACAAGATAAAACATAAGGAATGCCAAGCCAAATGCAAAGTGGAGATAAGAAGGGCAAAAAAGGACTTTGAGAAAAAGTTAGCGTTAGAAATGAAAATACATAGTAAAAATTTTTTTAGATACATTAAAAGCAGGAAGCCGGCTAAAGAATCGGTTGGGCCGCTGGACAAAAATGGTGTTAAAGGGGCGATCAGGGAAGACCAAGCCATAGCGGAGAAATTAAATGAATTCTTTGCCTCAGTCTTCACCGAGGAGGATTTGGGAGGGACACCAGTGCCGGAAGCATATTTGAAGCAGGCGAGTCGGAGAAACTAAACGAATTCTCTGTAAACTTGGAGGATGTAATGAGTCAGTTTTGCAAACTGAAGAGTAGTAAATCACCAGGACCTGATGGTATTCATCCCAGAGTATTAATAGAACTGAAAAATTAACTTGTAGAGCTAATGTTAGTAATATGCAATCTATCCCTAAAATCGAGTGTGGTACCGGAAGACTGGAGGGTAGCCAATGTTACGCCAATTTTTAAAAAAGTTTCTAGAGGAGATCTGGGAAATTACAGACCGGTGAGTCTGACGTCGATACCGGGCAAAATGGTAGAGGCTATTATCAAGAATAAAATTACAGAGCACATACAAAAACATGGGCTGATGAGACAAAGTCAGCACAGATTAAGTGAAGGGAAGTCTTGCCTCACTAATCTACTGCATTTTATTGAGGGGGTGAACAAACATGTGCACAATGGGGAGCCGGTGGATATTGTGTATCTGGATTTTCAAAAGGCTTTTGACAAAGTGCCTCATGAAAGACTCCTGAGGAAACTGGAGAGTCATGGGATGGGAGGTAGGGTATTACTATGGATTAAGAGCTGGTTGAAAGATAGGAAGCAAAGAGTAGGGTTGAATGGTCAGTATTCTCAGTGGAGAAGGGTAGTTAGTGGGGTCCCGCAGGGGTCTGTGTTGGGACCACTGCTTTTTAACAAATTTATAAATGACCTAGAGATGGGAGTAACTAGTGAGGTAATTAAATTCGCAGATGACACAAAATTATTCAGGGTCGTCAAGTCACAGGAGGAGTGTGAAAGATTACAGGAGGACCTCGCGAGACTGGGGGATTGGGCATGCAAGTGGCAGATGAAGTTCAGTGTTGACAAGTGCAAAGTGATGCATGTGGGTAAAAGGAACCCGAATTACAGCTATGTCATGCAAGGTTCCACGTTAGGAGTTACGGACCTAGAAAGGGATCTGGGAGTCATCGTGGATAAGACGTTAAAAACTTCTGCTCAGTGTGCTGCGGCAGCTAAGAAGTCGCACGGAATGTTGAATGTTATTAGGAAAGGGATGAAAAACAAACACGAGGATGTTATAATGCCGTTGTATCGCTCCATGGTGCGACCGCACCCTCGAGTATTGTGTCCAATTCTGGTCACCGCATCTCAAAAAAGATATAAAGGAATTAGAAAAGGTGCAGAGAAGGGCAACGAAAATGATAAAAAGAATGGAACGACTTCCCTATGAGGAAATGCTGAGAAGGTTAGGGCTCTTCAGCTTGGAGAAAAGGCAGCTGAGGGGTTATATGATAGTCCACAAGATAATGAGCGGAGTAGAGCGGACAGATGTGAAGCGTTTGTTTACACTTTCAAACAACAACAAAACCAAGGGACACAAGATGAAGCTAGAATATGGTAGATTTAAAACAAATAGGAGAAAGTTTTTCTTTACTCAGCTTATAGTTAGACTCTGGAACTCGTTGCCAGAGAATGTAGTGACAGCAGCTGGCCTTATGGAATTTAAAGGGGGTTTGGACAGATTCTGAGGGAAAAGTCCATTGAACATTATTAATTTTTTTTTTTTTTTTTTTGGGGGGGTGGGGGGGTGTTGCCGAGTTCTTGAAGCCTGGATTGGCCGCTGTCAGAGACAGGATGCTGGGCTTGATGGACCCTTGGTCTTTTCCCAGTATGGCGGTACTTATGTACTTAGGGTGAAAACGTGCTGACTACGGCTCACAGACAAAGATAACAGGTACTCAACAAACTCTCAGCTTTCTCTCCCAACAACGCTCTCGCCACTCTCCAACTGCACAAAATTGCTAATGGGTCTAAAGAGGTCTTCCCCTTTACCCTGGTCGCTTTTATTTCAGGTCTAACTAAGGACGCCCATGTTCCGACCCATGCGAAACCATTTCGCTAGCCATTATACGCTGGGGACGCCCATCTTGTAACACCGCCCCTAACACGCTCCCTGTGCGGACGACCATAGATGGGCGTCCTCGCACTGAGGACGCCCTTATGGCCCTGTTTCGATTATTGGATTTGGGCGTCCTTCTTTCACGGGGACGCCCATGTACCTTTTGTGTCGCTTTTTGGACGCCCTTTTCTTTTGAAAATGAGCCTGAGAGTGTTGATGATGAATGCAGGGAGATGGACACAAGGGAGATGCTGGACAGGGAAGTATAGAGAAGGGAGATGCTGAACAGTTCAGGGAAAGTTAGGCACACAGGAATGGAAGATGAATGGTGAGCATGGAGAAAGAAGAAATGTCAAATGGGCAGGGGACCCTGGCGAGTGAGTTGAGAAGACAGAGGGAAACAGAAACCAGAGCCTGGGTTCAACATGATTTGAAAAATAAAATGACCAGATAACAAAAGGTAGAAATTAAATTTTATTTTCTATTTCGTGATTAGAATATGTCAGATTTGAAGTGTGTATCCTGCCAGGCCTCGTGTTAGACATGGCAGGGGACCCATTCCTTCTTTGGCTTCCAGTAGGCTTAGTTAGGGCTCTCTGGCCAGGGGGCAGTTATCCTAGTTGCACTCTCCTAACACCATCCCTGGCATGTGTGATCTTTATATTTTGCACAGTATGTGTCTTTCTATTTCTTTGGTGTGGCTTCCTGAGGTTTTGGTTTAATATATGTTAATCATATACGTTTAATATATGTTTATCATTTTTGGTCAGCTATTATGTATTTGGCATTTGTGTTCTGTGTGTGTGACTGAGGTATTCTGTTGGCATGAATTTTTTATGTAGCATTCTGTAGTAATTTGTCTTGTTCAGTTTTCCCAATAGTGGAGGGGATATTTGTGAAGGGGGAGGAGAGAAGGAGTTTTTGTTCTGTATTGTTTGTGATTTATACAACGACAGTTGTACAGAATATTGTTTCTTTTTATACTTTAATAGAATGATTTCAATATAAAATCATAACTGTTCGGGGCTTGTGCGGATAGGTTAAGACAAAACTCACAGGGGCAGAGTTTGTGGGGATGGGGAGGGGGACAAACATCATTCTGAAGTTGCAACACCTAGAGTTAAATTGCATACTATGGGAGGTTTTTGCTTTCCCCTTTCTCCTGACCTGTGATTAGAGTTTTATTCTGCTGCACTTGTCTCCTGGCAGTGGCACAGCAGCATGTTCAGAGCTTGTGTGCTGAACTTTCTCTGCTTATGTACAGAGCCAAAAACTTTGTTTACACTACTTTGCCAGGAGACAGAGACCGAACAGTGCAGCAGAGTAACAAGCTTTGTCACATTTGCTCCTGCTGCAGGTCAGGAGAAATGAGAAATTTGGAAAATGGGTGAGGGAGGATAGCAGGCAGAAACCAGGATGCAAGTGCTAAGCAAGTGGGAAGGTGGAGGCAAGGGAGGGAGGAGAAGCCAAAAGCCATATGCTGGGGAAGTTGAGTGGGAAGGCAGAAAACAGGAGCTGATGGAAAGGGTGGGGGGAGGAGCTGGGGGGGATGAATATAATGGAAGTAGAACCAGACTGGCTCAGATATAGAATAAAATACAGAAGGATGGAGAACAGATGGGGAAAAAAATCCTGAGAAAGGCCCTAAGAGAAGACCAGCAAGAGGAATAGGGAAAAGATGGATGCAATCAGAAAATGTCTAGATAATAAAGACATGACAAAAATAATTTTATTTTGAGTTTTTAGTTACTGGAATATTTCAGCTTTGGAAAATGCATGTCTCTTTTCTCTTTCAATTATGTACAGTAAAGGAATCCATTAATTTCTCTCTGTGGTGGTGCATTATAATTCTGTCAGAGTTTCCATTTTTCTACATGTTTCTGTTTCTAATATATGATCCCTTATTCTGTATTAGGTGAATTTTGGTCTGTTTTTGCATGTGTGACAGAAGTATGATATTCTAGCCTATATTTTCTGTATATGGATCTATAAGTACTGATTTCCCACTAGGAGGTGCATTGGTAGTTTCTGTATATTTTGTTTATTTAGATTTTGCTCACACCTTTTTCAGTAGTAGCTCAAGGTGAGTTACATTCAGGTACACTGGATATTTCTCTGTCCCAGGAGGGCTCACAATCTAAGTTTGTACCTGAGGCAATGGAGGGTTAAGTGACTTGCCCAGGATCACAAGGAGCAGCAGCGGGATTTGAACCGGCCACCTCTGGATTGCAGTAGGCCACTCCTCCACTACAAGTGGATCTATAAGTACTGATTTCCCACTAGAAGGTGCATTGGTGTTCTAGGGCCTGTGCCAATGTAGTGTCTCCAAATAGATTTGACGGACCATACTCCAAATAGATTTGCACATACCATGAGCCTACAAACAGGCTTCCTCCATGCAGCCCCAGGCATCTTCTGTCTATCACTGTTTCCTGTTGCTGTGTGAGTGGGATGTGAAAGAGGGAAAGCCTCAGGGCAACCTATTGGGGGCATGCGATGAAACTACAAAGTAGTAAATTTAATACGAATTGGAGAAACTTTTTTCTTCACTCAGCTTGTAATTAAACTCTGGAATTCATTGCCAGAGAATGTGGCAAAGGTGGTTAGCTTAGCGGGGTTTAAAAAGGTCTGGATGGCTTCCCAAAGGAAAAGTCCATAGACCGTTATTAAATTAACTTGGGGAAAATCCACTGGTTATTTCTGGGATAAGTAGCATAAAATGTATTGAACTTTTTTCGGGATCTTGCCAGGTATTTGTGACCTGGATTGTCCACTGTTGGAAACAGGATTTGGTCTGTCCCAGTGTGGCAATACTTATGTACTTCTGCCCAGGCCACAGCTGTGAGACCATCCTCACAGCTCCCTGAGTGATCTTTACAGGACCCTTGATTTTGGTAACTGTTCTTTTAGTTTCTTTTGACCTTACTGCTGCCTTTGACCTGGTTGACCACGACTTGCTCTTAACTAGACTTCAATCCCTAGGACTTTCTTGTAATGTCTTTTCCTGGTTCAATTCCTTCTTAACTAACTGCACTTTTCATGTCTCAGTAGCCCGTTCTTCCTCCAGCCTATATCCCCTAACTTGCAGTATTCCTCAAGGACCAGTTCTTGTCCCTCTTCTTTTAAATATTTTCTTCAGCCCTCTCGCACTCGTGATCCAGGATCTAGATATTCATGTTTTCTATTACACCGATGATAATCTTCTCTTCTTTGAAACCCACGCATTTAAATCTGACCTAATCAAACTCAACTCCGCCCTAGCTTCTATTGATTCCTGGCTAATCACGAATCATCTTGTCTTGAACCTTTCGAAAACTGTTGCCTGTTGGATAACAGGCTGGTCCTCCTCTCTGTCATAGTCCCCATCCGATATCTCTGGTTTCACACTTGCATTATCTAGGAGTCATATTAGATTAAAATTTATCCTTCACATATCGGCCATGTTTTCTGGCTAGTACTTGTTTAATTTCTCTCGTCAATTTTAAGACTTTCTTCCTATTTTCGTCTGCATTCACAAAAGATACTTCATGCACTTCTGCTTACTCTACTGGACTACTGTAATGTCATTTGTACCAGTCTTCCTCAGCACTCTTACTTGCCGTTTCCAAACGATCCACACCAGACATCACCGCGGAGACCCAGGCCAAGGTATCGGCCTGCTTATCCGACATTGCTGCCTGGATGTCCAACCGCCACCTGAAGCTGAACATGTCCAAAACCGAGCTCCTCGTCTTTCCACCGAAACCAACTTCTCCCTTCCTCCACTCTCTATCTCAGTTGACAACACCCTCATCCTCCCCGTCCCATCTGCCCGCAACCTCGGAGTCATCTTCGACTCCTCCCTCTCCTTCTCTGCGCATATCCAACAGACTGCCAAAACCTGTCGCTTCTTCCTCTTCCACATCAGCAAAATTCGCCTTTCCTTTCTGAGCCACCACACAACTCTCGTCCACGCTCTCATTACTCTTGCCTTGACTCTGCAACTACTCCTCACCGGCCTCCCACTTAGCCATCTATCCCCCCTTCAATCCGTTCAGAACGCTGCCGCACGTCTTATATTCTGCCAGAACCGATATACTCATATCACCCCTCTCCTCAAGTCACTTCACTGGCTTCCGATCAGTTACCGCATACAATTCAAGCTTCTCCTCCTTACCTACAAATGCACCCGGTCTGCGGCTCCTCACTACCTCTCTACCCTCATCTCCCCCCTACGTAGTTCCACCTGTAACCTCTGCTCACAGGACAAATCCCTCCTTTCTGTACCCTTCTTCACCACTGCCAACTCCAGGTTCCGCTCATTCTGCCTTGCCTCACCCTATGCCTGGAACAATCTTCCTCAACCCCTACACCAAGCCCCCTCCCTACCCATCTTCAAATCTCTGCTTAAAACTCACCTCTTCAATGCTGCTTTCGGCACCTAACCTTTCGAGAAATATAGTATGCCCTATCAGATCGACTCTACACTTGTCTTTTAGATTGTACACTTGTCTCTAGATTTACACCTTTCTTTTAGATTGTACACTTGTCTTTAGATTGTACACCTGTCTTTTAGATTGTGAGCTCCTTGAGCAGGGACTGTCCTTCCATGTTAAATTGTACAGCGCTGCGTAACCCTAGTAGCACTTTAGAAATGTTAAGTAGTAGTAGTAGATCCAAAACACAACAGTTAATATCCTCTCGCATGCTTCCAGATTTGACCATGTTACACCTCTCCTTATTCAACATCACTGGTTCCCCATCCCCTTTCATATCGAGTACAAAATTCTCATTCTTACTCACAAGGTTTATTACTCTGGTATCTCCTCTTATCCTTCTTCCCTTCTTATTCTCTACACCCCTTACAGAGCTCTCTGCTCCCTAACGCCAGATTTGACCATGTTGCACCTCTCCTTATTCAACATCACTGGGTCCCCATCCCCTTTCATATCGAGTACAAAATTCTCATTCTTACTCACAAGGTTTATTACTCTGGTATTTCCGCTTATCTTTCTTCCCTTCTTATTCTCTACACCCCTTACAGAGCTCTCTGCTCCTTAACGATAACCGATTACGACTTCCTCCCCACCATGAGTCCACCTGAACCTTCTTCTGGCTCACACCCTTCCCTCTGGAACTCCCTTCCTGCTTCCGTTCACCTGGGACGTTCCTACCCCAAATTTAAAGCCCTTTTGAAAACCTACATTTTTGAAACTGCCTTTTCCATTCACTTAGACCCCAGTGGCTACCCCAGGATCCATGAACAATGCATCCTCTCTCATCTTTGTCCTTTCTTTCCTTACTCTTTGTTTGCCTACTCTTTCCTATAATACATTGGTGTTCCTTTCTTTTCCTTTGTTTGATTTTTTAAAGTTTTTATGTGCATCGAGGAAAAGCAGTTAACCAAATTTTAGTAAACCAAATCAATCAAACATGAAAGATCAGTGCCAAAGATGGATGTAGAGCTGGAAGAGAAAGGAAATGGCAAATGAACAGGAGGTCCTGGAAACAAGAATTAAAAGCACTGACAAAGGGATCCAGAGACTGGTAATAATATGATTAGAATAATATCACCAGACAACAAAGACAGGAAAAATTATTTTATTTTCAGTTTAGTGGTCTCCACCTTCCTTGACACCAACAACTAGGACTGATCAGCATCAGACCCAAGTCAGAGGAGACGGGAGGATTCGGTATTGCTGCTTGGCGTCGGATGAAGGTGAAGAAGCACAAGCAAGAGAATGACATGGGGACAAAGCTTGTCCCTGCCCCGTTTCTGTGGGCTCCGTCCCCTTGAGCTCTGTCCCCCACCCCATCTCCAAACTCTGTTCTTATCTGCACAATTCTCGAACACTTACGATTTTATATTTAAATCTTTTTATTATAATATAAAAAGGAACACTATTCTGTACAACTGTTTATAAATCACAAATAGATAATAGAATAACAGTGGTTCTCCGAGGACAAGTAGGCTGTTTGTTCTCACATGTGGGTCAACGTCCACGGCGGCCCAGGAATCGGCAAACAATTTTGAAAGCAAAATAAATTCAGTCTTTCCAGAATGTTCAGTTGTGCGGAGAGCGCAAACGACTTCCCACCCGCCACACGAGCATGCCTCTTCGTTATTTTTTCTCCGCGGTGAGGTGCGGTTCATTTTTTCTGATTGCTCCTCTTTCATGCCCAGGAAGAACTTCTCAGTGATTTTCGAGATCAGCTTTCGCTTGTTTTATTGTTTGATCTGTATATATATATATATATATTTTAAGTATTTATAAGTAGTTTCCCGTACTTTCTTTTACTTTTTTCCCTGTTAAAGTTTCCTTTCTTTTTTGACGTGGCCGGCTTTTCCCTTTTTGTGCTTTTTCTTTCTTGGCACGATCGCGTCGTTTGATTTCGCTGAAGCCGTATTTCCTTCCATGTCATCAAAAATACCCAGCAGCTTCAAACGTTGTACTCGGTGCAACCGGACCATCTCAGGTACAGATACCCACGCCTGGTGTATCCAGTGCCTTGGGCCCGACCATAGCCCACCTGCTTGTAGTCTGTGTCTTCGTATGAAGAAACGGACCCAAGCATCTTGAGAGGCCCAATGAGAGAAGCTTTTGGGGCCTGGTCCGGGTCCTTCGACTTCGGTACCGAGGTCGACGGCATCAGCATCGACATCGGCAGGAGCATCGACGTCGAGGAGAGAGGTAATGGCTGCTGAAAGACCAATTTGCTCGGGAGCAGTGAGGCATCGAGTGGGTCTCCACCTGCCTCGAGGCCTTCTGTTATGCAGGCCCACGGGATCGACCTTTGTCGGACCCGGCCCCGAGGATGGACGTGAGGATTCCACGTCCTCATCAGTACCGAGAGTCTCGATGATGGGCGTCGAGCGAAGGCTAAGAAGCACCGTCATCATCTCCTTCAACGCACGGTACCGGGAGCTCAGGGCGTTGATGAGAGTCGGCACCCGAGAAGCGTCGCACCAAGAGGACCACTCCCCCTCGTACAGGAGGTGCCGATGCGTCGGTCTCCTGGCAGCCCGGTACCTGCTCCCGAGCCTCCATGGATCTGACACCGCCTGTTCTACCAGCCCTGCAGCCTTCTCCGATGGTGGCTCTTGATGAGCTTTACCCTAGCCTGTTTCCAGAACTTCTGGAAGGCTTACTGCGACATTCAGCTTCGGTGTTGGGTGTGCTTGCGTCGTACTGTACCATTCTGCTGCAGCGGTGTCTGGCCCTTCGCCTGTAGTTGAGGTCCTCCGACTGCGGTGCGCCTGCGGCAATCGACGTCGGCTGCCACCCAAGTCAACTCCCCTTTGACGTCAGTGGGAGGGAGCTTCGCCGCAGTCGGATCGGGCATCGATCTTCTTGACATCGCCACAGGAGGACACCGTCCTCGGCGTCGAGACATGTCCAGTGTCGGAGTACCTTGACACAGGTTGTAATCCGACACTGAGCAGGACGCTCATGAGAATCAGAGGAAGATCCCAGGTACTGTCTCTTCTGTTGAGTCCTTTGGGATTCCTCTGACACTTCCCCTCCGCTAGAAAGAAGACTATCCTCAACCGAGAGTCTGTCTTTTACCTCTTTATCTGGGAAATGGCTACGGCTATTCCCTTCCCTGTGGAGGTTAAGGATGAGCCGAGGACCTGAGATGCTCGAGGTCCTGATTATTCTTCTCCACCTAAAGAGGCTGTGACAGTCCCTCTGCATAAGGTACTGAAGGAAGTCCTTATGTAAAACTGGTCTGCCCCTCTGTCTGGCCTGTGGTTCCCAAGAAAGCTGAATCCCAATATCGGATTGTTAATAATGGACCAAATATATTTGGCCTGAGGTTCCAGGATAGTATTTTTGAACAGCATCCAAGCCTGATGTACATTTTTGACCTTTACAGCCGCTTCTCTAAGTTTTTTTTTTTTTCACCGTTCTTCTCATTTTATCACAGTCTCCTTTTTGAAAGTTAAACGCTAACTAACATATTGCATTTCCTGTGTGTACTTACTCCAAAGCTAATATCAAATCTGTTCATATTATGATCACTGTTCTCAAGCGGCCCCTGCACCATTACCTCCTGCACTAGATCATGCACTCCACTAAAGACTAGGTGTAGAATTTTTCCTTGTTGGATCCTATTACCTCCTAGCATGCCCTGATGTTACATTTACCCAATCAATATCAGGGTAATTGAAATCACCCATTATTATTGTGTTGCCCAGTTTGTTAGCCTCCCTAATGTCTGATAACATTTCTACGTTCGTCTGTTCATCCTGGCCAGGTGGACGGTAGTACACTCCTATCACTGTCCTATTCCACTTTACACATGGAATTTCAATCCATAGGGATTCCAAGATGTGTTTTGTTTCCTGCAGAATTTTCAATCTATTTGATTCAAGTCCCTCCTTAACATACAAAGCTACCCCTCCACCCCACTGGTTATCCTCCTTCCACCAGGTCTCAGAGATGCCTAATTTTTCATTTAGTGCAATATATTCTAACTTTCCTATCTTATTTCTTTGGCTTCTGGCATTCACATATAGACATTTCAAACTATGTTTGTTGTTCCTATTTACATCATGCTTAGTACTTGACAGTATTAATTTGCAATCTTTTGTCTGATTTTTATTTAAGGACACTTGATCTACTGCGTTCTCTTTTGCAACCTCACTATCGGGATACCCTATCTTCCCTGTTTTGGTGATATCTTTGAAAGATACCTTATACCGAACCTGTGCTTTTGAGCTACTGTCGGCCTTCCTCCCATTTCTAGTTTAAAAGCTGCTCTATCTCTTTTTTTTTTAAATGCCAATTCCAGCAGCCTGGTCCCACCCTGGTTAAGGTAGAGCCCATCCTTTCAGAATAGGCTCCCCCTTCCCCAGATATAAATAGTTTAACCAATTACAACATGCAATCTACTTCGGAGTGATGGGTGATAATTCGCAAAAGCTCAAATCTCCACAATGTTTCAATGATAAATGTACCGATCTCGGTGGTGTAACTTGCATCTAATAGTGCATTTGAGGCTTTATATGTAGCTGTTGTAGCAATCCATTTGAGACCAATAGAAGGTATTAACTCTTTAAAATAGACTGCATTTATGTCAGAGGGGTTATCAAAAAGTAGATTAAAATTTTCCAGTACTATGTTGTCTTGAAAATTTAAACTATATTGAGCAATGTCTTCTAACAAACGATCCAAAGAGGACTGTGCATTATCTGGGGAATGGTATACTAAAAATAAAAACTAAGGCCCCTTTTACTAAGACGTGTAAGCGCCTACGTACACCAAATTGGAGTTACCGCCCAGTTACCACATGGCCCTTGCGGTAATTTCAATTTTGGTGCACGTCCACTATGCGCGTCTGAAAAATATTTTTTATTTTCTGGCGCAGGTAACGGACGCGTGCCAAATGGCATTTGACGCACATAGTGTTGAAGGTCTAAGGCAGACAAATCCTTTTTAGACCCTAGGCTTGTAAACCTGGAATAAATTGAATCTACGCAAAGTAGTAATAGGTCAAATTTAAAATGGGCTTTATTAGTGTTACAAAACAGAATGATAGAAAGGGTTAAGGACTTGAGAAGGAAAGATATTCAATCATGCTCCAAGGAAGCAGGCATTACAAGTCTCACAGCTAGAACTCTGGAAGCAGCCCGGTTTGCTGGTTTATAGCAGTTAAATTTAATACTAGCCAGTTGGCTTCCTGTATAAGTATGCTCTTGCTGTTTAGACCCCCGCCACACTTGTTCAAGACTGGCTCTATAAAAGGGCCGTTAAATTACTATTTGTTTTTAAGTTTAAGCTTATGACTCTTGAGTCACAGGAAACAAAAACCACAGCTGAAGTTCTGCATCTGAGCCTGTGTCTCGCCTGTCATTTTTAAACTTGGTCAACAATAGGTCATTACCGCCCAGATTCTTTACCACTATGTCTATGGCTGGCAGTAAAGTCTCAAACCCAAAATGGACACACTGCAGTTTTGATTTTTCCGCACATCCGTTTTCGGCCAAAAAAAAAAAGAGGCCTTTTTTTTACAGGCACACTAAAAAAAAATGGATCGGCGCGCACCCAAAACCTGCACCTACAGTACTGCAAGTGTTTTTCAGCGCGCCTTTGTAAAAGGACCCCTAGATTTGCAACTGTTTTGTGGAAATACTGCTTCCCAAAGATAGGAATTGTATACCTTTTTCTGAATTGCTCTGTAACTGTGTGATAACCAACTCTTGTATAGTAACATAACACCCCTCCCCCTTTTTTTTGTTTTGTGATGTTCTAGAAAAACAAAAGTTATTACATTCTGGGGGAACAAGGAAGGTGTAGTCTTGGACCTGCTGTTGATTAACCATGTTTCTGTAATGAAAGATAAACTATTATCAGAGTCCACAACTAAATCCTTATAAGCTCTTATGACATAAAGATTATCATTATGAGAGTACAAAGCATTAGAATAGAGAATCATCTGAAAAAGAACAAGTATATTAAAGTCCTAATTCTAGTTGATGGCCAAAATTTGCATGTTTTATGTAGTCTGTCTGCTTTCTCCTAAAATACTGGGATAGAATTAATCAGAGTAGAGCAATCTACTAAGTTATCAAAGCATCACATTCTAAAATTATGATAACCTTGAGGGGCATAATCGAACGGGGACGACCATCTATAAGGGCGCCCATCTGTAAGGACGGCGCCGCGAAGGGGCGGGGAAACCCGTATTATCGAAACAAGATGGGCGGCCATTTTTCGTTTCGATAATATGGTTGGGGACGCCCAATCTCAACATTTAGGTCGACTTAGAGATGGTTGACCTAATGGCGAGATGGGCGAACTTAGAGATAGTTTGTCCCCACGGTTTTTCACCCTACTGGAAACCGAGGACGCCCAATCTCAGAAACGACCAAATCCAAGTCATTTGGTCATGGGAGGAGCCAGCATTCGTAGTGCACTGGTCCCCCTCACATGCCAGGCCACCAACCGGGCACCCTAGGGGGCACTGCAGTGGACTTCACAAATTGGTCCCAAGTGGCTTAGCTCCCTTACATATGTGCTGAGCCCCCCAAAACCCACTCCCCACAAATGTACACCACTACCATAGCTCTTATGGGTGAAGGGGGGGCACCTAGATGTGGTAGCAGTGGGTTTGTGGTGGGTTTTGTAGGGCTAACATTTACCACCACAAGTGTACAGGTAGGGGGGGGGGTGGGCCTGGGTCCACCTGCCTGAGGTGCACTGCACCCACTAAAACTGCTCCATGGACCTGCATACTGCTGCGATGGACCTGAGTATGACATTTGAGGCTGGCAAAAAAAGTTTTTAAAGTTGTTTTTTTGAGGGTGGGAGGGGGGGTTAGTGACCACTGGGGGAGTCAGGGGAGGTCATCTGGTCAGTTCTGGCACTTTTTTGAGACTTGGTCATGAAAAAAAAATGGACCAAGTAAAGTCGGCCAAGTGCTCTTCAGGGACGCCCTTCTTTTTTCCATTATCGGCTGAGGACGCCATCTCTTTATCACTTCCCAGTCCCGCCTTCGCTACGGTGCCGACACGTCCCCGTGACGGAAAGCAGTTGGGGATGCCCAAAATCGGCTTTCAATTATGCCAATTTGGGCGACCCTGAGAGAAGGACGCCCATCTCCCGATTTGTGTCGAATGATGGGCGCCCTTCTCTTTCGAAAATAAGCCTGCTTGACACCTACCTGTAATCACTGCTGTAGATTGGAAAGGTTCTAACTGAAGATGACATATTAAGAATAATCAGAAATGGGGGAGGAGCTTTTTCAAGATGGTGTTGTGAGGAGTTGCACGAGACACCAACCCTGTTTACCTTGGTTTGCTTGATGGCAAAGGTTGAAAACTGAGGTCTACCCAATGGATTTGGGTGGTGCTTCAGTAGTAACAGGCCTGATGGACTCTTAAGTGGGGCATGGTTCTAGCTGAATTTTGGCTGGGGGAGGCTCCTTGAGGATATCAGCGTCGTAGCTTCCCTCTGCAAGTCCCGCCTATGCGTAACAGGAAGTTGTAGGCGGGACTTGCAGAGGGAAGCTACGACGCTGCCAGTCAATCGCTGCCTGCATCGTTCACTTCTGCATCCGACGCTGGCTGGCAGGCAGTGAAGGAGGACGCTGGGGGACGAAGATTCGCTGGTAGGGAGAGGTGAGGGCAGGGGAGGGACGGAAAAATCGCACGTCGATGGGAGGGCAGGGGAGAGGCAGAGAATCGCTGGAAATAATGGAAGGGCAGGGGAGAGAGAATTGCTGGACATGGGATGAGAGGGAAGGGCAAGGGAGAGAGAATTGCTGGACATGGGATGGGAGGAAAGGGCAAGGGAGAGAGAATTGCTAGACATGGGAAGGGCAGGGGAGAGAGAATTGCTGGACATGGGAGGGAAGGGCAGGGGAGAGAGAATTGCTGGACATGGGAAGGGCAGGGGAGAGAGAATTGCTGGACATGGATGGGAGGGAAGGGCAGGGGAGAGAGAATTGATGGGATGGGAGGGAAGGGCAAGAGAGAGAGAATTGCTGGACATGGGATGGGAGGGAAGGGCAGGGGAGAGAGAATTGCTGGACATGGGATGGGAGGGAAGGGCAGGGGAGAGAGAATTGCTGGACATGGGAAGGGCAGGGGAGAGAGAATTGCTGGACATGGGATGGGAGGGAAGGGCAGGGGAGAGAGAATTGCTGACATGGGGGGAAGGGCAGGGGAGAGAGAATTGCTGGACATGGGAAGTGCAGGGAAGAGAGAATTGCTGGACATGGGGGAAGGAGAGAGGAGAATCGCTGGATGGGGAGGGGAGGACAGGGAAGAGAGAATTGCTGGACATGGAGGGGAGAGAGGAGAATCGCTGGACAGGGAGGGGAGGGCAGGGAAGAGAGAATTGCTGGACATGGATGAGAGGGGAGAGAGGAGAAATGCTAGAAATGGATGGAGAGGAGAGCAGGAGATAGAGGAGAATTGCTGGACATGGATGGATGGAGGAGTTGGCTAGGAGAGAGGAGAAATGCTGACTTGGATGGAGGAGAGGGGAGAGAGAATTATTGCTTTATATGGATACAGAGGAGGGAAGAGAGATGAGAAATGCTGGACATGGATAGAGGGTAGGAGAGAGGAGAAGTGCTGGACATGAATGGAGGGGAGGAAAGAAAAAAGAAGATGCACATGGATGGAGATGAGGGAAAGGGAAGAGGAGAAAAAACTGCACATGGATGGAGAAATAGGCAAAAGCTGGATCCATGTATACCTCCTCCAGTCAATTCCATGGAGGAGGACCCAGCTTTTACTTATGGATGCAGGGCAACAAAAGAAGAAGAAAGGAAGAAAGTAAAGAAATAAATGGAAAGGAAGCCCTGGAAATGGAGTTAAGAGAACAGATAGCAGCAGAATCAGAGACTGGGACCAATATGGATAGAAAAACAAAGTCACCAGACAACAAAGGTAGAAAAAATCATTTTATTTTCATTTTAGTGTTTGGAATTTGTCTTATTTTGCACTGGGTATACTGGAGCTGTAACAGCTTACAGAAATTATTTATAATGAAAAGAAATCACATTATTTTTTCTCCTATACTAGTTTAATATTTTCAATGATGTCTGTTTATATGCGCCATGGCTGGTATAAGGGGTGTGACTAATGTGGGTGTGGCTATAATAGGGGCGGTGCCATGTGTGGTGACCCCGCCCACAATGAGTACCGGCACCTTTTTTTCTACAAAAAAAGCACTGGGTAGAACTAATAGCTGCATTGGTTACAGTGCCCAAGGAAACTAACATTTTGGTGCCTGAGAAGTTGTCAAAGTTCATACAAGACTCAGAAGCTGGCACAGCTGTGATTATTTCCACTGGTGTTGGAGTTGAGATGACTCCCTTGCCATGACCTGAGGTAATTAATGTTGAATTTATTTTGGAAGTGATATCAGCTCTCCAAGTGAATTTGGGCAGCCAAATGGAAAAAAAAACTTTCTAAATCCCTTGCTCTGGGAGGGGATGCCATATTTTCAGAGACTTTCTGCTACTCATTTGTAACTTTGGTAATTAGCAGGGATGGATAAAAACACATTATATGCTGCTTTGTTGGAACATATTTTTTCTAATTTCCATGAATCAAGGGAAGAGCAATTTGAAGCATATTTCTCCTTTTTTTTTTTAAAGCTCTGATGTTCCTTTTAAATTATTTGCTTTTGTGAATTATTATTTTGTTTGTCTTGCTTTAGGAGGATTCCAAGGCCCAGCAGTGCCAGGCCAGCTCCTCCCCGAGTGAAACGGCAGGGGAGTGCTGAGATGCCTTCAGAGAGGTAAATACATGAAATTCCCATCTTGTGATAAATATTGAGGTTGATATTCAAGGTGATACAACTGTCCAGAAACAGCTCCTGGACAGTTAAATTGCCTGTTCAGGACTAACTGCTAATTTTCAGCGGCACTTAACCAGCAAGTTTCTCTGACTCGTCAGCTTTCAATTTCAATTTCTGGTACCGGTATCTCTCCCAAATCTTCCTTGGTGAAGACCTTAGCAAAGAATTCATTTAATCTTTTTGATATGGCTTTGTCTTCCCTGATTTTGCCCCTTTTACCTCTCGGTCACCTAGCAGTCCAACTGATTCTTTTGCCGGCTTCTTGATTTTAATATACCTAAAAAAAAAACTTAACTTTGTATTTTTGCCTCCAACACAATATTTTTTCAAAGTCTCTCTTTGCCTCTGGCTTTTGACATTCCTTATGCTGTTTCTTATTATTTTCAGTCGGTTCCTTCTTCCATTTTCTGAAGGATTTTCTTTTAGCTCTAATTGCTTCCATCACATCACTTTTAACCATTCCGGCTGTCGTTTGGTCTTCCTTCCTCTTTTTTTTTTAATATACAGAATGTATTTGGCCTGAGGTTCCAGGATAGTATTTTTGAACAGCATCCAAGCCTGATGTACATTTTTGACCTTGCAGCCGCTCCTCTAAGTTTTTTTTGTTCACTGTTCTTCTCATTTTATCACAGTCTCCTTTTTGAAAGTTAAATGCTAACATATTGCATTTCCTGTGTGTACTTACTCCAAAGCTAATATCAAATCTGATCATATTATGATCACTGTTCTCAAGCGGCTCCTGCACCATTACCTCCTGCACCAGATCATGCACTCCACTGAGGACTAGGTCTAGAATTTTTCCTTGTTGGATCCTATACCAGCTGCTTCATAAAGCAGTCCTTCATTTCGTCAAGGAATTTTACCTTCCTAGCATGCCCTGATGTTACATTTACCCAATCAATATCAGAGTAATTGAAATCACCCATTATTATTGTGTTGCCCAGTTTGTTAGCCTCCCTAATGTCTGATAACATTTCTACATTCGTCTGTTCATCCTGGCCAGGTGGACGGTAGTACACGCCTATCACTGTCCTATTCCACTTTACACATGGAATTTCAATCCATAGGGATTCCAAGATGTGTTTTGTTTCCTGCAGAATTTTCAATCTATTTGATTCAAGTCCCTCCTTAACATAACACCCTATCACTACGATATAATTTGTACCCCGGTATGACAGTGTCCCACTGGTTATCCTCCTTCCACCAGGTCTCAGCGATGCCTATTATATCAAATTTTTCATTTTGTGCTATATATTCTAACTCTCCCATCTTATTTCTTTGGCTTCTGGCATTTGCATATAGACATTTCAAACTATGTTTGTTGTTTCTAGTTGCTCATTTGTTCACAGTGTTAATTTGCAATCTTTTGTCTGATTTTTACTTAAAGTCATTTGCCTGCTTATAATCGAAAGAGAAAAACGTCTATATTGCGACCCAAATCGGGAAATGGGTGTTTTTCTGGCAAAGGCACCCAAATCGGTATAATCGAAAGCCGATTTTGGGCGTTTCCAACTGCACTCCGTCGCGGAAATGAATAAAGTTGAAGGGGGGCGTGTCGGAGGCGGGACCGGGGTATGTTTAGCAGCCGAGGAGAGATGGGCGTCTTTAGCTGATAATCGTAAAAAAAGGAGTTTTTACCGCGATTTTGGGTCACTGTTTTTGGACCCTTTTTTTTCACGAACAAGTCCCAAAAAAGTGCCCCAACTGACCAGATGACCACTGGAGGGAATCGAGGATGACCTCCCCTGACTCCCCCAGTGGTCACTAACCCCCTCCCACCAAAAAAAACCCCACTTTACAAAGTTTTTTTCCAGCCTGTATGCCACCCTCAAATGCCGTACCCACCTCCATGACAGCAGAATATGTTCGATCCTCTCACAGCCTTTCCCTGGGTCAGATGTGGCTCTCGAGTGCACTACAGGGTCACATCAGCATTGCATTGTGGTGGGTGTAGGGTATTGGGCTCCGTGATTTCATTAGCTTGTGTTACAGTCTCACGATGTTGGTAGTTCGTAGGCTCTTCTCCCATGGTGCTTTTCCCCCTGCCTACTGGGGCAGAGTGTGCCCTGTTGTGTTTCCATTAGTCCATGAGGTAGTGGCCATTTTTGTTAGCTAGTTTTAGATCCCTTCCATGTGTTAGCCACGTTAGAGAACTTAGTTCTTACCTTGAATGTGGCTGAAAGAGGGCATTGTACAGCATTCTGCCAGCTCTGACCTGCTAATCTCACTACCAGGGAGACTCGTTGCCAGTGGTGGGGCACAACCTCTGATCTGCAGTTAACTGTGAGTAAGCGTGCTTATTCCAATAAAGGACGTTTTTGGAGATATTAGTCTTCAGGTGTAAACTGGTGTGCCGATGTTATACAGCAGTAACAAATCCTAGAGGCCTGCGTGTATGCAGGTCCCTGGAGCACTTTTAGTGGGTACCGCAGTGCACTTCAGCTAGGTGGACCCAGGCCCATCCCCCTCCCTACCTATAACACTTGTGCTGGTAAATGGGAGGCCTCCAAAACCCACTGTACCCACATGTAGGTGCCCCCTTCACCCCTAAGAGCTATGGTAGTGTTGTACATTTGTGGGTAGTGGGTTTTGGGGGAGGGGGGTTGGGAGCTCAGCACCCGTGGTAAGGGAGCTATGCATGTGGGAGCTTTTTCTGAAGTCCACCGCACTGACCTAGGATGCCCAGTTGGTGTCCTGGCATATCAGGGGGGCCAGTGTACTACGAATCGTGGCCCCTCCCACGACCAAATGGCTTGGATTAGGACGTTTTTGAGTTGGGCGTTTTTAGTTTCCATTATTGCTAAAAAAAAACAAACGCCCAGCTCAAAAATGTCCATTTTTTCGAAAATACGGTTCGGCCCGCCTCTTCACGGACCCGTTCTCGAAGATAAACGCCCATGGAGATAGGCGTTTCCGTTCGATTATGCCCCTCTTGATCTACAATGGTCGCTTTTGCAACCTTGCTATCGGGATACCTTATCTTCCCTGTTTTGTTGATATCTTTGAAAGATACCGTATTCCGAACCATGCATTTTTGAACGACTGTCGGTCTTCCCCCAGCTTCTAGTTTTAAAGCTACTCTGTCTCCTTTTCAAATGCTGATGCCAGCAGACTAGTCCCACCCTGGTTAAGGTGGAGCCCATCCTTCTGGAATAGGCTCCCCCTTCCCCAGAATGTTGCTGAGTTCCTTTCAAATTTAAAACCCTCCTCCCTGCACCATCACCTCATCCACGCATTGAGACTCCGGAGCTCTGCCTGTCTCTTGGGCCTTGCGCGTGGAACAGGTAGCACTTTGGAAAATGCTACCCTAGAGGTTCTGTATTTGAGATTTCTACCTTAAGAGCCTAAATTTGGCTTCCAGAACCTCTCTCCCACATTTTCCTATGTCATTGGTACCCACATGTACCAAGATAGCCGGCTCCTCCCCAGCACCATCTAAAATCCTATCTAGGTGACTCGTGAGGTCTGCCACCTTCACACCAAGTAGACAAGTGACCAGGCGGTCCTCACATCCACAAGCCATCTATCTACATGCCTAATGAATCACCAACTACAACAGCTGTCCTAACCCTTCCCTCCTGGGCAGTAGCTCCTGGAGACATATCCTTGGTGCGAGAGGATATTGCATCCCCTGGTGTTCTGGTCCTGGCTACAGGATTACTTCCAGCTGCACCAGGTTGATGCTCTCCTTGTAGAAGATCTCCCTCCTCAAGGCAGCACAGGGGCTGCCAGATTGGAGGTGGTACTTCTCTACACGTCCCTGTAGGCCTCCTCTGTGTACCTCTCCCGTCTCCCTCAACTCCTCCAAGTCTGCTATTCTAGAGCTAGGAGCTTTTTGCATCGAGCACACACGTATGACCTCTCACCACCTGGGAGACAATCATACATGTAACACTCTGTGCAAAAGACTGGATAGCACCCCTCTTGCTGCTGGACTACTGTCTGCATCTTAGTATTATAGAGTTGTTTAATTAAAACTTCATAAGGTGCTAGGGATATCAAATGAATATAAAGAGCCTTAAGACTGGTGTATTTTATTTAGTGTTTGCTTTTCAGAAACTAATTAAACAATTAAAACTCCCCTCTTGTCCTAATTAGAATAATTGACTATAAATGAAGAGTTGAGCTAGGAGTGGGTGGGAGTTGGGGATGCTGGGTGGGAATGAGGACTACTGTGCCCTCTAGAGACTATCTGTTAATGCTATTGCAGAAAATGTAGTTTTAAAACTATGGGGTAAAGGGTTGTACACTATGGAAACTTGTTAATAATGCTGGCTTCTCTCTCTCATATATATATATATATATATATATATATATATATATATATATATATATATATATATATATATTTATTTATTTATTTATTTATTATTTATTTATTTATTTATTTATTTATTTATTTATTTATTTTTCCCTAAGACTGAATTAGGCCGTATTTTACCTTCTAGAGACTGCTAATGCTGTGGCGGAAAATATAAGTTTTAAAACTATGGGGGAAAGGGTATGGAGACTAGCTAATCAAATTTCAATATCCTACAATTCCTCTTTTAAACCCAAGTTTTAAGTTACCAAGCACAAAATAAAATAATGTCACTTACCCACAGAAATGTCCTCTCCTCTCAGAACTTCTCAGAAAGGACGATACACAACAAAACTATCTTTCAAGTACTTTGGTGCAGGTTTATAAATAGCCTGATGCACAGCAAACTTTAAACTGTATTATACTCTGCACTAGCAACCAGTGTAATGGTCTCAAAATTGAAGTAACATGTTTTACCCAAGTTACATTTGATATCAACCTAGCAGCAGCATTTTGGACTAACTGCACTGCTCTAACCCTGGCCTTTGCCGTTCCAAGATAAAGAGCATTGCAGTAGTCCAATAGTGATAGCACCATACTCTGGATAACCTCACAAAACTCATAGGGTGTCAGCGATGGTTTAAGTCTGAACAACAGTCGAAACTGAGAAAAACAAGTCTGAATGGCATTTGTTACCTAATCTTTAATTGACATCCCACAATCTAATAAAATACCTAATAATTTCATAACATGCTATACAGGTACTTTAATCCCCTGAAAAATAAAAAATAAAAAAGTGAGCCAACACGTATCGTTTGTTTACTCTTTTTTTTTCCATTTCAAGAAGTCTTTATTTAACTTTAAATGTAACACATATATATACATGCCATGCTTCAATTCAGAAATTTGTTTTGGGGGTTTTTTTGCCACTGAAATAAAGTAATACAGTTCCATTCTGCAATGTATATGAGACTAAGAATATTCATACAGCAACGATTACCAATTGAACTTCAAAATTTTTTAAAGGTTTTATAAAGATGGTACTTCTCCCAGTCCCACCTCCTCCCTCCCAATCCCTCCTGCGCTCCCCCCCCCCCCCAAGGTATGACTCAGCCTTTGATTATCCACAAGGCCCAGGGATCCATCTCCCCTCACTATGGGCACTGATCTAGAAAAGTGCCCCACACCGCGTACCAGTGAGGCATTCTGTGCTTACGTTCTGCTAGTAGTCTTTCCATTTCACAGATATACTTAAATTTAGAAATCCATCTCTTAAGAGAAGGTACACCCTGCTGTTTCCAGTGAGATGCCAGAATCAATCTAGCTACTCCAGCCGCCGTTCTCACCAAAATCTGTTGGCTAGGTGTTAACCCTCCTGCCTTAACAGAGAACAGAAAAATTTCTGGGGCCCACCTAAGGTAGTGCCTAGCCAGCGCTGCAGCCTGCTATGGACCGATTTCCAGAAAGCTTTGATTTTACCACAAGTCCACCATATATGTCCCATTGTTCCTTTTTTGCCACATCCCCTCCAGCACAATCCCGAACTAGATGGGTATATTCTTTGGAGACGTGCCGGGGAGAAGTACCAACGAAACAGTACTTTTACTGCATTCTCTTTTAGCGGTACATGGACCGACATGCCTCCTGCCCTCCTTTCGATTGCCCCAGGGCCACCCCCAGCTCCCCATTCCAGCTCTTCCTATGCAGGCAATAGCTGGGAGACTAGACTGTGCACTGATGCACTTATATAAGCGACTGATTAAACCACAGGAGGAAGTACTCCTCTCGCAAATGTCCTCTAAACTAGACTTTTCCCGCGCTATGACCCCTCTCACTGCATCTGTCTTAAGAAAGTGGGCTAACTGAATGTATGCGTATGTATCCTTCTCCACTTCAGGATAATGTAATTTCAAGCTTTGAAAAGAGAGCAGTTGCTCTGCTTCAAACATTTGGCCCCAATTCTTCAAACCCTGAGCATACCAACGAGTAAATGCTCCTGGTGTAGTTCCTGGCATGAAGAGGGGATTGTACGCTATCGGAGATAACCTAGTGAGAATGCATTTCTTCTGTGGGAAAAGGCTATCCCAATAATGGAGAGTTAGGCTAATAGTTGGGCATTCTCCCAACCCCAGTGTCCTAAATGATTTTGGGACCCACATTAGCGCCCCCAGGGGAGTTTGTCCTAGGGAATATTCCAAGTGGACCCACTGCCTATCCGAATAGTCTTGGTACCACTCAACTGCTACCTTCTCTTGGGCCGCTCTATAGTATCACATGAGGTTCGGGACCCCCCCAGACCTCCCTTTCGTTTATCTTGGTGCAAGAGTACACGCGATAGGCGTGGTCGCTTTCCTGCCCAGATGAACCGCATTATTTTCTCCTGTAACACTGCCAAGAATCGCCTGGGCATTAATACAGGCAGCACTTGAAAGAGATATAGCAAACGGGGTAACACGTTCATTTTAACTATAGCTATTCGTCCAAACCAAGAGAACAGCATTTCCCCCCACCTTTCCAGGTCCGCTGCTATGTCCCGCCCTAGCCCCTTATAGTTAGCTTGAAAAAGCACCAAAATTTCAGATGTCAGGTTGACACCCAAATATCGTATTTGCTTAGTGGCCCAACGAAAAGGAACCACCTCTGGGACCGGCAATGTGACATTCAAAGCTTCCGATTTGTTCATATTTACTTTGAACCCCGACACTGCTGAGTATTCATCAATTGTATGTAACAGGTTGGAAAACGATGTCAGGGGTCGGCTAATGAACAGCAGGACATCGTCGGCAAAAAGAGCCAATTTGTGAGCCCTACCCGCTATGTTTAAGCCGAAGATACCAGGGTTGGACCGTATCCGGGATGCAAGAGGTTCCATCACCATCGCAAATAATAACGGAGACAGAGGGCAACCCTGCCGAGTACCTCTATGCAGAGCAAAGAACTCCGAGTTACCTCCATTGACTCTCACACATGCCCTTGTGGATCATAAAAGGCTTGTATCCATTCTCTGAACCGACTCCCAAATCCCATCACCTCCAATGTCTTATACATGAAGGGCCAGTGGACCCTGTCAAAAGCCTTTTCGACGTCCAGGCTGAGGAGACACAGGGGCTTCTGGTCTCGCTTGGCTAGGTACATTAAATTGATTACTCGTCTAATATTATCCATGGCCTTGCGGTATGCGACAAAGCCCACTTGATCAGGGTGAATTAGCACTGGGAGCACCAGGGCCAGCCTTATGGCCAATACTTTGGCCAAGATTTTGACATCAGCATTCAATGCTGAAATAGGCCTGTACGATCCACACTCAGTAGGGTCTTTATCCGGTTTTGGCAAAATCGCTATCCAAGCCTCTCGCATGGAGGGAGGCAATTCCTCTCCCCTCCCAACCTGATTGAATAAGTTCACGAGGAGTGGCACCAACTCAGTAGCAGACATCTTATAAAATTTGTTTGGAAGCCCATCCAATCCCGGCGATTTACAGGATGGTAAGCTGCGGATAGCTTCCTTTATCTCTAATGGGGTGACAGGTCTGTCTAATTGGGCCTGTTGCCGGAGAGTCAATGAAGGAAGGTCACTGTCCGCCAAGTACTCCGCCATAGAGTCCCCCGGCAGGGTTTATCTCCTGATCGTACAGAGCACAATAAAGTCCCTGAAACTCTTACGTATTTCCTCTGAGGTACGTACCAATTCTCCCCCCCCCCCCCCCCCCACGCACATGTGTAATTGTGCGGTCCACTTTCTGCCATCGCACCTTTAAGGCTAAGAGGCGGCCCCTGCCTTTTGTGAGCTCATATGACCCCACCCTTAATCTATTGTGCAAATGACTAAGTTGCTCAGAGTAAATGGAATCGAGCAGCAATCACTGATCTTTCAGCTCTTGTAAAATCTGCGAGGACCTATTTGCTTTATGTTGTGCCTCCAAGGTATGTATACGCTCCAGACACCCCCTAATCTGAGCCCTGCGCGTTCTGGATCTTTTACTAGCTATTTTCAAAAAGTATCCCCTGGTGACCACTTTCATCACATCTCATACTACACTTAAGTCAGGCCCAGATTCCTTGTTGAACTCCAAGTATTCCCTTAGAACTGTTCTGTACCCCTCGGCCACCTCCCCATCCTGTAATAGGCTAGAATTTAGTGTCCATCTCTTATCCTTATATTCTGCTTTTAATTTAGGTAATATCACCTAGACTGGGGCATGGTCGGATAGTGTCTTACTACCTATTTCGGCTGTGGGGCCCCACTCCACTAGGGCTGTATCAAGGAAGATGTAGTCAATGCGAGAGTACGTATCATGCACCGAAGAATAGAATGTGTAATCCTTATCCTTCATATGTGTCAGTCTCCACAAGTCCAGAGTACCCAGGGATTGTGTTAGGGAACCCAATGCCTGTGAGTCTTTATTACCATCTAACTTGGGTTTTCCCGACCTATCAAGGCTAGGGTTCATAACTGCATTGAAGTCCCCCGTCCCCCCCCCCAATCAGTGTTCCCCTAGCAAAACCAGCCAAGGCCAGTTTCAACTTTGCTAAGAACTCCACCTGTCCAGCATTAGGAGCATAGACAGACGCTAAGGTCAGATCCACCTGGTCAATTTTGATATGTAAAAATACAAATCACCCTCCTGGGTCTCTTTTTACCTTTATAACCTGCACTACTAAAGATGAATGCATCAGTATCGCAACTCCACTCGCCCTTGAGCCCTCAGGGGAGGCGAAGTAGGCCACCGAGAACACAGGATGGGAGAGAAGCCTCTCGTGCTTACGTCTTAAATGTGTTTCTTGCAGGAAGACAATATGGGGACTATGATGCTGCAGTTCCTTAAGTAATTTCTGTCTCTTTTGTGGCATATTCAGCCCTTTAACATTGTAAGATAGTATCTTTAAATCTGCGGTCATATCTTAGTCATTATGTAAAATAAAAGCAGAACATTCCAATAATACAAGTTCATCCACAAACCCTATCCCTGCGGATCTCCAGCCCCTCGAACCAAACCCTTGACCTACTAACCCCCCGACCCCTTAGACCCCCCTCCCTCGTTATACCCCCCTTACCCACTACAATAACACCACCCAGAGATATAATTACTCTAAGTGGGATTAGAGAAAGTAACCCACCACCTTGATGACACTCTAGGCCGCTTCCCCCCCCCCCATGTGATCTGAAGCAGCTCTGCAGTATGCCTCCTAGTATCAACCACACTTCTTACCCTTTTTCACTACCCTTAGCGCCCCCCCCCCCCCCCCCCCCCGCGGTCCATACATCCTTCCTTTACCCCAGCAAACAATACACGCACCCACTGAGATTATATTCTAGCACATGTTAACCAGTCCAGACAGATTATGCATTTACCAGACCACTGCACCATTCCTGGTGCAGCACAAGTAGACTACTACCGATTCATCTCCAGAAAGATCTCTCAGCGCTTCGTCGCTGTGCGCTGGTAGATTCAGGCACTCTCTTCCATTTCTGCAGTTTGGCTCTGGTTACTGGTGCCACTGACCCTGGTGGAATCTGCAATGTCACCAGTCCTCCTTTAAGTAGTGCTTCCCACGCCTCAGCTAGGGTTAGCGCTCTGCATTAGTACCCTGTACTTCAAAGTTCAGGGAAAAAGGGAAGCCCCATCGATACTGCATTTGGTTCTTCACCAGTATGTCCAAGGCTGGTCTCATCTGCCGTCGCTGTTGAAGAGTGTACTGGGATAGGTCCTGGTAAGCCAAAACTTTTACTCCTCCGTATTCCAGATCTGGTATTTTCCGAGCTCGTGCCAAGATTCTTTCTTTAGCCTCATATTTCTGAAAGCGTACTATTATGTCCCTGGTTTGCTGTGCTTTCCGGGGGCCCAGGGCGCAATGGGCTCGCTCCAAATCTTCCGGCGCCTCCCCCACCTCAGAGCCCATCAGCGTAGCGCAAATAGACTGAACAATCCGGGGCACATCTTCAGTCTCTCCTCCTTCAGGGTCACCCCTGAATCGGAGATTATTCCTCCTGCCCCTGTTTTCTATGTCGTCCAGTTTGTGTTCGAGGTCTGCATTGTGTTTTTCCAGCCCCTTAATCAGGTCCTCGTGCCTGTTCAAATGTTCAGCATGCTCATCAAGCTTGGCCTCGGCCTCTTCCACCCTGCCCCCCAGCTCCCACAACTCTGAGCTCAAAGTATCCATCCGCTCTAATATCTCCTCCTTTGAGTTCTTAATCTCATGTTGTATATTAGATAAAAATTTGCAGAGCTCTCCTGAGATACCTTTTTTTTATGGTGGGGAGCGAGTTTCCGCCATAGAGCTGAGTCGGAGGGCGAGGCCCATTCGGGAGAGTCATGGCGATGTGCGCCTTTTCCACCCGCGCCTTTCTCCCATTTTTCGAGATCTTTTTTATGGGCGGAGGCTGATTTGCTCATAGTGATTTTACCGCATGAGGGTGCAGAAGTCGCTGAACTCCCCGATTCTCAGCTCGGCGCTGCTTAGAGACGCTTTTGATCGCTGCAAACAGGCTTAGGGAGTCAGAGCAACGAAGCTATGCGACCATCTTGGACGATGATGTCACTTCCTCCTCGTTTGTTTACTCTTTTAAAAATACTAGGACTAGGTGGCATGTGATGAAGCTACAAAGCAGTAAAAAATTTTTTTTTATTTGTAGCATTTGTATCCCACATTTTCCCACCAATTTGCAGGCTCATTGTGGCTTACATTTGCCATAGTGGCGGTTGCCATTTCCGGTTAACAGAATTACAAATGATATTACATAATGTGCGTACATACATGGTAAGGAATAATATATTATGGTATTGCATAGAGGTTCCTGAGTGATAGATTAGATTGTAGTATATGTTAGGTCATCAATTATAGAGAAATCGTTTCGACATAAGGATTAAAGTGGTATTGCATTAAGGTGCGTACATACATGGTAAAGAAGAATACGTTATGGTATTGCATATAAGTTCCTGAGTAATAGATTGGTTTGTAACCTATTTTAGGTCATCAATTATAGAGAAATCATTTTCGACATTAGGAATTAAAGTGGTGGTGTTTGTTCATGAATAGCAATGAGGTTAGTCAGTTAAGTGATAAGAGTTCGGTTCTGTCTAGTTCATAATCAGTCTTTAAAACGAATTGGAGAAAATGTTTCTTCACTCAACATGTAATTAAACTTTGGAATTTGTTGCCAGAGAATGTGGTAAAGGCAGTTAGCTTAGCGGAGTTTAAAAAAGGTTTGGACAGCTTCTTAAAGGAAAAGTCCATAGACCATTATTAAAATGACTTGGGGAAAATCCACTGCTTCTTTCTGGGATAAGCAGCATTAAATCTATTGAACTTTTTTGGGATCTTGCCAGGTATTTGTGACCTTGATTGGCCACTGTTGGAAACAGGATGCTGGGCCTTGATGGACCCAGTGTGTCCATACATCCTAAGAGGAAATAGGGAAAAGAAATTGGATATCATCCGCATATAGATGATAGCCAACATTCAATCCTCGAAAAACATCCCATAAGTACATAAGTATTGCCATACTGGAACAGACCAAAGGTCCATCAAGCCTAGCATCCTGTTTCCAACAGTGGCCAATCCAGGTCACAAGTACCTGGCAAGATCCCAAAAAAGTACAATACATTTTATGCTGCTTATTCTAGAAATAGGAAGACATATAGACATTAAATAATAATACCGACAAAACTGAACCTTGACGAACACCTCTATCCAAAAATACTTCCTGAGAAACATGGCCCCCACAATGCACACTCTGTCTACTTCCCTCTAAGTATGTTCAAAACCAATCGAGCACTAATCCACCCATTCCTAAACCAGCCAATTTTGTCAAAAGTAACTAAATATCCACCAAATCAAAAGCCCCAGAGACATCCAATGAGACTAAACAAAAACATTCTGATCAAACCCTTTCCTCAATTCATCAACAGTTGAAAGCAATAGCGACTCATTTCCATGAGCCTTCCGAAATCCATATTGATTCGGGTCCAAACAACCAACTTCATCCACAAACCAGTCCAATTGCCCTAACACAACCTTCTCTAATACCTTACCTAAGAAAGATAACACAGAAATCGGCCTATATTTACTTATTACTGAAACATCAAGACCCTGTTTCTTCAACTACTGTTATTATGATGTACCTTCTCCTGTATTGTACGCCACATAGAGCCCGCCTTGGTGGGAATATGTGGGATATAAATGTTCCATATCATCAAGCAGATCAATCCATAGACTGGTGGGTTGTGTCCATCTACCAGCAGGTGGAGATAGAGAGCAATCTTTTGCCTCTCTATATGTGGTCATATGCTACCAGGAAATCCTCAGTATTCTCTGTAGCAGGTATTTACTTAGGCTTTGTTGAGTACCTGGGGTTGAGGGCTCTTCTTGAGCAAGTGCAAACCTGGTGGTGCCAGGTCCCTCCTTTTCTCCCCCCCTCCCGCTGGCTCCGTTAAAAAAAAAAAAAAACATAACAATCTTGAAGCAGAAAAGATTTTACTTGCAGCTGCTCACTGGCACACAATTCGTTGCAGCTCGGAGCAAGAAGCAGGTAATTTTACCTTTTCCTAGCGGGCAGGGGGTTCCCCGAACGTTTCCCTCGTGGATCATGGCGTTGGATGTTAAGGGCGTGAAAAAGCGCTCCCCGGACCACGATCGCGCGGCTAATGGGGAGGCGCGGGGATCGGAGGTAGAGAAGCCCTTTTTTGGCGCCCTTCCAGACTTCGCTGATTTAGCCGGTTTTTCCTCCGCTGGGGTGTCAGTGGCCTTTCCCGCCTTAGGCGCCCATCCCCCGATGTCCGCCTTTCCGACGTCGGCCGCCCACGCAGCTCGGACGGCCTCTGGTATGGCCGCCTTTGAGTTGGGTGGCGGTAAGAAGATGGCGAAGTTTAAGCGCCATTCTTCCTGCGTGGCTCCTTTGTGGAGTGATGCGCCGGATGCCATTTTGGATGCGCAGCGCGCCTCTCCCCCGCTGTATGGAGTGGAGGTTGAGAGTTCCTCTAGGGCTGTGGCCCAGGTTGCAGAGGTGCACAAACGGGGGTCTCTCTCCCGAGTTTATTTTGTTGCTGCATCAGGCCTTTCAACTGCAAAACGCTGCTCCTGCTCCCCTGTCAGATATGGGGGAAGAGGCTTCCCTGATCAAGCGCCCTCGGGTTTAACTTCAGGTCTTGGGGGACTCTGTCTCCTCTGAAGTAGATGAGGGCAGCGTTTCTGAGTTCTCCCAAAGGTCCCTTGGGGATTCTTTGGAAGAGGCTGATCCTCGCCCTGATGGGGGAGATGACCTCTCTGCAGTGCGGCTTTTTAGCTCAGAGGAATTGCCTAACCTGTTAGTTCAGGCTATGAGCATCTTGAGTATTTCCTTTCCGGAGGAAGGCCCTCCTTCAGCCTCGGCGGGTTCCGCTATTATGTTGGGAACCAAGCGCCCTTCCAGGACCTTCCACATCCATGAAGCCATGAAAACTCTAATTTTGGCTCAATGGGATTCTCCTGAGGCGAGCATCAAGGTAGCCAGGGCCATGACTCATCTGTACCCTCTGCTAGAGGGTGAACAGGAGGCCTTGCGCTGGCCGGCAGTGGACTCTCTAATCACTGCTGTGAGAAAAAAGACGGCTTTGCCGATGGAAGATGACTCTGCCCTTAAGGATTCACAGGACAGGAAATTGGAAGCGGCAAAGTTAGCCTTTGAAGCGGCCGCCTTGAGTTTGCAGGCCTCGGTTTGCGGCTCCTATGTGGCCAGGGCATGCCTGACGGTGGTGCAGCGAGCCTCCCCCTCGGATCCTTCCTTGAGGGCGGATTGGCCGGTCCTGGAGTCGGGCTTGGCTTACTTGGCAGACTTGCTGTATGATGTTTTGAGAGCCTTGGCTAAAGGTATGTCTCAGGCTCTGCCCATTGATGGCTATGGCTTAAGCATTGGTCAGCTGACCATGCCTCCAAATCCCGCTTAGCCAAGTTGCCTTTTAAGGGCAAGCTGCTCTTCGGGGATGAGCTGGACAAGATCATGACGGATCTCGGAAGTTCTAAAGGCAAGAGGTTGCCGGAGGTCAAGGCAAGGGCCAGCAGTGCTCGCCCTGGTTCCTCTAAGGGCCGTTTTCAAGAAGCCTGTCGGTATTGCCCGGGCAAGTCGGGCTCCTCCTCCTCCTTCAAGCTGAGGTTCTCCCTGAAGCAGCATTCCTTTCTCAGAGACCGCCGCTCAGGAGGTTCTTCCTCCGGTCCTCCCCCAGGGTCTTGTACCCAATGACGGGGCCCTGGTCCATAGCCCAGAGCAGATAGGCTGTTTTCTTTTCTGGGCGAGTGGACCAGGGTAAGTTCAGACGCTTGGGTTCTAGAAGTCATCCGAGACGGCTACAAGTTGGAGTTCTGCTGGCCCCTGAGAGACGGGTTCGTGAACTCTCCCTGCAAGTCTCCCCTCAAAGAGGCAGCAGTTCAGCAGACTCTGGACAACTTGCTCCACCTTGGGGCGGTGGTCCTAGTGCCCGTAGAGCAGCGTGGCACAGGACGTTACTCCATTTACTTTTTGGTGCCAAAGAAAGGAGGCTCTTCTCGGCCTATTCTCGACCTCAAGGGAGTCAATCGGGCCTTACGAATACGGCATTTCCGTATGGAGACTCTCCACTCCGTGATTGCTGCAGTACAAGAAGGAGAATTCCTGGCATCCTTGGACATCAAGGAAGCTTATGTGCACATTCCCATCTGGCCGCCTCATCAGCGCTTCCTGCGCTTTGCAGTGCTGGGCCGGCACTTCCAGGTCAGAGCCCTCCCGTTCGGGTTGGCTAAGGCTCCGCGGACCTTCTCCAAAGAGATGGTGGTCATTGCGGCTTATCTCCGCAAGGAAGGAGTGCAAGTCCATCCCTACCTGGACGACTGGCTGATTCGAGCTCCCTCCTTTGCAGAGTGTGGGAGAGCGACGGACAGGGTCATTGCTCTTCTGAGCTCCCTCGGATGGATCATCAACCGGGAGAAAAGTCAGCTGCGCCCAACTCAGTCCCTGGAGTATCTGGGTGTTCGGTTCGACACCCAAGTAGGCAGAGTGTTCCTGCCGGAAAACCGGAGCCTCAAGCTTTCAGGCCCAGGTGGGCCGGTTCCTAGCCTCCTCAGCTCCTCGGGCTTGGGATTATGTGCAACTGTTGGGCTCCATGACGGCCACGATGGAGGTAGTGCCAGGGCCCATATGAGGCCACTACAGCACTCTCTTCTGCGGTGCTGGACTCTGGTTTCGGAGGATTACGCAGTTCGCCTTCCCCTGGACCCGGCGATGAGAAGGGCGCTAAGTTGGTGGCTGATGTCAGACAAGTTTTCAGCCGGTATGCCTCTCACGTCCCCGGAGTGGATTGTCGTTACGAAGGACGCCTGCTTGACGGGCTGGGGAGCCCACTGCCTGGGAAGGACAGCACAGGGGATATGGTCGACGGCGGAGACAAAGTGGTCCATCAACCTCTTGGAACTTCGGGCCATTCGGTGGGCGCTTCAAGCGTTTCTTCAGGTACTGATACTGAGGCCAGTTCGAATCCTGTCAGACAATGCCACTGCCGTGGCCTATGTCAATTGCCAGGGAGATACCAGGAGCACCCCCCTAGCCAGGGAGGACATGAAGTTATGTCAGTGGGCAGAGTCGAATCTGGACCAGCTGTCGGCGGCTCACATTGCGGGAGTCCTGAATGTCGAGGCGGACTTTCTCAGTCGCCATACCTTGGATCCCGGAGAGTGGCAACTGTCTTCTTGGGTGTTCTTGGAGATCACGAAGCACTGGGGCATGCCAACCTTGGATCTGATGGTGACCTCGGCCAAGTGCCGCGGTTCTTCAGCAGAGGACGGGACCCTCGATCTCTGGGGGTCGATGCTCTTCTCCAGCAGTGGCCGGTACAGGAGCTTCTCTACGTGTTCCCGCCTTGGCCTATGCAGGGCAGTTTTCTCGGCTGGGTGGCGAAACACCCTGGCCGGGTGGTCCTAGTGGGTCCGGACTGGCTCAGACGCCCTTGGTATGCGGACCTGATCCGGCTTTCCGAAGACAGTCCTCTGCGGCTTCCAGCGGAGTGGGGCCTCTTACATCAGGGTCCCGTGGTGATGGAGGATCCCTCCCCCTTTGGTCTTACGGCCTGGCTCTTGAGCAGAAGCGGCTGAAGAAGAAGGGCTTCTCGGACAAGGTCATCGCCACTATGCTGAGAGCATGGAAGCGCTCTACTTCTACTACGTATGCCAGGGTATGGCGTACCTTTGTATCATGGTGCGAGGCAGGTTCCCTGTCGCCCTTCACGGTGCCAATTGCTTCAGTGTTGGCGTTCCTGCAAGAAGGTCTGGAGGAAGGCCTGTCGCTCAGCTCTCTTAAGGTCCAGGTAGCGGCTCTAGCTTGCTTCAGGAGTCGCCTGAAGGGTGCTTCCCTGGCTTCTCAGCCAGATGTGGTGCGTTTTCTCAAAGGGGTTAATCACCTACGCCCTCCTCTGCACTCGATAGTGCCTACATAGAATCTCAATCTGGTGCTGCAGGCATTGCAGAAGCCGCCCTTTGAGCCATTATCGCGGATGTCTCTGAAGGACCTGTCATTGAAAGCGGTCTTTTTGGTGGCAATCGCTTCAGCCAGGAGGGTTTCCGAGCTCCAGGCGCTCTCGTGTAGAGAGCCGTTCCTGCGGTTCACGGAGGCAGGAGTGTCTATTCGCCCAGTGCCTTCCTTCTTGCCCAAGATTGTTTCTCGCTTCCATGTGAATCAGCAGCCTTGTCTACCCTCCTTCCATAGGGAGGATTATCCAGAGGAGTATCATGCTCTCAGATGCCTGGATGTTAGACGAGTTATCATCAGATACTTGGAAGTGACCAACGATTTCCGGAAGTCGGATCACCTGTTCGTGCTGTTCGCGGGCCCCCGTAGGGGTCTGCAGGCATCTAAACCTACCGTGGCATGATGGGTCAAGGAAACGATTGCGGCGGCTTATGTGGCCGCAGGGAAGGTGCCGCCTATCCAGCTGAAGGCTCATTCTACTAGAGCACAGGCGGCTTCGATGGCAGAGTCCAGGTCCGTTTCCTTGGAGGAGATTTGCAGATCGGCGACTTGGGCGTCGGCTCATACCTTCTCACGGCATTATCGCTTGGACGTGGCAGCACGGGCCGAGGCCCAGTTTGGCGCTTCAGTGTTGCGTTCTGGGATTTCCATGTCCCGCCCTGGGTGAGTACTGCTTGGGTACATCCCACCAGTCTATGGATTGATCTTTTTGATGATATGGAAGGTAAAATTATGTATCATACCTGATCATTTTCTTTCCATTAATCATAGCAGATCAATCCATAGTCCCTCCCAGATATCTGTACTGTTTGTTCTAGTTCAGTTGTATTTCAGGTTCAAGTTTAGACTTCAGTTCCTGTTCAGAAGGACTTTGAGTTCAAGTTCTTCCACCTGGATTTCCCTGGAGTTGGGACGACTTTGTGTTACAGTGAGCTGCTGCTTCTTTCCCCCCGTTTCGACGATGGTTGGATTCATAACTAAATTATGCCAGTGCTCCCTCCCGCTTCGTGCGGTAGTAGGGTAGCTTTGTTTCCCTCTCGCTTTGGCGGTGATGAGTTAAGCCAGCTCCTCCCGCGGTTGCGGTAGCAGGACATGCCAGTTCCCCCCGTGTTGGCGGGTGTGGGTGCCCCCCCCCCCCACTTCTGCGGTGGTTGGGTGGCGGAGTGTCCCTTTGTGGGTGTAATTCTCTTTGTTTGGTGATTCCTGCGGATGGAGCTTTGATATCAACTATACTGAGGATTTCCTTGTAGCACATGACCACATATAGAGAGGCAAAAGATTGCTCTCTATCTCCACCTGCTGGTAGATGGGCACAACCCACCAGTCTATGGATTGATCTGCTATGATTAATGGAAAGAAAATTATCAGGCATCATACATAATTTTACCTTCACAATAAATAAAATAAATAAATAAATAAACAAGGGTTTAACTGTTGCTTGCTTACAAGTATATGAACAGATGCACCTTATTAACAATTTGCGTCATCACTAACGCAACTGCATCTGTCAGCTGTCTAAAAACGCCTGACTAACAAGAGTCTAAGAGTGATCTTATAGGAGTCACCTTAGCAAATCACATTTCTCACCTCCTCCACCGTAACATCAACAAACACATACCATACTTCACCAGTAGCCCTTACGGCATCCCCACAATTCCCATCGATAGCCGAACACTGCACACCCAGATTGCAACCTATATTTTACAAATAATCTGCACTTGGTCCAACATCTACATTTACGTTCTTATAACCATCAAGTAAAAACCATACAGTTTCATACAGCTCATTAGGTATGTTCATAGCATTCTCAATTTTCTTTTGAAAATAGATGTGTCTTTCAACCTCACTCAACCTAATGTGATAACTTTCCAGATCTTCACCATCCTTAGACTTTTTCCAGAGTCTCTCAGCCTGTTGTAGTTCACATCTCACCTGTACTACAGCAGCAGATCTTCAAGGATAAGCCTTATACCCACTCTTATGGACAATCTTTTTCACAGGTGCCACCACATCCAAAGCTTCACTTAAAGTAGTACTCCAAACATTTAAAGCCTCATTCAGTGAACATGTTTAAAAAAACATTTAATTTTGTCAACCACACACTACCAAGATCCTCTTTCTCAAAATGTGGCCAGATACTCAACTTATGATCATAACTCTTTTTCTCCGAGGACAAGCAGGATGATTGTTCTCACACGTGGGTCGACGTCCACGTCGGCCCATGAACCGGCATTTTGCCAGCAAAATAAAAACAAAGTTTTGCTATAATCTTCTAGCGCGTGAATCGCACGCACTGCGCATGCGCGGACGACTTCCTGCCCGTCGCGTGAGCGTGCTTCCTCAGTTTTATCTTCTTCGTGGCGGAGAAACAGCGTTTCAACTCTTCTCTTCATTTTTGGCGCTGGAAACAGAGTCTTTGATGGCTAGTTCGTTTTAGTTTTCTTTTATTTTTTCATCATTCTCGTAAAAAAAAAAACTTCCCGTATTATTCTTGAATTTAGCCCCTTTTTATAAGTTTTCTTTCTTTTTTGACGCGGCCTAGTTTCAGGCTGCATGGCGGAGTTATTTCCTTTCTTTTGTGCTCCTTTTTCTTTTCAAAGGCACAATCGCGTCATTTGATTTTGCCGAAGCCGTTTTTCCTTCCATGTAATCGAAGACTCCCAGCGGCTTCAAGCGTTGTACGCTGTGCAACCGGACTATCTCAGGTACCGATATCCACGCCTGGTGTATCCAGTGCCTTAGGCCCGACCATAGCCCAGTCGCTTGTAGTCTGTGTCTGTGTATGAAGAAATGGACCCAAACGGCTCAGTCCGGTCCTTCGACATTGACATCAGTACCAAGGTCGGTGGCGTTGGCGTCAACATCGACAGTAGCATCGACGTCGGGAAGAAAGGTAATGGCTGCTGAGAGACCAACTCGCGCTGGGAGCGGTGAGGCGTCGAGTGGGTCTCCACCTGCCTCGAGGCCTTCTGTTATGCAGGCCCCTCGGGACCGGCCTTTGTCGGACCCAGCCCCGAGGAGACGTGAGGATTCCACATCTTTCTCATTGATACCGAGGAGTCTCGATGACGGGCGTCAAGTGAAGGCGAAGAAGCACCGTCATCGTTCTCCTTCGACACACGGTACTGGGAGCTCCGGGGCTTCGAGAGAGTCAGCACATGAGATGCGTCGGCGCCAAGAGGATCGCTCCCCCTTGATACAGGAGGTGCCGATGCGTCAGTCTCCCAGTAGCCTGATACCTGCTCCAGAGCCTCCACGGATTCTGACACCGCCTGTCCCATTGACCCCGCAGCCTTCTCCGATGGCGGCTCTCGACGAGCACATCCGTGCCTTGTTTCCAGAACTTCTGGAAGGGCTGCTATAACAGTCAGCTTCGGTGTCGAAGGTGCTTGCGCCTTCTGTACCTGCTGCTGCAGCGGTGTCTGGCCCTTGGTCTGCGGTGAGCTGCTTTTGGCATCCACGTCGGCTGCCACCCAGGTCGACTCCCCTTCAACGTTGGTGGAGCTTCGACGCAGTCGGACCAGGCATCGGCCTCTCGACATTGCCATAGAGGACATCGTTCCTCGGCATCGAGGCAGGTTCAGTGTTGAAGCACCTTAACTCAGGTTCTTTCCGATACTGAGCAGGAGCGTTCGTGGGAGTCAGAAGAGGATCCCAGGTACTTCTCTTCTGATGAGTCCTTTCGGATTCACTCTGATCCTTCCCCTCCGCCAGAAAGGAGACTATCTCCACCGGAGAGTCTGTCCTTTTCGTCTTTTGTCCAGGAAATGGCTATGGCTATTCCCTTCCCTTCCGTTCCCTGTGGAAGTTGAGGATGAGTGTGAGAGGAAATCCACTGGCAAGCGGAGAACTCAAACGCTCCACGGTAAAGACAACAAAACACAGAAAGTGGGAGAGCGACCGAGGCTACCAGAAACTGGAAGATGTCCTTTGATTAAAAGTTTATTGAAAGTTAGAAGACTCAACTTCTAACTTCTAACTTTCAATAAACTTTTAATCAAAGAACATCTTCCAGTTTCTGGTAGCCTTGGTCGCTCTCCCACTTTTTGTGTTTTGAAGTTGAGGATGAGCCCAGGACTGAGATGCTCGAGGTCTTGGATTATTCTTCTCCACCTAAAGAGACTGTGACAGTTCCTTTGCATAAAGTACTGAAGGAAGTCCTTATGCAAAACTGGTCAGCCCCTCTGTCTGGCTCCGTGTTCCCGAAAAAAGCTGAATCCCAGTATTGGATCCACGGTGAACCTGGGTTGATGAGGTCTCAGTTACCCCACAGTTCCATGGTGGTGGGCTTCACCCTCAAGAGAGCCAGGAGTTCTAGAGACTATGCTTTTGCGCCCCCAGGCAGAGAAGCTAGGACTCTTGATTCTTTTGGGAGGAAGACATACCAGTCCGCTATGCTCACCGCCAAGATCCAGTCTTACCAGCTCTTCACAAGCGTGCACTTGCGGGACTCGATACGGCAACTGTCGGGCTTGGTTGATGCACTCCCTACGGAGCTGGCCGAGCCTTTTCGCCAGGTGGTCAGGCAGCAGAAGACATGTTGAAAGTTCCTGGTCAGGGGTACAAACTCGCTAACTACTTCAACGAAAAAATAATAAAAATATGCAGCACACTTCCTCATCATAACACCGACATCGAAAACTTCTTCAACAACCTGGACCCAACCTCCGATGGATACCCAGCTGACCGTATTGGACAACATTTAATCTCCTCAACACCGAATCAGTTGCACAAGCGACTCACAGGTTCGCCAAGACCCACTGCAAACTGGATATATGTCCCAGTCATCTACTCAAATCCGCTCCTGACCGCTTCATAGTAGACCTCACATCCCACCTAAACTTCATGTTCCAACAAGGTCTGTTCCCTGAGGAACATGGCAACATCCTATTCACCCCAATACTGAAAAATGCCAAAAAAAGCACAAACGATCTCACCAACTACCGCCCAGTTGCGTCTGTCCCACTAGTAGTAAAAATGATGGAGAGTTTGGTGACTAAACAGCTTACGGAATACCTGGACAAGTTCTCAATACTACGTAATTCACAATCAGGATTCCGATCCCACCATAGTACTGAAACTGTCCTAGTCACCCTCCTGGCCAAATTCAAGCAGGAGATAGCCATAGGTAAAAGCATACTTCTCTTCCTTTTCAACATGTTGAGCGCTTTCGACACGGTAAACCACAACATAATAATAAGACTACGTGGCCACTTCGGGATTGAAGGAAATGTACTGAACTGGATCAAAGGTTTTCTAATCACCAGAACTTATCATGTAAAATCAAATTCAAACATATCACCACCATGGAAAGCAGTTTGCGGAGTACCTCAGGGATCACCATTATCACCAATACTCTTCAACATGATGATGATTCCACTGGCACAGTCCTTATCCAATCGAGGCCTTAACCCGTTCATCTATGCAGATGATGTTACAATCTACATCCCCTTCAGACATGACCTGACAGAAATAGCCAATAAAATCAAACTCATTCCAACTGAAATTGCACACGGAAAAAACACATTGCCTCATCCTCTCCTCCCAACATAACAAGTACAAACCCACAACCATAAACACCCCAGGTCACACCCTCCCTACCTCAGACAACCTGAAAATATGCAGCGTCACACTCGACCGCAACCTTACTGTCGAGAGCCAAGTAAATTCTGTAACAAAGAAAATGTTCTATTCAATGTGGAAGCTCAAACGATTAAAACCTTTCTTTCCAAGAGCAACCTTTCGAAACCTAATACAATCAATGGTCCTAAGTCATGCAGACTATTGCAATGGAATCTACGCGGGTTGCAAAGAACTCATAAAAAAACTCCAGACTGCCCAAAATACAGCAGCCAGGCCGATATTCAGCAAAGCACGCTTCGAAAGTGCCAACCCCCTTCAAGAAAAGTTGCATTGGCTCCCAATCAAAGAACGGATTATCTTCAAAATCTGCACCTTAATCTACAACATCATATACGACATAGTCCCAGGATACATGACAGACCTTATAGATCTACCAATAAGTAACAGAGTCAGATCTTCAAGATTATACCTAAACCACTACCCGAACTGCAAAGGACTGAAATACAAATCAACTTACGCATCCAGCTTCTCCTACATCAGCGCACAACTATGGAATGGCCTCCCAAAAGCTGTGAAAACAATCCACGACCACCTGAACTTCAGGAAATCACTAAAAACCACCCTCTTCAAAAAGGCCAATGACCCCACGTAAATCTCTTCACCCGGAAACATAGCATGACTATGATCGTACTGGACAACACGCAAACCTCATCCCTTCCAACCCCCCACATATACCTCATTCGATCACTATTCAACCATGTATTTGTTATCAGCTGACTGGCCAAACACCTTTGACGGTACTATGTAAGCCACATTGATCCTGCAAATAGGTGGGAAAATGTGGGGTACAAATGCAATAAATAAATAAATTTGACACTTTTGATGTGGCATCCAGAGTTGCTGCTCAAGGTATAGTGATGTGCAGACTCTCATGGTTGCATGTTTCTGACCTGGATCATTCTGTCCAGCAGCGAATGGCGGATGGTCCTTGCCGGGGGGGGATAATCTTTTTGGTGAAAAAGTAGAGGATCTAGTTGATTAGATCAAGAAGCATAATGATGCTATGGATTCTCTCTCCCACCGGACGTCTTCTACTACTGCCTCCTCATCTAGGAGGTTTTTTGGTGGGAGGAGGAGTGCTCCCTATTTATATTCTAGGCGTAGGTACACTCCTTCTTGGCAGCCTGCCCAGGCTCAACCCCAGCGTGCTCGTTCTCGTCAACAGTGTGCGACTAAGACCCATACTGCTCCCCAGCAAAAGCAAGGGACAGGCTTTTGACTGGCTCCAGTTAAGAATAGCCTCAATAAAAGTGTCCGTACCGGACGACTTACCGGTTGGAGGGAGGTTGATATTTTTTCACCAACAGTGGCCTCTTATAACCTCCGACCGGTGGGTTCTTCAAATAGTCCGGTTAGGATACACTCTCAATCTGGAATCCAGACCTCCAAATTGTCCACCGAGAGCTCAGTCATACAGCTCCCAGCACAAGCAGGTACTTGCAGAGGAACTCTCCGCACCTCTACAGGCCGGTGCGGTCAAACCCGTTCCACCAGGGGAAGAAGGGCTGGGATTCTATTCCAGGTACTTCCTTGTGCAGAAGAAAACGGGGGATGCGTCCCATCCTAGACCTAAGGGGCCTGAACAAATTTCTAGTTCGAGAAAAGTTCAGGATGGTTTCCCTGGGCACCCTTCTTCCCATGATTCAAGAGAACGATTGGCTATGCTCTCTGGACTTAAATGATGCTTACACACATATCTTGATCCTTCCAGCTCACAGGAAGTATATTCAATTTCGTCTGGGAACTCAGCACTTCCAGTACTGTGTGCCCAGAGTATTCACAAAGTGCTTGGCGGTAGTCGCAGCATCACTACGCAGACTGTAACTCTCATGGCATGTCTACACATGAGATCGGCTCAATGGACCCTAGCTTCCCAGTGGTATCAAGCTGCAGGGAGTCTAGAGGATGTAATCCAACTGTCCACCGACTTCTGGAATTCTCTGCAGTTGTGGGCGATTCGATCCAATCTGACCTTGGGGCGTCCATTCCAAATTCCTCAGCCAGAGAAAGTTCTGATGACGGATGCATCCCTCTTGGGGTGGGGAGCTCATGTAGATGGGCTTCACACTCAAGGAGCCTGGTCCTTTCAGGAATAAGGTCTTCAGATCAACCTCCTGGAATTGCGAGTGATCTGGCACGCTCTAAAGGCTTTCAGAGACCGGCTGTCCAACCAAATCATATTGATTCAGACAGACAGTCAGGTTGCCATGTATTACACCAACAAGCAGGGGGGCACCGGATCTCACCCTCTGTGTCAGGAAGCCGTCCAGATGTGGCTTTGGGCACTCTGTCATGGCATGTTTCTCCAAACCACATACCTGGCAGGCGTAAATAACAGTCTGGCTGAAAGGTTGAGTAAAATAATGCAAACTCATGAGTGGTTGCTGAACATGGGCGTAGCCCAGCCAGCAAGATCTTCCGAGCGTGGGGCACTCGGTGGATCTTTTTGCCACTCAGATCAATCACAAGGTCCCTCAGTTCTGTTCCAGACTTCAGGCTCACGACCAGTGGTGTGCTGGTAAATTTTTAACAACAGGCTCTCTTCCTGCCCTACAATTTAGAAGAGGGGCTTGCGGGGGGGGGGGGGGGGGGCGCAGGGGTGGACTGCCGGGGGGGGGGGGGGGGGGGAGGTAATGCATTACTCTCTCTCTCCTTCCCCCCTCATCTCAGAGCTCCCATTAAACAACAATAATCTAGTCTAGCTGCTATGTAAAAATAAACAGAAGTGAAAGGTGGATTCTGGAAATTCGTGGTTGCGCCAATAAATGATCATTTCAGTTGACCTACTAATTTCCCTAGTTCACCCAGGCTGTATAATTACTGCCCTCCCTGCAAGCTGCTCCTTCTCTGGTGCTGGTCTTTACCAATTTTCTTGACTGTATCCCTTTAAATATTCAGGTTAAAGCACCAGACAAGCTCTACGTTTCCTGCTCATCTTTACTAAGTACTAGCTAAAGATGCAGCCTTTTTAATTGGACTCACTACATAAAAAACAAAACAAAATACAAAAATAAAGGTTAAAAGATAGCACCTTATATGTACTTTCGACTCGTTTCGAGAGGATTAACACAGTAACCAAGCAACTTTATCTCCCCGTCTGGCCCTGTAGTCCAGAATTTGTTTCTTACTTTTTTGTTTGTTTTAATCTTTCCGTATGGTCTGCAAGCTGTAAAAAGTACTTGGTGCCAGCGTTTGTTCCTCTCCTCTAGTTTCCCTGCATCTGTAGCTCCAGAGGGTGGGGTGAAAGATTTGCAAGTGGGACATGCTGTTCTCACTGCAGCAGCGGCAGAGGTCAGCTGTGTTGCTCCTGCTTGCTGAGTTCAGTTTCCTTTCCCCGGAAAGAAGAGCAGCACAAAAGGCAGAGCGGCTGACGGGACTTTCCTTCCCGGGGTTCGCCGCTTTGCCTCTGCTGCTGGAGGTCTTTGGCTGTGCCGCAGTGCGACTACTGAGCTGTCGCCTGCGGGGTCGGGTCATGGGCATGTCCTGGAGTACCGGGAAGCAGCGGCACACTCTTCCTGCTCCAACTGCAGCTTGATGCGAACATTTGCTGACGTAAACCAGTGCCGGGGGCGGGTCAGGCTGAAGAAAAGTCCCCAGGATTGGCTGAAGCAACCTGCTTTTTCTGACTGTGCCTGCTGGCCGGCACCACTAAAAAAAAAAAAAAAAAATCTCTGCAAGAAGAGGAGCTGCATCGGGTAGAGGGGAGGTGGTGAGACATGCTGAGCGAGCCACAGGGAGGCATGACAAGCCTAAATTTTGGGAGCCGGTTGTTAAAGTAGCTACTTTAACAACCGGCTTCTCAAAATTCTTAAAAAACTAACAAATGGCTCTTGCGAGCCGGTGCGAGCCGGCTCCAGCACACCACTGCCCACGACAGACTAGTGTCAGATGCCTTTCTCCTGCATTGGGGAACAGGCCTCCTGTATGCGTATTCTTCCTTCTTCGAGGACAATCTTCCTAGCCACAAAAGTTTGCGCATGCGCGGCCATCTTCCCGCCCATAGCGCGGGTACACCAGTTTCTTTTTGTCCGCGATTGAGAGAGACTGTGTTTTGGTCCCTTTCAGCGCGTCCTGAGAAGCCTTTGGTTTTTTCATCGCGATTTTCACGTTTTTTTCTTCTCTATTTCTTCTCTATTCTTCTTCTTTGGCTCCGTTGAGCTATTATTTAAAAAAAAAATGTTTCCTTAGACTTTTAGTTTGAGCCGCGTAAGTTTCGTTTCGCCGCCGTTGTGGCCGTCTTAGGCCGCCCGTTCGGGTTTTTCCCTTTTTTGTGCCTTTCTTTTTAGTACCATCGACAACTTTGACTTCGCCGCCGCTATTTTTCCGTCCATGAGATCGAGGATTCCCAGCGGCTTCAAGAACTGCGGTCGCTGCATCCGGGCTGTCTCGGGTTCTGATCCATATGCATGGTGTATTCAGTGCCTTGGGCCTGAACATCGCCCAGCCGCCTATAAATTGTGTCTCAGTCTCAAGAAGCGGACACAAGTGGCGAGACAAGATCAATGGGACCGTCTGTTTGGAGCTTTGCCCGGTACTTCGGTGTCGACATCGACAGAGGTACCGAGTTTGGCGGTGTCGATGTCGGCACCAGAGCAAGCATCGACCTCGGGAGTTCAGGTAATAGCTGTCCGCAGACCACTGCACACTGGGAGTAGTGAGATGTCGAGTGGGTCTCCACCTCTCTCATCGGGACCGACCATCTTCGGACCCGACCCCGAGGAGGCGTTTGGATTCAACGTCCTTCTCATCGGTACCGAAGGGTACCGATGCTGTGCCTTGGGCAAAGGCCAAGAAGCACCAGCACCGGTTTCCTCAACACGATACCGGGAGCTCTGGGGTGTCGAGGGAATCGGCACCCGAGAAGCGTCAACGCCAGGAGGACTGCTCCCCCTCTATTCAGGAGGTGTCGATGCGTCGGTCGATGGACAGCCCGGTACCGCCTCATCATCCTTTGCAGGTTCTGCCTCCGACTCCTACACTGGCTTCCCTGCCTTCTCCGGTAGACACTCTGAACGAGCGCCTCCGAGCCGTTCTACCGGGTCTCCTGGAAGGGCTGATGCGCCAGTCTGTACTGGTACCGACGTTGCTTGCACCCTCGATACCGTTGGCAGAAGCGCCGGCTGGCTCCTTGCCTGTGGTGAGGTCCCCGACACCGGTACCGCTTGCACCATCGGCTTCGGCTGCCACCCAGGTCAACTCCCCGTCGACGTCGTTGGAAGGAGCTTCACCGCTGCTGAGGGAGTCGACTTCTCGATGACACCATCGAGGACATCGTTCCTCGGAGTCAAGACGGGGCCGGTATTGGACTGCTGTTCGGGAGCTTTTGTCCGACACTGAGGAGGAGGCCTCTTGGGGGGAGGAAGAGGATCCCAGGTATTTCTCATCCGAGGAGTCATGTGGTCTTTCTTCTGACCCCACTCCCTCTCCTGAAAGAAAGCTTTCTCCACCGGAGAGTCTTTCTTTCTCCTCTTTTGTCCGGGAAATGTCCGTGGGCATTCCTTTCCTGGTGGTTACTGAGGATGAGCCCAGGACTGAGATACTCGAGGTCCTCGACTATCCTTCACCACCTAAGGAGTCGTCCACGGCTCCTTTGCATAAGGTTCTTAAGGAGACTTTGCTTAGGAACTGGACGAAACCCTTAACTAATCCCACCATCCCTAAGAAGATTGAGTCCCAGTATAGAGTCCATGGAGAACCTGAGTTGATGAGGACCCAGTTACCTCACGACTCTGTGGTTGTGGACTCTGCCCTGAAGAGAGCTGGCACTTCCAGAGATTTTGCCTCGGCGCCCCCAGGGCAGGAATCAAGAACCCTGAATCCTGTGCAGAAGGAATGGATCCTCAGAAGCTTAGCCGAAATTGGGTGGCGGAGCAAGTGGGGGGAAGAGGGGTGGGTGGTTGGGAGGCAAGGATAGTGGAGGGCAGACTTATACGGTCTTTGCCAGAGCCGGTGATGGGAGGCGGGACTGGTGGTTGAGAGGCGGGAAGTACTGCTGGGCAGACTTGTACAGTCTGTGCCCTGAATAAGGCAAGTACAAATCAAGGTAAGGTATACACATATGTTTGTCTTGTTGTGTAGACTGGATGGACCGTGCAGGTCTTTTTCTGCCGTCATCTACTATGTTATTATGTTACCAGTCCTCCATGCTCGTGTCCAAGATTCAGTCGTACCAGCTCTACACGAGCATCCATATGCGGAACAATGTGAAGCAACTGGCGGACCTGGTAGATAAGCTCCCTGTGGAGCACGCCAGGCCTTTTCAGGAGGTGGTCAGGCAGCTGAAGGCGTGTCGTAAATTCCTGTCCAGGGGTGCTTATGACACTTTTGATGTTGCATCCAGGTCCGCTGCTCAAGGTATAGTGATGCGCAGACTCTCATGGCTGCGTGCCTCTGACCTGGAAAGTAGGACCCAGCAGTGGCTTGCGGATGTTCCTTGCCAGGGGATAACATTTTTGGCGAGAAGGTTGAGCAGGTTGTAGAACAGCTCAACCAGCGGGTCACCGCCCTCGACAACCTCTCCCACTGGGCGCCTTCAGCATCTACCTCAACTGGTAGACGTTTTTTCAGGGGCAGGAGGAGTGCTCCCGATTCTTATAATAAGCCTTCTGAGGCTCAGCCCCAGCGCGCTCGTTCTCGTCAACAGCGTGCGCCTAAACGGGTCCCTGCAGCTCCCCAGCAAAAGCAAGGGACGGGCTTTTGACTGGCTCCAGATGAGCATAGCCGCAGTAAACGTGTCCGTACCGGACGACTTACCAGTCGGGGGGGGGGGGGGGGGAGGTTAAGATTTTTTCACCAAGGGTGGCCTCTCATAACCTCCTACCAGTGGGTTCTTCAAATAGTCCAGTTAGGATACACCCTCAATTTGACTTCTACACCTCCAAATTGCCCACCGGGAGTTCAGTCGTTTAGCTCCCAGCACAGGCAGGTACTTGCAGAGGAACTCTCCGCCCTTCTCAGCGCCAATGCGGTCGAGCCCATTCCACCCGGGCAAGAAGGACCGGGATTCTATTCCAGGTACTTCCTTGTGCAAAAGAAATCAGGGGGGATGCGTCCTATCTTAGACCTAAGGGCCCTGAACAAATTCCTGATCCGAGAAAAGTTCAGGATGCTTTCCCTGGGCACCCTTCTCCCCATTATTCAGAAAGACGATTGGCTATGCTCTCTGGACTTAAAGGATGCTTACACCCACATTCCGATACTTCCAGCTCACAGGAAGTATCCTCGATTTCGTCTCAGAACTCAACACTTCCAATATTGTGTGCTGCCTTTTGGCCTGGCCTCGGCACCCTGGGTCTTTACAAAATGCCTGGCGGTGGTCGCATCATCGCTACGCAGACTGGGAGTGCATGTGTTCCCTTACCTCGACGATTTGCTGGTGAAGAGCACCTCGGAGGCAGGAGCTCTACAGTCCATGCAGATGATTATTCAACTCCTGGAGCTACTCGGGTTTCTTTTAAATTAACCAAAGTCCCATTTCCTTCCAGTTCAAAGACTAGAATTCATAGGAGCTCTGTTGGACTCAACGACAGCTCAGGCCTATCTTCCCGAGACGAGGGCAGACAATCTTTTGTCTCTCGTTTCCATGGTCAGAGCGTCTCAACAGATCATGGCTCGGCAGATGTTGAGACTTCTCGGCCACATGGCCTCCACAGTTCATGTGACTCCCATGGCGCGCCTTCATATGAGATGAGCTCAGTGGACCCTAGCTTCCCAGTGGTACCAAGCTATCGGGAATCTAGAGGATGTGATCCAATTGTCCATCGTGTTTCGCAACTCTCTTCGGTGGTGGACCATTAGATCCAATTTGACCTTGGGACACCCATTCCAAATTCCTCAGCCACAAAAAGTGCTGACGACAGATACATCTCTCCTGGGGTGGGGAGCACATGTAGATGGGCTTCACACTCAAGGACCTTGGTCCCTCCAGGAATCAGGTCTCCAGATCAATCTCCTGGAGCTCCGAGCGATCTGGAATTCTCTAAAGGCTTTCAGACAGACAACCAGGTTGCCATGTACTATGTCAACAAGCAGGGGGGCACCGGATATCGCCCCTTGTGTCAGGAGGCCGTCCAGATGTGGCTTTGAGCTCGTCGTCGAGGCATGTTTCTCCAAGCCATGTATCTGGCAGGCGTAAACAACAGTCTGGCCGACAGATTGAGCAGGATCATGCAACCTCACAAGTGGTCGCTCAACTCGCGTGTGGTGCGCAAAATCTTCCAAACGTGGGGCACACCCTTGGTGGATCTTTTTGCCACTCAGCTCAATCACAAGGTCCCTCAGTTCTGTTCCAGACTACAGGCCCACGACAGACTAGAGTCAGATGCTTTTCTCCTTCATTGGGGGAAGGGTCTTCTATATGCATATCCTCCCATACCTCTTGTGGGGAAGACTCTGCTGAAACTCAAGCACGTCCGGGGAACCATGATTCTGATTGCTCCTTTCTGGCTGCGTCAGATTTGGTTCCCTCTTCTTCTGGAATTATCCTCCAAAGAACCATGGAGATTGGAGTGTTTTCCGACCCTCAGAACGAAGGGGCGCTTCTGCATCCCAACCTTCAGTCTCTGGCTCTCATGGCCTGGATGTTGAGGGCGTAGAGTTCGCCTCTTTGGGTCTTTTTGAGGGTGTCTCCCGAGTCTTGCTTACTTCCAGGAAAGATTCCACTAAGAGGAGTTATTCTTTCAAATGGAGGAGGTTTTCCATCTGGTGTGACAGCAAGGCCCTAGATCCTCGCTCTTGTCCTACACAGACCCTGCTTGAATACCTTCTACACTTATCAGAGTCTGGTCTCAAGACCAACTCCGTAAGAGTTCAATGTAGTGCGATTAGTGCTTATCATTGCCGTGTAGAGGGTAAGCCTATCTCTGGATAGCCTTTAGTTGTTCACTTCATGAGAGGTTTGCTTTTGTCAAAGCCCCCTATCAAACCTCCACCACTGTCATGGGATCTCAACGTCGTTCTCACCCAGCTGATGAAAGCTTCTTTTGAGCCACTGAATTCCTGCCGTCTGAAGTACTTGGGAAAGAAAGCCAGCAGATCAATGTTACAACAAAAAGATTTTATTGAAGATACCGTGTATGAACAAATCGCCCGACACAGGCCGTGTTTCACCCACCTAGGGCTGCGTCAGGGGCTACAATGAGAAAATATATAATAATTATCATAGATCATAATAAATAAAATATAACACACATACGAGCATAATATATCAAATATATAAATTAACAAAAAACAATTAATAAAATATGGAATATTACTAGGTATACATAGAGAGTATACTAGAATAATTACATGAATAAACATATCGCTACGCACTGTCCAATATAAATAATATATATATACATAAAAAAGCATATATAAGAAAATATATATATAAAAGAAGTGTATATAATGCAACAATTGTATGACAGTGCATATAAACATATATATAAAAGCATAATAAAATCTGACATCACATAACAGCAAAGCAAGGGCACTGGTATAGGTTACGAACTTCAATACAAATATGTATAAAAAATTTTATTTATATTTAAAAATTTATAAATGAGATAATAAAAGGCGCACATACCTAATTTGAAACCTTCGTAAAGGGGCAACTATAAAAAAGTGAACATGGACGCAATCAAATATTCTATGTTACCAAAAATGAGAAATGGGGTAGTATGTATGGGAACAATAAAAATATTACTCACATATGGTGCATAAAAGTCAAGAAAAAATCTGCTCAAACGGGAATCCCTATAATCATAAATCAAAAAGAACTAATAAAAAGCAAAAAATAAAATTAGAGCGGATCAAGACTAATAATATGACATTAGTTTAGGTATCATAGGGTGTATTGACACTACATTGTGTATTGACATGACTAGTGCAATGTGTTTATAAAAAATACTATATACAAAACGTCTTGCAATCAAAACAACATCATGGCACAGCAATGTCACATATATAAACACTAAGTGCGATATAATAATAAAATATCTAAAATGTTACAAGTGCCGTGTTATAAAATGATGCACTTATTGTTATGTATGACAAAAAATTATCAGTGCCCTTAAAGGCTGACAGAAGCGCAATGAAATATTAATACAGCATCGGAGGAGAATTAAACCACCACGTTGCCAGTAAACTTCCTGCTATACTACTTCAAGTGATTATATATAAAAACAGGGATGATTACAGCATTAAAGCAGGGACCACAAAAAGTGTGGATATCAACGTCTCTAAAAAGCAAAACTGCTGCAGTCTGAAGATTAAAAACAAAAGTGCAATACTGCTTCAAGGCGAGGATAGTGCTGGCCAGACTTATACGGTCTGTGCACTGAAGAGGACAGTACAAATAAAAAAGTAGCACATATGAATTTATCTTCTTGGGCAGACTGGATGGACCGTGCAGGTCTTTTTCTGCTGTCATCTACTATGTTTACTATGATCCGGTAAATTATAGACCAGTAAACCTGACGTCAGTGCCAGGCAAAATAGTAAAAACTATTTAAAGAATAAAATTAAGAAACACGTAGATAAACCTGGTTTAATGGGACAGAGTGGGCATGGGTTCAGCCAAGGGAAGTCTTGCCTTACCAATTTGCTTCATTTCTTTGAAGGCATGAATAAACATGTTGGTAAAGGTGAGCCGGTTGATGTACTGTATATAGATTTTCAGAAAGCTTTTGATAAAGTTCCTCATGAGAAACTTCTGAGAAAATTAAAGAGTCATGGGATAGGAGGCAATGTTCTGGTGTGGATTAGGAATTGGTTATTGGACAGAAAACAGAGGGTAGGGTTAAATGGTCGTTTCTCTCAATGGAGGAGGGTGTACAGTGGAGTGCCACAGGGACCGGTGCTATTTAACATATTTATAAATGATATGTAAATCGGAACAACGAGTGAGGTGATCAGAATTGCAAATGATACAAAACTGTTCAGGGTTGTTAAAACACGTGTGGGCTGTGAAATATTGCAAGAAGACCTTAGGAAATTGGGAAGACTGTACATCCAAATTTCAGATGAAGTTTAATGTGGGCAAATGCAAGGTGATGCACATTGGAAAGAATAATCTGAATCACAGTTACCTGATGCTAGGGTCCATCTTGGGTATCAGGGCTCTTGAAAAAGATCTGGGTGTCGTAGATAATACTCTGAAATCTTGTGCTCAATATGTGGCGGCAGCCAAAAAAGCAAACAGGATGCTAGGAATTATTAGGAAAGGGATGGTGAATAAGACAGAAAATACTATAATACCTTTGTATCACTCCATGGTGCGTCTGCACCTTGAGTATTTTATTTTTATTTATTTTGTAGCATTTGTATCCCACATTTTCCCACCAATTTGCAGGCTCAATGTGGCTTACATTTGTCATGATGCCGGTTGCCATTTCCAGGTAACAGAATTATAAATGGTGTTCTCCGAGGACAAGCAGGCTGCTTGTTCTCACAGACGGGTGACATCGACGGCAGCCCCAGAACCGGAATTCTCCCTAGCAACAAAGAGTTTGCTAGCCTCGCGCTCCCGTGCGTATCGCTCATGCGCGACCGTCTTCCCGCCCGAACGCGAGCGTGCTTCTCAGTCTTGTTTTTTCCGCGGCTCGGGACGCTGCTTCACTGCTGCTCTCTGCACCAGACTCCCGTGAGTTTTTTTCGCTGATTTTCGGCCTTTTTCGTTTTTTGCGAACTTCTTTTTTAAAAAAAACACAAAGTTTAGTTTTCCTTTATTTTCGTAGAAGTTCCCGTAAGTTTTCTTTCTTTTTCTTCGGCGGCCATTTTGGGCCGCCCGTGCGTGACCCCCTTTTTCCTCTGTCTTTGTGTCCTTTTTTTTCTGACACCATAGCGTTCGACCTCGCCGAAGTGATTTTTCCGCCCATGTCCACGAAGCCTACCAGCGGATTTAAAAAGTGCACGTCGTGCAACCGAACAATCTCGCTCACTGATAGACACGTCTCGTGTCTTCAGTGTTTGGGAGCTGGTCATCGTCCCAACGCCTGTACTTTGTCCCTCCAATTGAAAAAGATGACTCAGGCGGTGAGAATGGCTCAGTGGAACATTTTGTTCGGAGCCAGGTCCGGTCCTTCGGTGTCGACGGTATCGAGGTCATCGACGGTATCAATGTCGGTACCGGAGACTGCATCGACGTCCGGAGTGCAGGTAAGGGCTGTCCACAGGTCCCATGCTGGTGGCAGTGAGCCATCGAGCGGGTCTCCACCTGTCTCGAGGACTCCTGTTCTACAGGCCCCCCGGGATCGACCTTCTTCGGACCCGGCCCTGAGGATTTGTGTGGATTCCACGTCTTCCTCTTCGGTACCGGAGGGTACCGTTGGCGTGCTTCAAGCGATGGCTAAGAAGCATCGCCATCGGTCACCTTCTTGCCACGGTACCGAGAGCTCCGGGACGCCAAGGACTTCAGCACCCGAAAAGCACCAACGCCGGGAGGATCGCTCGCCCTCCATTCAGGAGGTGTCGGTGCGCTCTGTCCAAGACAGCCCGGTACCAACTTCAAGTCCCAGACAGGTTCTGTCGTTGTCGCTTCTACCGGCTCCTTTGCCTTTCTCTACAGCTACTCTGAATGAGAGCCTCCGGGCTGTACTGCCAGAGATTCTGGGAGAGCTGTTGCGACCATCTCCGGTACCTTCGGTTCTTGCGCCGTCGGTACCGTCTGTTCCGGTACCGCAGTTGCTTGTGCCGACGGTACCGTTGAAGGGAGGCAGCGGTTGGCTCGTCGCCCGTGGTGAGGTCTCCGACAAGCGGTACCGGTATCAGCCACCACCCAGCTTCGTCGCCTGCAGCTCGGGGGTCTTCCTCTCGACACCGCTGCGAAGGACATCGTTCCTCGGCGTCAAGACAGGCTCGGCTTCGGACCGAGGTTCACCAACTCATGTCCGATACCGATGGAGAGGACTCGTGGGAAGCGAAAGAAGACACCAGGTATTTCTCGGATGAGGAGTCCTGTGGTCTGCCTTCCGATCCTACTCCCTCACCTGAGAGAAAGCTTTCTCCCCCAGAGAGTCTTTCCTTCTCTTCATTTGTCCGGGAAATGTCTACAGCCATTCCCTTCCCTGTGGAGACAGTGGATGAGCCCAGGGCTGAGATGTTCGAGGTCCTGGACTATCCATCTCCACCTAAGGAATCCACCACAGTTCATCTTCATAATGTCCTTAGGCAGACATTGTTGATGAACTGGGTGAAGCCATTAACTACTCCCCACATTCCCAAGAAAATTGATTCCCAGTACCGAATCCATGGGGACCCAGATTTAATGAAGACCCAATTGCCTCATGACTCTGGGGTGGTGGATTTGGCCCTTAAGAAGGCCAAGAGTTCTAGGGATTAGGCCTCGGCGCCCCCTGGGCATGAGTCTAGAACTATGGATTCTTTTGGGCGGAAGGCCTACCATTCTGCTATGCTTGTGTCCAAAATTCAGTCTTACCAGCTGTACATGAGCGTTCACATGCGGAATAATGTGCGGCAGTTGGCGGACTTGGTGGACAAGCTCCCTTCTGAGCAAGCCAAGCCGTTTCAGGAGGTGGTCAGGCAGCTGAAGGCGTGTCGTAAATTCCTGTCCGGGGGTGCTTACGATACTTTTGATGTTGCATCCAGAGCCGCTGCTCAGGGTATAGTGATGCACAGGCTCTCATGGCTGCGTGCCACTGACCTAGACAGTAGAGTCCAGAAGCGAGTGGCGGATGTGCCTTGCCGGGGGGATAATATTTTTGGCGAGAAGGTCGAACAGGTGGTAGAACAGCTCCACCAGCGGGATATCGCTTTCGAAAAGCTCTCCCACCAGGCGCCTTCAGCATCTACCTCAACTGGTAGACGATTTTGGGGGGGGGGGGGGGGGAAAGAGGAATGCTCCCTAAGCTTTTAATAAACGCAGGTACAATCCACCTTCCCGACAGCCGGCTCAGGCTAAACCCTAGCGCGCTCATTCTCGTCAACAGCGTGCGCCTCAGCAGGCCTCTGCAGCTCCCCAGCAAAAGCAAGGGATGGGCTTTTGACTGGCTCCAGTTGAGCATAGCCGACATCAAAGCGTCCATGCCGGACGATCTGCCGGTCGGAGGGAGGTTAAATTTTTTTCACCAAAGGTGGCCTCTCATAACCTCCGACCAGTGGCTTCTCCAAATAGTCCGGCTAGGATACACCCTCAATTTGGCCTCAAAACCTCCAAATTGCCCACCGGGAGCTCAGTCCTTCAGCTTCCAACACAAGCAGGTACTTGCAGAGGAACTCTCCGCCCTTCTCAGCGCCAATGCGGTTGAGCCTGTGCCACCGGTGCAAGAAGGGCTGGGATTCTATTCCAGGTACTTCCTTGTGGAAAAGAAAACAGGGGGGATGCATCCCATCCTAGACCTAAGGGGCCTGAAAAAGTTTCTAGTTCAAGAAAAGTTCAGGATGGTTTCCCTGGGCACCCTTCTTTCCATGATTCAGGAAAATAATTGGCTATGCTCTCTGGACTTAAAGGATGCTTATACTCACATTCCGATACTGCCAGCTCACAGACAGTATCTTCGATTCCGTCTGGGAACACGGCACTTTCAGTACTCTGTGCTACCCTTTGGTCTCGCCTCTGCGCCCAGAGTATTCACAAAATGCCTGGCTGTCGTAGCGGCGGCTCTCCGCAGACTGGGAGTGCACGTGTTCCCCTATCTCGACGATTGGCTGGTGAAGATTGCCTCAGAAGCAGGAGCCCTACAGTCAGTGCGGATGACTATTCAACTCCTGCAGCTACTAGGGTTTGTGATAAATTATCCAAAGTCCCACCTTCTTCCAGTATAGAAACTGGAATTCATAGGAGCTCTGCTGGACTCTCAGACAGCTTGTGCCTACCTTCCCAAGACGAGAGCCGACAATTTCCTGGCTCTAGTTTCTCAGGTGCGGGCGTCTCAGCAGATCACAGCTCGGCAGATGTTGAGATTACTCGGCCACATGGCCTCCACAGTTCATGTGACTCCCATGGCCCATCTTCACATGAGATCAGCTCAATGGACCCTAGCTTCCCAGTGGTACCAAGCTGCCGGGAATCTAGAGGAAGTCATCCACCTGTCCACGAGTTTTCTCGAATCCCTACATTGGTGGACAATTCGATTCAATTTGACCCTGGGATGTCCTTTTCAAATTCCTCAGCCGCAAAAAGTGCTGACTATGGATGCGTCTGTCCTGGGGTGGGGAGCTCATGTCGATGGACTTCACACCCAAAGATATTGGTACCTCTAGGAAAGATGATTTCAGATCAATCTTCTGGAGTTACGAGTGGTCTGGAACGCTCTAAAGGCTTTCCGGGATCGGCTATCCTATCAAATTATCCAAATTCAGATAGACAACCGGGTTGCTATGTATTACATCAACAAGCAAGGGGGCACAGGATCTCGCCCTCTGTGTCAGGAAGCCGTCAGAATGTGACTTTGGGCTCGCTGGAATGGCATGTTTCTTCAGGCCACGTATCTGGCAGGCGTAAACAACAGTCTGGCCGACAGGTTGAGCAGCATAATGCAACCTCACTGTCAGGTTCTCAGGTTCAGAGCCCGCGGGGCCGGGCTCTGGAGCAAACGTGAGCCCTTGGGCTGCTGACAAGGAGCGACAGCAGCAGGCAAAACCCACCATCCAATGCTGGGCAAGCACACAGGCACCGGCAGGGACTGCAGGCACTGCCCAATGAGCCGGAAAACACAGACTGGAATCCCTCGGACTGGAGGACAAAGGACCGGAACACTGGACTGCAATCCCCCGGACTTGAGGACACAGGACTGGAACACACACCGGACCGGAACACACTGGACTGGTCCGTACAGCTTCACCTGCGCTTGGCCACTACCCCCCCAAGGGTTGAGCCCTTGGGTTCGAGTGGCCAGCAGGACTTACCGGATACCGGATGACACAGGGACCAGGACTGTAAACAGAAGTACTCCTAAACCTAAACTGACCTAAGTGCTCCCAAGCCCTAAACCAGCAGAAGGGTTCCTAACAGTAAACTGACAAAAGGACTTACTTCCTAAGCCCTATACTAAACAGGAGCTCCTAAGCCCTGCTCAACAAAGGGATTTCCTAAGCCCTAAACTAACAGAGCAGGGAACTAAACACAAAGCTAACACAGGTGCTACTAAGCACCAAGCTACAAGCAGTGCTCTACAACTCTAAACTAACTAAGGTGCACCAAACAACCAGAACAGCTCCTAGCACTAAAAGGGAAGACAGGGGAGCTACAAGGAAAAAGCAAGGAAGCTAATACATAAGCCAAAAGTGCTTCCAAAGCACCAGACCCAACCGTTCTTCTAAAGCACCAAACACAAACAGCAAAGACTGCAATGCTCCCAATAGCACAAACACCAGAAGTACTTCTAACAGCAAAAACTGTAGTGTTCCTAACAACACCAAACCCTGAAGTACTTCTAACAGCAACAGAGCTTCCAAAGCCCTACACACAGCAATGCTTCCAAAACCAAGAGGGAAAAGCAGGAAAGCTAAACACACAGACACCAGTGCACACTGCACTAACACTAACCTGGACCTTAGCAAAAGCAAGCAGGGAAACTAGACACAAAGTCAGAAGTGCACACTGCACCACCCTACCTAAAGCAAACACAACCGTTGCAAAGCCCTGAAGGAAAGAACACCACTTCCTTATCAAGGCCCTCCCTGATGATGTCACACTCCCTAGACCCAGGCAGCACACTGAAACACAGAGACCACACTGAAACCCAGAGAGGCCCAACCCACACCAATGCAGCACCGTGAAGCACTTGAAGCCAGCACACCCAAAGAGAGGTAGAGCTAACTCAGTCCACACACACAGCTGTAGTAAAGTGAAACAATTAGAGTCATGCTGCTGGAAGCTGCCAGCACAGAGAGAGAGAGCTAGCTCAGAAAGGACAGACAAAAGACACAGAAGCCAGCTAAGAAGCTGACCACCAGGAAAAAGGTAAGTTTGAGAGGGGTTCTGACCACGATCATAACAGCACCTCCCCCTCAAGACTCCCGTGTCCCTACGGGAGCTCCAGGTCTCAAAACACAATTTAGGTCTCCATGGGTAGCTGTGATGAAATCTCCCAATGGGTTTCACAACATATATCTGGACAGCTGGGCAGGAAGTGACAAGTGGAGGAGTGGCCTAGTGGTTAGGGTGGGGAACTGAGGAACTGAGTTCAATTCCCGGCACAGGCAGCTCCTTGTGACTCTGGGCAAGTCACTTAACCCTCCATTGCCTGCCACATTGAGCCTGCCATGAGTGGGAAAGCACGGGATACAAATGTAACAAACAAAAAAAAAAAGTACATCTGGAACTTGGATACCAGAGTGGCTTTGCCAGCCACGAGGCTCTTTAGGATGGCTGCTAGGCAGGATCAGAGTTTTGGATGCAACAAGTGGAGTTCTATTCAACAGGAACCATCTCCTGAAGGAGTCCACAACTTCCTTGACCTCCTGGCACTCCACTGTAGCAGCCGGAACTGGGCTAGAGCCAACACCCATCTTGGAATCTGAAGCCGCACAGGAACTCGTACTGGACTTCAGACTGGACCTTGCCTCTTGGCTGGAGATGGAAATCAAAAGGAGTGCAACATCTTGGCTGAAATGGGAACTCAGAGTAGACTCAGCAACCTGATCCGGCCTCAGCCTCTTGGCCGGAACTGCCACTCAATTCGGACTCAGCCTCTTGGCTGGACTCGGTACTCAGCGTAGACTCAGCATCTCGGCCGGAACTGCAACTCACACCGTACTCAGCATCTTGGCCGGAACTGCCACTCAATTCGGACTCAGCATCTTGGCTGCACTCGGTACTCAGCGTAGACTCAGCAACTCGGCTGGCACGGGAACTCACTCCGGACTCAGCATCTTGATCGGGACTGCAACTTGACCCGGACTCAGCATCTTGGCCGGGACTGCAACTTGACCCGGACTCAGCATCTTGCCTGGGACTGCAACTTGACCCGGACTCAGCATCTTGACCGGAACGGCAACTCTTACCGGACTCAGCATCTTGGCCGGGACTGTAACTCTCACTGGACTCAGCATCTTGACCAGAGCTGCAACTCAATTCTGATTCAGCATCTCGGCTGGACTCTGCACTTGGTGCAGACTCAGCACTCATCGTGGACTCATCATCTCGGCTGGGCTCTGCACTCGGTGTAGACTCAGCGCTCATCGTGGACTCGTCTCTTGGTGTAGACTCAGCATCCCGACTGGGACTGCAACTCGATCCAGACTCAGCATCTTGACTGGAACTACAACTCGATCCAGACTCAGCATATTGGCTAGAACTGCAACTCGATCCAGACTCAGCATCTTGACTGGAACTGCAACTCAATCCGGACTCAGCATCTTGGCTGCTACTGCTGCAACTCGCTCCGGACTCAGCATCTTGGCTGCCACTGCTGCAACTCGATCCGGACTCAGCATCTTGGCTGCCACTGGAACTTGGCAGTGGCTTGGCTAGCAGGACCACTCGAGCTGGCATCGGAGGCTCAGTCAGAAGCGTCCCTTGGACTGGACTCAGGGGCTTAACTGGCCAAGCCACTTGAACTGGGACCGGAGGCTCGGCCAGAAGCGCCACTTGAACAGGAATCGGAGGCTCAATTAGAAGCCTCCCACGGACTGGACTCAGAGGCTTGACTGAAGGTGCTACTTGAACTGAGATTGGAGGCTCGGTTAGAAGCGCTGCTCGGACAGGCCTCCGAACCTGGCTGGAATTGGGCCTCGGCTTGGACTCAGAGGCTTGAGTGGAAGCGCCACTTGAACTGGAGTCGGCGACTCGGTTAGGAGCGTCCCTTGGACTAGGCTCCGAGGCTTGAGTGGAAGCGTCCCTTGAACTGGAATTGTAGACTTAACTGGATGCACAGCTGAGACTGGACTGGACCCCTGCTGGGCCCAGAGCTTGGAATTCCCAAGACGTCTCCTCTCAGCGACAGCTTCAGGAGTATCCCACAAAGCTGGATTCAAGACCAGGCTGCGGTGATATTCAGCGAGCGTGATAAAAGGGTCCATATCTGAAACTGGGTTTTCAGCGATTCCAAGCCACCGGACACGTTTTCTCTCAGCTGCCGCTTCAGGGGTCTTCTTCAAAACAGGATGAGATAAAAGTTTCCCACGATACTGACAGAGTCATAGAAGGATCAAGAACAACGATGTAGCTGGACCCCAGCTGGGTCAGCTGGGCGGGGGTTCTTGCCGGGCTCATGGCCTTTGCAATCTGTCAGGTTCTCAGGTTCAGAGCCCGCGGGGCTGGGCTCTGGAGCAAACGTGAGCCCTTGGGCTGCTGACAAGGAGCGACAGCAGCAGGCAAAACCCACCAACCAACGCTGGGCAAGCACACCGGCACCGGCAGGGACTGCAGGCACTGCCCAGCGAGCCAGAACACACGGACTGGAATCCCCCGGACTAGAGGACACAGGACCGGAACACTGGACAGCAGTCCCCCGGACTGGAGGACACAGGACTGGAACACACACCGGACCGGAACACACTGGACTGGAGAGCACCAGACTGGAACACACACCGGACCAGAACACACTGGACTGGAGCACACTGGACTGGTCCGTACAGCTTCACCTGCGCTTGGCCACTACCCCCCCAAGGGTTGAGCCCTTGGGTTCGAGTGGCCGGCAGGACTTACCGGATACCGGATGACACAGGGACCAGGACTGGAAACAGAAGTACTCCTAAACTTAAACTGACCTAAGTGCTCCCAAGCCCTAAACCAACAGAAGGGTTCCTAACAGTAAACTGACAAAAGGACTTACTTCCTAAGCCCTATACTAAACAGGAGCTCCTAAGCCCTGCTCAACAAAGGGACTTCCTAAGCCCTAAACTAACAGAGCAGGGAACTAAACACAAAGCTAACACAGGTGCTACTAAGCACCAAGCTGCAAGCAGTGCTCTAGAACTCTAAACTAACTAAGGTGCTCCTATGCACCAAACAACCAGAACAGCTCCTAGCACTAAAAGGGAAGACAGGGGAGCCACAAGGAAAAAGCAGGGAAGCTAACACATAAGCCAAAAGTGCTTCCAAAGCACCAGACCCAACCGTTCTTCTAAAGCACCAAACACAAACAGCAAAGACTGCAATGCTCCCAATAGCACAAACACCAGAAGTACTTCTAACAGCAAAAACTGTATTGTTCCTAACAACACCAAACCCTGAAGTACTTCTATCAGCAATAGAGCTTCCAAAGCCCTACACACAGCAATGCTTCCAAAACCAAGAGGGAAAAGCAGGAAAGCTAAACACACAGACACCAGTGCACACTGCACTAACACTAACCTGGACCTTAGCAAAAGCAAGCAGGGAAACTAGACACAAAGTCAGAAGTGCACTCTGCACCACCCTACCTAAAGCAAACACAACCGTTGCAAAGCCCTGAAGGAAAGAACACCACTTCCTTATCAAGGCCCTCCCTGATGATGTCGCACTCCCTAGACCCAGGCAGCACACTGAAACTCAGAGAGGCCCAACCCACACCAATGCAGCACCGTGAAGCACTTTGAAGCCAGCACACCCAAAGAGAGGTAGAGCTAACTCAGTCCACACACACAGCTGTAGTAAAGTGAAACAATTAGAGTCATGCTGCTGGAAGCTGCCAGCACAGAGAGAGAGAGCTAGCTCAGAAAGGACAGACAAAAGAAACAGAAGCCAGCTAAGAAGCTGACCACCAGGAAAAAGGTAAGTTTGAGAGGGGTTCTGACCACGATCATAACACTTACGAGTGGTCTCTCAACTCGGGAGTAGTATGCAAGATCTTCCAAGCGTGGGGCACCCCCTTGGTAGATCTTTTTGCCACTCAGATCAATCACAAGGTCCCTCAATTCTGTTCCAGGCTTCAGGCCCATGGCAGACTAGCATGGGATGCCTTCCTCCTTCATTGGGGGGAGGGCCTCCTATATGCGTATCCTCCCATACCTTTGGTGGGGAAGACTTTACTGAAACTCAAGCAAGATTCTGGAACCATGATTTTGATTGCGCCTTTTTGGCTCCGTCAGATTTGGTTCCCTCTTCTTCTGGAGCTGTCCTCCGAAGAACCGTGGAGATTGGAGTGTTTTCCAACCCTCATCACTCAGAATGAGGGGGCACTTCTGCATCCCAACCTCCGGTCCCTGGCTCTCACGGCCTGGATGTTGAGAGCGTAGACTTTGCCTCCTTGGGTCTTTCTGAGGGTGTCTCCCGAATCTTACTTGCTTCCAGAAAAGACTCTACTAAAAAGAGTTACTTCTTTTTATGGAGGAGGTTTACCGTTTGGTGTGTCAGCAAGGCCCTAGATCCTCGTTCTTGTCCTACCTCGTTCTTGAGTACCTTCTACACTTGTCTGAGTCTGGTCTCAAGACCAACTCTGTAAGGGTTCATCTTAGTGCAATTAGTGCATACCATTACCGTGTGGAAGGTAAGCCGATCTCAGGACAGCCTTTAGTTGTTCACTTCATGAGAGGTTTGCTTTTGTCAAAGCCCCCCCCCATCAAACCTCCTACAGTGTCATGGGATCTCAATGTTGTTCTCACCCAGCTGATGAAACCTCCTTTTGAGCCACTAGATTCCTGCCATCTGAAGTACTTGACCTGGAAGGTCATTTTCTTGGTGGCAGTTACTTTGGCTCGCAGAGTCAGTGAGCTTCAAGCCTTGGTAGCTCATGCTCCTTATACCAAGTTTCATCATAACAGAGTAGTCCTCCGCACTCACCCTAAGTTCTTGCCGAAGGTGGTGTCAGAGTTCCATCTGAACCAGTCAATTGTCTTGCCAACATTCTTTCCCCGTCCTCATACCCGCCCTGCTGAACGTCAGCTGCATACATTGGACTGCAAAAGAGCATTGGCCTTCTATCTGAAGCGGGCACAGCCCCACAGACAGTCCGCCCAAATGCTAGCCAAATGCTAGCCATATCCAATCGGCTAGCAGATTGCATTTCCTTCACTTATGCCCAGGCTGGGCTGACTCTTGAGGGTCATGTCACAGCTCATAATGTTCGAGCCATGGCAGCGTCAGTGTCCCACTTGAAGTCAGCCACTATTGAGGAGATTTGCAAGGCTGCGACGTGGTCATCTGTCTACACATTCACATCTCATTACTGCCTACAGCAGGATACCCAACTCGACAGTCAGTTTGGGCAGTCTGTGCTGCAGAATCTGTTTGGGGTTTAGAATCCAACTCCTCCTCCCTAGGCCCATTTTTGTTCTGTTCCAGGCTACACTCTCAGTTAGTTGGATAAGTTAGGTCAATCTCAGTTATGTCCTCGCCGTTGCGAGGCCCAATTGACCAATGTTTGTTGTTTGAGTGAGCCTGGGGGCTAGGGATACCCCATCAGTGAGAATAAGCAGCCTGCTTGTCCTCGGAGAAAGCGAAACCTACATACCTGTAGAAGTTATTCTCCAAGGACAGCAGGCTACAATCCCGCCCACCTCCCCTTAGGAGTTGTGTTTTGCCTTTCTTTCCTTTTTACTGGACTGAGGAGCACGCTGGCGTTTGGGCGGGAAGACGGCCGCGCATGCGCGATACGCACGGGAGCGTGAGGCTATCAAACTCTTTGTTGCTAGGGAGAATTCCGGTTCTGGGGCTGCCGTCGATGTCACCCATCAGTGAGAACAATCAGCCTGCTATCCTCGGAGAATACCTCCTACAGGTATGTAGCTTTCGCTTTGCGTTAAGGTGCATACATACATGGTAACAGAGATGGAACATAAGATACATAGAATAGTTCATGGTATATATACCATGTGCATACATACATGGTAAAGAAGAATACATTATGGTATTGCATTAGGTTCCTGAGTGATAATTGGATTATAACATACATTAGGTCATCGACTATGGAGAGACCATCTTCGACATAAGGATTGAAGTGATAGTGCTTGTTCACTAATAGCAAAGATGTTAATCAGTCAAGTGATAAGATTTCGGTTGTGTGTAGGTCGTGTATAGTCTTATTATTTAGTATTTAAGATGGATGTTTATGGTATGCCTTCTTGAACAGATCTGTTATCAGTAGCCTTCGGGAGATAGTTAGGTCTTGCATTGTTTTTATGGCCTTCGGTAGTGCGTTCCATAGCTGGGTACAAATGTATGAGAAGTTCTGAGAGAAGAGGACATTCCTCTGGTAAGTGAACGCTACTTTGCTTGTGCTTTGGGAACTTCAAGATTGGGGTTTAAAGGAGGAATTGTAGGTTAGTGTTAGGCAAAATTAAAAAGCAAATTTTAACAGCTAATCTCCATAGTCTTTTCCACTTAGTTTTAAAAGCTTTGGACCACAGCATTAACAGATAGAATCTAACAGCCACTACAGGATCTAATTTAGTATTCCCCCCCACCCCTAGGACAACTCCTCATTTATAGTCAGTTATTGTAATTAGGGTAACAAGCAGGAGTGCTCTTACAGAGTTTTAAATACATTTCATTACCATCTAAGAAGGAAATACTAAATAAATCATACAATATACTATATAAAGTAAAAGACACTTTTATATTAGGCTAATATCCTTAATACTGTAGCAAGTTTTAAATTATTGAAAAACTCAAAAAAAACACTAAGATGGAGTCAGCAGTCCAGCAGCGAGAGGGGTACTATCCAGTCTTTTGCATTGAGTGTCACATGTATGATTATCTCCCAGTTGGTGAGATGTCATATGTTTGCGCCCGATGCAAAGAGCTCCTAGCTCTTAGAGAACGTGTCCGTTCTCTTGAGGCTAGAGTAGCAGACTTGGTGGAGCTGAGGGAAAAAGAGAGGTACATAGAGGAGACATACAGGGATGTTGTAGAGAAGTCCCACCTCCAGTCTAGTAGCCCTTGTGCTACCTTGGAGGAGGGAGGTCTCCTAGAAGGAGAGCATCACCCTGGTGAAGTAGGAAGTACTCCTGTAGCCAGGACCTGCCCACCAGGGGATGTATTATCCTCTCGCACCGAGGATATGTCTCCAAGTGCTGCCCGGGAGGGAAAGGTTAGGACAGCTGCTGTAGTTGGTGATTCGATCATTAGGCATATAGATAGCTGGGTGGCTGGTGGACGTGAGGATTGCCTGGTGACTTGCCTGCCTGGTGCGAAGGTGGCGGACCTCACGCGTCACCTAGATAGGATTCAAGATAGTGCTGGGGAGGAGTCCGAAGTCTTGGTACATGTGGGTACCAATGACGTAGGAAAATGTGGGAGAGAGGTTCTGGAAGCCAAATTTAGGCTCTTAGGTAGAAAGCTCAAATCCAGATCCTCTAGGGTAGCATTTTCTGAAATGTTACCTGTTCCACGCGCAGGGCCCAAGAGACAGGCAGAGCTCCGGAGTCTCAATGCGTGGATGAGACGATGGTGCAGGGAGGAGGGTTTTAGATTTGTTAGGAACTGGGCAACATTCTGGGGAAGGGGGAGCCTATTCCAAAAGGATGGGCTCCACCTTAACCAGGGTGGGACCAGGCTGCTGGCTTCGGCATTTAAAAAGGAGATAGAGCAGCTTTTAAACTAGAAATGGGGGGAAGGCCGACAGTCGCTCAAAAGCGCATGGTTCGGGAAAAGGTATCTTGCAAAGATACCTCACAAACGGGGAGATAGGGTTTCTGGATAGTGAGGGTGCACAACAGACCGTGGTAGGCCAGGTGCCCTTAAATACAACTAAAGATCAGACGAAAGATGGCAAAACAATAGTGTCGGGTACTAAGCATCATGCAAATAGGAACAGCAAACATACTCTGAAATGGCTATATGCAAATGCTAGGAGTCTAAGAAATAAGATGGGAGAGTTGGAATATATTGCACTAAATGAAAAATTGGATATAATAGGCATTACTGAGACCTGGTGGAAGGAGGATAACCAGTGGGACACTGTCATACTGGGGTACAAAGTATATCGTGGTGATAGGGTGGACCGGAGGTGGAGGGGTAGCATTGTATATTAATGAGAGCCTTGACTCAGATAGATTACAAATTCAGCAGGACACAAATCACACCTTTGAATCATTGTGGGTTGAAATTCCATGTATAAAAGGGAAAAAAATGGTGATAGGAGTGTACTACCATCCGCCTCGCCAGGATGAGCAGGTAGACGCAGAAATGATAAAAGAAATCAGAGACGCGAACAAAATGGGCAATGTGATAATAATGGGTGACTTCAATTATCCAAATATAGATTGAGTAAATGTAACATCGGGACACGCTACAGAGGTACAATTCCTTGATGAAATCAAGGACAGCTTTATGGAGCAGCTGGTGCAGGAGCCGACGAGAGAAGGAAAAATTCTAGACTTGGTCCTTAGTGGAGCGCATGATCTGGTGAGGGACGTTATGGTACTGGGGCCGCTTGATAACAGTGATCATAATATGATCAGTTTTGATATCGACCTTGAAGTAACTGTACACAGAAAGTCAAATACGTTAGCGTTTAACTTTAAAAAGGAGACTATGATAAAATGAGAAGAACAGTAAAAAAAAAACTTAGGGGGGCAACTGAGAGAGTAAAAGCTGTACAACAGGCGTGGATGCTGTTCAAAACTACCATCCTGGAGGCCCAGGCCATACATATTCCGCGAATTAGAAAAGAAAGACGGAAGTCCAAAAGACAGCCGGCCTGGTTGAAAAGTGAGGTGAAGGAGGCTATTAGGGCTAAAAGAAACGCCTTCAGAAAATGGATGAAGGAACCGTCTGAAAATAACAAGAAGCAGCATAAGGAGTGTCAATGCAAATGCAAGGCGCAGATAAAGAAGGCCAAGAGGGATTACGAAAAAAAGATAGCATTAGAGGCAAAAAAACATAGTAAAAACTTTTTTCGGTATATTAAAAGCAGGAAGCCAGCAAAAGAATCGGTTGGGCCGCTGGATGACAGAGGGGTAAAAGGGGCAATCATGGAAGACAAAGACGTAGCGGAGAGACTGAATGAATTCTTTGCTTCGGTCTTCACTGAGGAAGATTTGGGTGGGATACTGGTGTCGGAAATGGTCTTTCAAGCGGACGAGTCGGAGAAACTTACTGACTTCACGGTAAACCTGGAGGACGTAATGGGGCAGTTCAGCAAACTGAAGAGTAGCAAATCTCCTGGACCGGATGGTATTCATCCTAGAGGACTGATAGAACTGAAAAATGAGCTTGCGGAGCTACTGCTAGTGATATGCAACTTATCCTTAAAATCAAGCATGGTACCGGAAGATTTGAGGGTGGCCAATGTAACACTGATTTTTAAAAAAGGCTCCAGGGGAGATCCGGGAAATTATAGACCGGTGAGTCTGACGTTGGTGCCGGGGAAAATGGTAGAGGCTATTAATAAAAACAAAATTACAGAGCACATCCGAGGACAAGAATTACTGAGACCAAGTCAGCACGGCTTTTGTGTGGGGAAATCTTGCCTGACCAATTTACTTCAATTCTTTGAAGGAGTAAACAAACATGTGGACAAAGGGGAACCAGTTGATATTGTGTATCTGGATTTTCAAAAGGCGTTTGACAAGGTACCTCATGAAAGGCTACAGAGCAAATTGGAGGGTCATGGGATAGGAGGAAATGTCCTATTGTGGATTAAAAACTGGTTGAAGGATAGGAAACAGAGAGTGGGGTTAAATGGGCAGTATTCACAATGGAAAAGGGTAGTTAGTGGGGTTCCTCAGGGGTCTATGCTAGGACCGCTGCTTTTTAATATATTTATAAATGATTTAGAGATGGGAGTAACTAGCGGGGTAATTAAATTTGCTGATGACACAAAGTTATTCAAAGTTGTTAAATTGCGACAGGATTGTGAAAATTTACAAGAGAACCCTACGAGACTGGGAGACTGGGCGGCTAAATGGCAGATGATATTTAATGTGAGCAAGTGCAAGGTGATGCATGTGGGAAAAAAGAACCCGAATTATAGCTACGTCATGCAAGGTTCCACGTTTGGAGTTACGGACCAAGAAAGGGATCTGGGTGTCGTTGTCGATAATACACTGAAACCTTCTGCTCAGTGTGCTGCTGCAGCTAGGAAAGCAAATAGAATGTTGGGTATTATTAGGAAAGGTATGGAAAACAGGTGTGAGGATGTTATAATGCCGTTGTATCGCTCCATGGTGCGACCGCACCTTGAGTATTGTGTTCAATTCAGTACGCCGCATCTCAAGAAAGATATAGTAGAATTGGAAAAGGTGCAGCGAAGGGCGACTAAAATGATAGCGGGGATGGGACGACTTCCCTATGAAGAAAGATTAAGGAGGTTAGGGCTATTCAGCTTGGAGAAGAGACGGCTGAGGGGAGACATGATAGAGGTATATAAAATAATGAGTGGAGTGGAACAGGTGGATGTGAAGCGTCTGTTCACGCTTTCCAAAAATACTAGAACTAGGGGGCATGCGATGAAACTACAGTGTAGTAAATTTAAAACAAATCGGAGAAGATCTTTCTTCACCCAACGTATAATTAAACTCTGGAATTCGTTGCCGGAGAAAGTGGTGAAGGCGGTTAGCTTAGCGATTTTAAAAAGGGGTTGGACGGTTTCCTAAAGGACAAGTCCATAAACCGCTACTAAATGGACTTGGGAAAAATCCACAATTCCGGGAATAACATGTTTGTACGTTGGGAAGCTTGCCAGATGCCCTTGGCCTGGATTGGCTGCTGTCGTGGACAGGATGCTGGGCTCAGTGGACCCTTGGTCTTTTCCCAGTATGGCATTACTTATGTACTTACTAGTAAAAAAGGCCCGTTTCTGACCCAAATGAAACGGGCGCTAGCAAGGTTTTCCTCATTGAGCAGTTGCCTGTGAGGTGCGATGCCCCCCCTCCCGGCACCATCCCACCCACAGCGATGCATCTGGCCGCAGCCATCCGACCCACCGTGCCCATCGCACCCACCTTCGCGTTGGTTTGGCGGCGGGGGACCCGGAACCCCGCCACCACAAGTCCTGTGTGCTGAGTACGGCGTCATCGTTGGTAGCTGTGCAGGGCGGAGTTCTGTACAGGACGTCAGACGCACAGAAGCCCTGCCTCCACAGGCTAGGAACGCTGAAGATGACGCCGTAGTGAGCAGACAGGGCTTGTGCTGGCTGGGTTTCGGGTCCCCCACTGGCAAAGCAACGCAAAGGTGGGTGTCTCAGGAGGGGGTTGTTGCGGGGGGGGGGGGGTGCTGGAGGTCCTTGTGTTGAGCTGCAGCTTTAGGGGGGGGGGGGGTCAACCGTTTGTTTAGGTGATGTTTTTTTTCCTGCCCTCGACGTCATGACGTTTGATGCGAGGGCGGGGCACGGGTCTGTGGGGTGGCTTCACCACCATGAATCCACGAACCGTTCTGGGAGACTGACTGACTTCAGTGATGTCAGTGTCCTCAGAACGTTGAGGTTGCTTTTTATTATAGTAGATGTACTGGTCGCGTATGTGGATTTATATTTTAGCCCTTTGCAGTTAGGGTAGTGGAGATTGAGGAATGTGCGTACTGATCTTTTTGCGTTCCTGGTAGGCAGGTCTATAAGGTCTGACATGTAGTTCGGGGCTTCCCCGTGAACGATTTTGTGGACCAGGGTGCAAACTTTGAATGCAATTCGCTCTTTTAGTGGGAGCCAGTGTAGTTTTTCTCTTAGGGGTTTGGCGCTTTCGTATTTCGCTTTCCCAAATATGAGTCTGGCTGCTGTGTTTTGAGCGGTCTGAAGCTTCTTAATTATTTGTTCTTTGCAGCCGGCACAGATGGCATTGCAGTAGTCTAGATGGCTTAGCACCATCGATTGTACTAGGCTGCGGAATACTTCCCTTGGGAAGAAAGGTTTGATCCTTTTAAGTTTCCACATTGAGTATTGCATTCAGTTCTGGTCACTGTATCTCAAAAAATATATTGTGGAATTAGAAAAGTTTTAAAGAAGAGCAACCAAAATGATAAAGGGGATGGCTTAAAGAGGTTAGGGCTCTTCAGCTTGGAAAAGAGATAGATAAGGGGAGATATGATTGAGGTCTACAAAATCCTGAGTGGTGTAGAACAAGTAGAAGTAAATCGATTCTTTTCTCGTTCCAAAAGTACAAAGACTAGGGGACACTCGAGAAAGTTACATGGAAATACTTTTAAAATAAATAGGAGGAAATATTTTTTTCACTCAATGAATAGTTAAGCTCTGGAACTCTTTGCTGGAGGAGGTGGTAACCGATTAGCGTATCTGGGTTTAAAAAAAAGGTTTGGACAAATTCCAGGAGGAAAAGTCCATAGTCTGCTATTGAGACAGACATGGGAAGTAACTGCTTCCCCTGGGATTTGTAGTATGGAGTGTTGCCACGATTTGGGTTTCTGCCAGGTACTTGTGACCTGGCTTGGCCATTGTTTGGAAAATAGGATACTGGGCTAGATGGACCATTGGTCTGACCCATTATGGCTACTCTTATGTTCTTAAGATTGAATGACCATTCTTATACGAGTCAGAGTTGTTTACTCATATTATGGTGTGGAAAATTAATTGATGACAAGTTCATCATTTGGAAATCCAGAAAGGACCATCTCATATTTTTGTCACTTGGCTTAATTTTCTTGTACAAGTGATTTTTCAGGCCATTTCCCTTTTGGATAGGAGTGTTTACAAACATGGTTCATGTCTTTATATGACTGTTTATAGAAAATCAGTGAATTAACACTTTTATTCCAGCTGTTGTTCTTAGTCATTAAGAACATTCCAGTCAATATTCAGTCTGCAGTGGTCAGCCTCTTTTTTTTTTTTTTTTAAATACTTATCCCCATGGGCAAATTAACCCTGGATATTGCGTGCCATGTCATGCGTTTGCACTGAATATTCAGGCCTAATTCAGTGGTGTTAGCCGCTCGAGCTTATGTAGTCACTTAAGACACTTATGTGGGTCATAGCTGAATATTGGCCGGGACCTGCATGAATAACGCCCCCCCCCCCCAAAAAAAAGTCAGGTGGTCTCCCATCCAGATCTCCTCTCCCACTACCCATTTTCACCACTACCCCAAGGAAACAGAGGGCTGCCCCAACCTCCACCCACCTCCTTAGGCCCCCCAAGCCTAATTGGAGAAGTCCCTGGTTGTACTGCGGTACCTGAAGTATTTGCTGCTGCTGCTAGACATCACGGCAGCCATTTTGGATTGCAGGCTGGTGCCAGGCAGGACCAGGTGAGCATCCCTCTTACCCGATTTCCTCCAGACCACCACAGACTTCTCCAGGTAGCCCAGGAGGGCCTACGGAGGTGGGGGGGGGGGGGGGCTGAAGAAGCCTTATATTTTCTTTGGAGGAGGGGGTATCATGAGGGGGAGGGTCTCTGGACCCTATTTAATTGTAAACTGGGTACCAGCTGGTGCCCAGTTGAACTTGGCGCATAAAGGTAGGACAGTGTTTTTTCTGTTTTACGTTTATGCGCTTACATAGCTGGTTAGCGATCTGAGTATCACCGCTGACTATCTAGGTTCATACTTCACCCAATCTCCACCCATAGCCCGCCCAGCCCTAAAATTGATGGTTAGGGGTTGGCCGTATAGCAGCAGTATTCAGCAGCACTGTCCAGTTGTGTGCCACTGAGTATTGATGGCCACTGACTAGAGGGTCACGGAGTTGGTGCTCCATAGACCCCAGCAGGCATACGGCCGTGTTTGGGGTCCAAATGGGAACGTAAACACTAGATCAGTAGTAAATAAAACAGAGATCATAACAGATTGGATCACCATAGACAATCTTGACTTCCTATTCATCACTGAAACCTGGATTCAGGACCTTAAAGATCCCCTAATCTTAGATCTATGCCCACCAGGATACAAAATTACCCACTGGACAAGAAACGGAAAAAGAAGAGGAGGAATAGCCATAATATACAAATCTGAGTTCACAACCACAGCCGAATCCATTCTGCCACACCTCGAAATCGCCTCGGTAAGAATTAATCACCCTAACTTGCAGGAACACCTTAACGCAATCCTGCTCTACAGACCGCCAGGCAACTGGCAAGACTCCCAACCACACTTCATGGACTTTATCTCAAACACTTGTGTCTCTACCTCAAATCTTATCATAATAGGAGATATCAACCTGCACCTTGAAGATCTCAACTCAACAAGTACCCAAGAATGCGAAGAGTTCCTACAACTATGGGATCTTCATAGGACAAGCATGGAGCCAACTCACATCAAAGGGCACACACGAGACATTGTCACACACAAATTTGCTCCCGACTCAAACCTTATACTAACAGTCAGAAAATGGACACCCGCACCGTGGTCTGACCACTATAAAGCAAACATCTCCCTCCAATGGCGAACGAAAGACTCGCCGAATAAACAAAAACGGAAAACCTACACCACGAGAGGAAAAATAGACCCGGTAGTATTCTGGCAACAGATGTACTACAACGAATGGACAATAAAAGCAGATACAATTCAATTCCTCTTATAATGGGACGACAGATGCAGATCCATATTAGACAATATAGCTCCAATCCAAACCAGAACCTCACATAGAAAGAATTTAATACCATGGTTCAATGAAGAGCTGAAAAAACTTAAAACACAAGTTAGAAGGTTAGAACGAGCATGGAATAAAAGGAAAGACGAACCCACACTTAACGCCTGGAAACAACTCCAAAGAAAATACAAAAATACCATAGGACAAACTAAAAGACTATATTTCAAAACTGTAATTGGACCAAACTATAAGGATACACATAAACTCTTCCAGCTCGTGAATAAACTACTAGCTATTACACCAATCACAACCAACAGTAAAGATGCACCAGTAGCAGATGATCTCGCGAGATACTTCAACGAGAAAATCGTACAACTACGACTTAAGATACCTGTCAGTACCATCGACTATGTTGAACTCCTTGACTGTCTAGACCCAGACCCTGACATTTACCCAGCAGACAGAACCTGGACCAATTTCGAGACACTATCAGAGGATATCACCTCCCAAACGCTTAAATGATTCGCCAAATCTCACTGCAAACTAGACATATGTCCAAACAACCTTATGACATCAGCTCTTCAACAATGTATAATAGACATAACGAAACACTTGAACTATATGCTACAAAATGGACTCTTTCCGAAGAAGAAAGGAAATATTCTACTCGCCCCCATACCCAAAGACGCAAATAAAAGTGCCAGTGAACTAACCAACTACAGGCCAGTTGCATCCATTCCATTAATAACCAAACTAACGGAAGGGTTGGTGACCAAACAACTCACAAACTATCTAAACAAATTCTCAATACTCCACGACTCCCAGTCAGGATTTCGGTCTAACCACAGTACTGAAACAGTACTAGTCACCCTCATGACTAAATTCAAACAAATGATTGCAACAGGACAGAACATACTACTTATACAATTTGACATGTCAAGCGCTTTCGACATGGTTGATCACGGAATACTACTACATATCCTTGAGTACTTCAGAATTGGAGGCCACGTTCTCAATTGGTTTAAGGGATTCCTAACCACATGATCATACCAAGTGACATCTAACTCGACTACTTAGGCCACATGGATACCTGAATGTGGGGTCCCACAGGGATCCCCCCTCTCGCCGACCCTATTCAACTTAATGATGATACCCTTGGCCAAACTACTATCAAACCAAAACCTTAACCCATACATATATGCAGACGACGTAACGATCTACATCCCATTTAAACAAAATGTAAAGGAAATTTCCGACATCAACCATAGTCTCCATATCATTCATTCATGGGCGGATGCTTTTCGACTGAAACAATGCAGAAAAAACCCAATGCCTAATACTCACCTCTCAACATAATAAGAACAAATTCACAGTCATTAACACACCAAACCTGAACCTTCCTATTTCGGACACCCTAAAAATTCTTGGAGTTACCATCGATCTAAACCTAACACTTGAAAACCACGCGAAAAATACAACCAAGAAGATGTTCCACTCAATGTGGAAATTAAAAAGAATAAGACCTTTCTTCCCAAGGAATGTTTTCCGTAATCTGGTACAATCAATGGTACTCAGTCATCTAGATTACTGCAACGTACTCTACGCTGGCTGTAAAGAGCAAATAATCAAGAAACTTCAGACAGGCCAGAACACTGCAGCTAGACTGATATTCGGCAAAACAAAATATGAAAGTGCTAAGCCACTACGAGAAAAACTACACTGGCTCCAGTGCCGTTCCTAGGGGGGCTGACACCCGGGGCGGATCACTGATGCGCCCCCCCCCCCCCCCCCCGGCGAAAGGACACCCCCCCACACAAAAGAACCCCCCCCCCCGGTGCATGCCGCAGGGGGGGGGGGGTGCCGAGCGCACCTGTCGTTCGTTCGTTCGATGCTCCCTCTGCCCCGGAACAGGAAGTAACCTGTTCCGGGGCAGAGAGAACATGGAACGAACGAAGGACAGGCGCGCGCGGCACCCCCCCAGCGGTGTGCACCCGGGGCGGACCCCCACCCCTGGTACGCCACTGACTGGTTCCCACTTAAAGAACGCATCACGTTCAAAATTTGCTCCCTAGTTCACAAAATCATTCATGGAGATGCACCAGCTTACATGTCAGATCTGATAGACTTACCACCCAGGAATGCCAAAAGATCATCTCGCACATTCCTTAACCTGCACTTCCCTAACTGCAAAGGTCTAAAATACAAACTAATGCACGCGTCAAACTTTACCTACTTAAGTATACAGTTATGGAATGCACTGCCACGCAACTTAAAAACGATTTACGAACTAACAACTTCCGCAAACTACTGAAGACCCATCTCTTTAACAAGGCTTACCACAAAGATCAACCAATGTGAATATACTGTACATAACTCCTCCACACATAGTTAGAACTGCCTTATAATATCTGCTTGTTATATTACTATCATGACTGTTCATTATCATATTGCCAAAGATTCTTCTGTAACACTAAATGTCTATTTTTATTATATTTCCACTACTCATGATGTATTGTAAGCCACATTGAGCCTGCAAAGAGGTGGGATAATGTGGGATACAAATGCAATAAATAAATATTGCCAGTTAGCCTTGACCAAGCAGTTTAAATGGCCAGGAGCTCCTGGGTTGAACTATTAAATGTGAAACATATATTTTCCACAGAACTAAATTTCAGAGAGCTCAGTTGCTGACTAAGCATTGGAAACCAGGCAATATCTTAGGCAATTAATTCATAGAGCATATGTTAGAGCATTCTATGCACAGAGGGCAATGCATTCTACTTTTTTTTACCTAATGGGGACTGTGCATAGCTTTTACTTGGTGTTCAAGCTTACATGATAAATTAATTCATTCAATGCCACCTAAGTATAATGCTCTATAACCAGTTTATGATGAACATAGACCCTGTGGCAGCTGTAAATACTGTAGAAATACAACCAACAAATCACATGTGATAAAGGGTTTTAGCATGTGTGATTGTACACACGTGGTTTCTTATTAAGTGCCAAGGTAAAACAAAATTAGGGCGTACAACAAGAGTGGTCAAGTTTAGACTGTCTGAACATAAAAGCAGAATATATACTCACAATGTGACAACTCCCATAGTGGCAATATGGAATGCATAGTAGCATAGTAGATGACGGCAGAAAAAGACCTGCACAGTCCACCCAGTCTGCCCAACAAGATAAACTCACATGTGTCATTTTTTGTGTATACCTTACCTTGATTTGTACATGTCTTTTTCAGAGCACAGACCTTATAAGTCTGCCCAGCACTATCCCCACCTCCCAACCACCCGCCACCCACCACCGGCTCTGGCACAGACCGTATAAGTCTGCCCAGCACTATCCCCACCTCCCAACCACCAGCCCTGCCTCTCACCGCCGGCTAAGCTTCTGGGGATCCCTTCCTTCTGAGGAGGATTCCTTTATGTTTATCCCACGCATGTTTGAATTCCGTTACCGTTTTCCTCTCCACCACCTCCCACGGGAGGGCATTCCAAGCATCCACCACTCTCTCTGTGAAAAAATACTTCCTGACATTTTTCTTGAGTCTGCCCCCCCCCCCTTCAATCTCATTTCATGTCCTCTAGTTCTACCGCCTTCCCCTCTCCGGAAAAGATTCGTTTGCAGATTAATACCTTTCAAATATTTGAATGTCTGTATCATTGTTTCTCCTTTCCTCCAGGGTATACATGTTCAGGTCAGCAAGTCTCTCCTCATATGTCTTGTAACGCAAATTCCATACCATTCTCGTAGCTTTTCTTTGCACCCCTTCCATTTTTTTCACATCCTTCACAAGATAGGGCCTCCAAAACTGAACACAATACTCCAGGTGGGACCTCACCAACGTCTTATACAGGGGTATTAAAACCTCTTTTCTTCTGCTGGTCATACCTCTCTCTATACAGCCTAGCAATCTTCTAGCTACGGCCACCGCCTTGTCACACTGTTTCGTCGTCTTCAGGTCCTCAGATACTATCACCCCAAGATCCCTCTCCCCGTCTGTACCTATCAGACTCTCACCGCCTAACACATACGTCTCCCGTGGATTTCTATTCCCTAAGTGCATCACTTTGCATTTCTTCGCATTGAATTTTAATTGCCAAACGTTAGACCATTCTTCTAGCTTCTGCAGATCTTTTTTCATGCTTTCCACTCCCTCCGGGGTGTCCACTCTGTTGCAAATCTTAGTGTCATCCGCAAAAAGGCAAACTTTACCTTGTAAGCCTTCGGCAATATCACTCACAAATATATTGAATAGAATCGGCCCCAGCACTGATCCCTGAGGCACTCCACTACTCACCTTTCTCTCCTCCTTGTACGTTTGGGAAGCTTGCCAGGTACCCTTGGCCTGGATTGGCCGCTGTCGTGGACAGGATGCTGGGCTCGATGGACCCTTGGTCTTTTCCCAGTATGGCATTACTTATGTACTAACTCCATTTACCACCACCCTCTGGCGTCTGTCCATCAACCAGTTCCTAATCCAGTTCACCACTTCGGGTCCTATCTTCAGCCCTTCTAGTTTATTCAAGAGCCTCCTGTGGGGAACCGTGTCAAAAAGCTTTGCTGAAATCTAAGTAGATTACATCCATAGCACGTCCTTGATTTAATTCTCTGGTCACCCAGTCAAAGAATTCAATGAGATTCTACACTGACTACATAGTTTGTAACCTTTAGATTATAAGCTCTCTTGAGCAGGGACTGTCCTTCCCCATGTTTAAACTTGTACAGCGCTGCGTAACACTGGCAGCGCTATAGAAATGCTAAGTAGTAGTAGTAGTAGTAGATTCGTTTGGCACGATTTCCCTTTGGTAAAACCATGTTGTCTTGGATCTTGCAACTTATTTGCTTCCAGGAAATTCACTATCCATTCCTTCAGCATGGCTTCCATTACTTTTCCAATAATTGAAGTGAGGCTTACCGGCCTGTAGTTTCCAGCTTCTTCCCTAGCACCACTTTTGTGAAGAGGGACCACCTCCGCCATTCTCCAATCCCACGGAATCTGTCCCGTCTCCAAGGATTTATTAAACAAATCTTTAAGAGGACCCGCCAGAACCTCTCTGAGCTCCCTCAATATCCTGGGGTGGATCCCATCCGGTCCCACTGCTTTGTCCACCTTTAGATTTTTAAGTTGTTCATACACTCTTCCGTGAACGGTGCTATATCCACTCCATTCTCACATGTACTTTTGCCAGTCCATCGCAGTCCTGCTCCAGGATTTTCTTCTGTGAAAACAGAACAAAAGTATCTATTTAGCACATTTGCTTTTTCTTCATCATTATCTATATATCGGTTCTCAGCATCTTTCAGTCTCACAATTCCCTTTTTAGTCTTCCTCCTTTCACTAATATACCTGAAGAAAGTTTTGTCACCCCTCCTTACATTTCTAGCCATTTGTTCTTCCGCTCGCGCTTTCTCCAGACGTATCTCTCTCTTGGCTTCTTTCAGTTTCATCCGGTATTCCTCCCCTTGTTTCTCTTCTTGAGTCTTTCTGTATTTCAGGAACGCCAACTCTTTAGCCTTTATTTTTTCAGCCACTTGTTTGGAGAACCATATCGGTTTCCTTTTTCTCTTGCTTTTATTTACTCTCTTTACATAAAGGTTTGTGGCCCTATTTATAGCTTCTTTCAGCTTGGACCACTGTCCTTCCACTTCTCGTTCATCCTCCCAATCCCATCAGCTCCTTCCTCAGGTATTCCCCCATTTTACTAAAGTCAGCATGCTTGAGAGATCAGTTGTCCAGCAAGGTTATCCTATCTTACTATGCACGTTCGCTATCTGAGAAGTATCCCAAAGGTCAACAGGGTTCTGACCTTTCAAAAACCCTGTGAATTATAAAGTAGCTCAGCCTAATAAATGGAAGAAAATGTAAAAGTTGCATGTGAATTTGCTGAAGAACTGGATTCCCCCACCCCTGACTCTGTTCTATGGAGATTACTTTGGACCTGAAGTCCCAAAGTTCCCTTTGTGAGCCAGCTCTTGGCAACCCAGAGGGCAGATTTAGAGGTTCGCCAAAATACATATACATTCGACCCAGAGTGTTAGAGAATACATTTTGCAAGCCACATCATCATCACAGACACTTACTGGGTTCCAGAGGCACAGCAACAAGCTGTGGGTAAAGAAGCAGAAGAAATGCTTGAACTTGGTGTATAGTTATAGTTTATTCGATTTACTGTACCGCTAGGCTTAAAAATAAGATTGCAGCGGTTTACAATCTAAAAAGAACTCCAATACATTCACCTTAAACTGTCCAGAGCAGGACTCCTGATGTAACAGTAAATTTAGCCAAATCCAAATCCATTTGAGGTTTATAATCCAGCTCCATTCTCCCCCTCCCCCCGGGCCTGTTTTCAGTTCCAGGTTGTCTCCAAAATAACAAAAAAAAATATATATAACATAATTTAAGGCTTGTTGCTGCCAAGTACAGTATTTGCAGCACCCCTGGTTCCTTCCCCCCTTTTTTCTATCAGATAAGCCTAGGAGTCCCATATATGAGGATTCAGCTATCCTGTCTGTCCTCAGAGAAAACAGTTACTAACCTTTAGCAGGTGTTCTCCAAGGACAGCATTATCAGAATCCTCACAATCCTTCCCTCCTCCCCAGGCAGTTGAATTCTAAGAAGCTTGCAGTGGACTGAGGAGGTTCTGCATGACAGCAGTATACATGAGTAGACATATGCACGTTGAGACATTCTCAAATATTCTGGACAAGTGCTAGAGAAAAGCTCCTTTGTATGCTCCTATCCTGCTGTCTTTGGAGAACATCTGCTACAGGTAAGTGTGTTATAAATAGACATAGAGTTTGTCTGTTTATCCTACATCTCTGTCCCAAGTTTTAAGAACACTTATCAGAAGGGATATACAAGTTCAGAGCCCAGAAGTAGCAGGTCCTATCTTAGCACTCCATTAAGACTGAGTAACTTGATGTCAGTACTTTATTTGTCTTTTCATCTCTGTAGGGTCAGTAGTGGTAATGTGATCATAGACAGAAGGAAGGATGATGGCACAGATGATGATGATGACCAGTTTGTTGTGATGGAAGCAGCACCTCAGCTACCTGAAATGCCAGAAATGGAAACGGTCAGTGAATGATAGTATCGTGCCTCTTGAGGCACCTAGTAAAACTGAGTTTGTAACCTTTTTCAAGTATTTCTTAATGATAAAGAATTCTATAACGCTTCATGCCATGCCAGTTAATTTATTAATGTTAATTGCATGCCTTACTGAAATGTGTGGCACCGTTATAAAATTGGTGATTGTATTACTTCTTGCTAGTTAACATCTTGGTAGCTATATGGGCTTCAAGAAGGCATTCAATTCGGTAATGCATGAAGGACTGTGGACTCACTGGCAAGTATGGGAACATTAGAGATAATGTTCAGGGTGACAATAAATTTGGACAAGATGTCAGGAATGGCCATAAAGTCCAAGAAAAAATTGAGTAAATGGTAAGTGTCACATTCGTGACTGTTTCCTTGTCTGTGCTCACCTCACCCTCTGGTGGCCAGAACCAGTGGCTGCTATGAACTGTCACCCATTCCAGATTTCAGTCCGGTCCGGATCTTCCAGGCTGCCAGACTTGCTTTTCTTGTTTGTTCCTGAACAGCACCCGTAGCTGCCTTGTGATCCCTGCATCTGAACTTCAGTTGCTAATGGGCTTTATTGACCACCTGGAAACTTCTGTGTTTGCCTTCGCATTGTCTAAGGTCCCTGGTTTGTTGGTGCTTTGTTGCACTTCTGCCTAGTCTGGTTTCTTGTTTGAGTTTCTTGTCCGGTTATAGTTAGTCTGTGAGTAGTTTAGCTTAGGTTTATTGCTTATTTCCTAGTCTTGTTTCTGGTCTGTATCCCTGGTCTAGTTTCTGTTTGTCTGTGTCTCTTTCTTAGTGGCTGCGTGACAGCTTTCAGTCCTGACTCTTTTCTGTCTGTGTTCTGGCTTAGTGGCTTCTCTGCAGCTTTCAGTCCTGTCTCTCAGTATTTGTACCCTGTTTCAGTGGCTGCTTGGCAGCTTTCAGTTCCTGTCCTTTAGCTTGTCCATTTTCCTGCCTTGTGTAGTATTGTCTGTCTGTGAGTCCTAGCCCAGTTTCCTGCCTTGCTGCCCATGTTTATTCCTTTCCCCTCTGACCCTCAGTCCCTGTTCAGCCTAGTTGGTATCCAGTTCCTGCCCTGTCCGGTAAGTCCTGCCGGCCGCCTGCACCCAGGGGCTCAACTCCTGAGGAACGGCGGTCAAGTGCAGTTGAAGTCTAGCTGTTCCTGTCAGAGTTCTGCCTTGTCTCTGGTGTGGGGTGGTTTTGCCTGCCACTGTTGCTCCCCGGCAGTGGCCCAAGGGCTCACGAACCTAGTTTCTGCCATGAAAACCTGAGAGTAAGAAAATAGACACATTTCATTTTTATTTGCTATACCACAAAATCATTAAAACATCTAAATGGTTTACATTCTAATAATATAGGGTAAGAAATAGATACAGAGATATAAGGTGGCCTAGGTTACAATATTCAAATTATAAGGGTAGGTGTTTAATTGGGAGTAAACTGTACAACTAAGATACATAAGGATAAGAAGACATGCTAAAGATTTCAAACATACTGGTAATATTGACATCACATCAGGACCACTCTGAAGACTAGTACTTAAAATCTTTTAGCTGAACATTCAATGGCAGGAAACACTTGTTTGAAATAATATATTTTAAAAAGTGCTTTAAAACGTTTTCGTAAATAAGGTGATCCAATATCCTTACTGTTATTTGTAACAGTTGTGGGGGAGATCATGGGAAAATGGAAGCGCAAGAGCTTATGGATCTGTTGGCAGAAGGGGAGAACAACTTGCAAATGCAATAGACAGACATATATCAGGCTTCACATCAACAGGGATAAGACAAAAACAAAAGAAATAAAGAGGGAGGTCACATGATGAGTGAGATCTGAGTGGATGCCTGCTGGCTCAGCTCCCTACCCCTCGACAAAAGAAAGAAAGAAAAAAAAGTGATTTCAGGGCTGTGGAGTTGGAGTGGTAGAGGTGGAGGCAGAAGCAATTTTGGGTGGAGTTAGAATCGGTACATATGTACCGACTCAGACTTCATCTTCAACATAAAAATGTAACACATAGTAACATAGTAAATGACGGCAGATAAAGACCTGAAGGGTCCATCCAGTGTGCCCAAGATAAACTCATTTTACATGGTATGTGATACTTTATATGTATACCCGAGTTTGATTTGTCCTTGCCTTTCTCAGGGCACAGACTGTAAAAATCTGTCTAACACTGCTCTTGTACTAAAAGTTCTGAAGCTAACATCGAAACCCCTTAAAATTTACACTCCAGCCCATCCATATCTATTCAGTTATGATCAGGGTGTAGACAGTAGAAGTCTACCCAGCAACAGTTTTGCTTCTCAGTTACTGGCGGCGTTACCCAATCTCCACTAAGATTCCGTAGATCCATTCCTTCTAAACAGGATTCCTTTGTGTTTATCCCATGCATGTTTGAATTCCATTACCGTTTTCATCTCCACTACCTCCCGCAGGAGGGCATTCCACATATCTACCACCCTCTCCGTGAAAAAATACTTCCTGACATTACTCCTGAGTCTGCCCCACTTCAACCTCAGTTCATGTCCTCTAGTTCTACCGCCTTCCCGTCTCCGGAAAAGGTTTGTTTGCGGATTAATACCTTTCAAATATTTGAACATCTGTATCATGTTACCCCTGTTTCTCCTTTCCTCCAAGGTATACATGTTCAGGTTGGCAAGTCTCTCCTCATACGGTTTGCAACGCAAATCCCAAACCATTTTTTGCACCGCTTCCAGTCTTTTTACATCTTTAGCAAGATAAGGCCTCCAAATCTGAACACAATACTCCAAGTGGGGCCTCACCAACAACTTGTAGAGGGGCATCAACACCTCCTTACTTCTGCTGGTTTTACCCCTCTCTATGCAGCCTAGCATACTTCTGGCCATGGCCATCACCTTGTCACATTGTTTCTTCACTTTTAGATCCTCGGACACCAACACCCCAAGGTCTCTCTCCTGAGTCGAGCTTACTATTCTTGCCCCTTCTATCCGGTATATCTCTTTTTGGTTTCTGCACCCCAAGTGCCCCGCAGCGGCCCGGTGATACCGAGAAACACAAGCTATTATGGCGGAGTACCAGGAGGATCGGACGAGGCAGTAGATGAGCGTAACCAACCGCCGACCATCTCCACGGACGAATCGTCGCCGGTCACTGAGAGCTGGCCGCGTCTCCTCATTTATTAGAATCACTCCAACCAAGACAGTAGTGCTGCTAAACTAACCTCAGCACCTGTTTGCAGCACCAAACTTTAATTTCACCGATTACCCACCCGACAACATCCACCCCGGGCATTACCAGCCGTTGACCACCTCCCACGTGCAAGCCACCCGCGCATGCCCTCACCTCTCTACCAACAGCACCCACAGCATTCTCCTTAAAACAGCTGTTCGGGCCATCCCCGATGCACTTTAAACACAGCATCGGCCGACGGAGGTTAGAATCGCTAAGTAGCACACATTGAGCTGCGGAGGAAAGCGACCAAGGGAACTGGAGAGAGATGTAGATACCGGAGACGACCACTGGTGCACGAATTGAACGACGAGGCCCGGATAAGCGCGTGCCCGGCTGTCGCTACTCACCCATAACAACTACCGAAGTGAGACCTGTATAATAAACAGTCAATTAGAAGAATTAACCAACCTCATAGAGCAACCAATATACCATGACTAAGGCAGCTGAGGATAAATTTCTTCCAGTTATTCATACTCAGCCCGTTGGAGAAACAAAGATAATTCCTATCCTAACGAATCTCAAAAAATAATAAGAATGAAAAGATAATACTCATATCAGAAAACTTGACAACTATATTATTACCAGAATTATTGGATGAATAATTATCTGCAAATACTGCAATTAAATTTTAAATTTTCTCTCTCTGTCATGTGTTCAGCGCTGCGTGCGTCTGGTAGCGCTATACAAATGTTAATAATAGTAATAAATGAAATTGAAGAAAAATCAATATTGAAAAGCTAAATGCCATACTGCTATACTCAGATGATCAATGAGTTTCATCTATAACTACGGATCAGTTTTACTGGTCAATTGTCTCCCACTAACTATTCTGAATACCACCATCGACCGCTGAATCCATTAATTATTACTGACTTATACTAAGGGCAATGCTTCTTCAATAGCTTTCATTGCAATATACTGTTGATTATGATTTGATTTATACTGATTGCAACAGCTCCTTAACTGCTCTTATTGAAATACACTACTGATTTTGTACTACACTTACTCTTATGGTTACAAACCGTGTTAGATACCTCACCAGTTACTTTAAACATCAATGACACCCCATCAGCAGACAACCTTGCAAAATACTTCAATGAGAAAATATTAAAGCTACGTTTCACGCTACCAACTAGCTCTACTGACTACCTAAAATTCCTTGACTGTCTAGATCCTACTCCTGATGAGCAGCCAGTTGATCGTACCTGGACAGTCTTTGACACACTATTGGATGACACTATTTCCCAAGCAATCAATAAGTTCGCCAAATCTCACTGTAAACTAGATATTTGTCCAACAACCTTATAAAACTCACCCCTCAACGATCCATTACTGACCTGGCAATGCATATAAATTATATGTTTCATCATGGTCTCTTCCCAAATGACAAAGGAAATATTCTACTCACCCCAATTCCTATGGACTCAAAGAAAAAAAAACAAGCGACATAACCAATTACCGTCCAGTTGCATCTATCCCTTTGGTAACCAAATTAATGGAAGGTATGGTAAATAACTCAATGACTACCTGAACAAATTCTCTATTCTTCATCACTCCCAATCAGAATTTCGATCTAATCACAGTACCAAAACAGTATTAACTACTCTTCTAAATAAATTTAAACAAGCAATTGCAATGGGCAACAGTATACTTCTCCTGCAGTTTGACATATCTAGTGCATTCGACATGGTAAGTCACAGATTACTACTAAACATCTTTGATTACTTCGGAGTTGGAGGAAACGTGCTCAACTGGTTTAGAGGTTTCCTAAATGCAAGAACATATCAAGTGAATTCTACTACTACTACTACTATTTAGCATTTCTATAGCGCTACAAAGCATACGCAGCGCTGCACAAACATAGAAGAAAGACAGTCCCTGCTCAAAGAGCTTACAATCTAATAGACAAAAAATAAATAAAGTAAGCAAATCAAGGTGGTGCCATGATCGGAGTTAGACGCGGGTAAGAGCTGCTCCGTTCCTCGGGGTTCCCCGCTCCCTGTATATCGCACCTCCGCGGATATTTTTCAAACCCAGAAGAAGCGCTGAAGTAGGAGCGTGTAAAAAAGTTGTTAATATTTCCCGGAGGGGGAAGATGGCAACGAAATCCGCCCAAAAAGAAAAGGCACGAGGGAAAGACAAAATGGCGGCGCCGTCCAGCCCGGCGGACTCCTCGATATCATCTGCTTGGGTAGCAGAAATAACAGCTGAAATGTCGGCGGTATTTGAAACATCGTTGGAACGACGATTGGCGCCTATAGATTTGAAATTGGAGACCCTAAGTGGCCAATTTGGTGAGTTTACCAAGGACTTAGTGAGCTGTCAGGAACGAGTGAATGCGGTGGAAGATCGCGCTACAAAATTGGAAGGCGGCCACGAACAGCTGAGGAAAACAGTAGCAGCCTTGGAAGCGAAGGTGGAAGACCTCGAGAACCGCTCGAGGAGGAATAACTTGCGGTTAATTGGTCTGCCTGAAGAGCTGAAAGATAGAGATTTAATATCATTTCTAGAAAGGTGGATTCCTAAAGAACTGGCCCTGGATGGGAACTTCAAGTCTCTGCAGATTGAGAGGGCACATAGAGTGGGTCCACGTGGCACGAGGCTAGAGGCACGGCCCAGAGTGGTTATTCTTCAGCTGTTGAATTTTCGCCAGAAACAGGAGATTTTACAGGCGCTGAGGTCGGGGAAAACACTGATGTATCAGTCAAAAAAAATCCTTTGTTTTCAAGATTATTCGGCCGGGGTGGCGGCACAACGTAAGATGTTTGCACTGATATGTTCACAACTATTCCAGCGGAAAGTGCGGTTTGCTTTAGTATACCCGGCTGTACTGAGAGTGACCTGGAATGGGACAACACGTATCATGCATTCGGTGGAAGAAGCTAAACTTTTTTTGGAGCAACTGAACAGCAGTGGACAAGCTACATGAATAGAACATGAGGATTGGTATGACCGGGGAATATCGGGTGCAAAGTCACAAGTCAGCGGTAGAGGCTGGGGAGAATATGTTTGTGATGGGGTTACTGAGGGTTGTGTGGGAGAGTTTGATGACACCCTGTAGTGGTTAACAATGGGTGCGGGGAATTGGTTTATTGTTTGGTTTCCATTTGAGGGGAGGGGGAACCTGGAGAGGCACTAGATGTGACGTTCCAGATGTGTGTTCTGGAACACGGGAAAGGGAGGATTAAAAGGGGGGGAGGGAGATGGGAGGGGCGGGGGTGATTATTTGATATGTTTGCAAGTGGAGTGTGACGAGTGGAGAATCCGGAGGGGAGTTAGAAAGAGTTGGAGTCTGTATGGGAGAGGGTGGAGGCTGGGCTATCTCCTCCCAAATTCACAGAAAAGATATTTTGATATGCTACTTTGGGGTCATTGGCTCATAGTGTGAAGGTGGTAACATGGAATGTGGGTGGCATAAATTCACCCATTAAGCGAACAAAAATATTACAAGATTTACACAGGAATCACATTGATATTGCATTTTTACAGGAGACCCATTTGGACGCTGGAGAACATGGTAAGCTTAAAACCTGGTGGGTAGGCGATTGCTGGGCTGCAGATGCCATCCATAAAAAAGGAAGAGTAGCCATTTTATGTAAGAAGGGTACTATTGATAGTCATCGGGTGTTATATGTAGACTCAGGGGGGAGATATATAATGGTGGAAGTAACAATAAAAGGTCGCCCCTATTTGCTATGCAACATTTATGCCCCGAATCACTATGACAAGCAGTTCTACAACCGTATAATACAGTTATTATTACAACAAAGGAATTTGGATAAGGTGGTGGGGGGAGATTTCAACGCAGTGTGGGACCCAGAGATGGACAGTACGAGGCGGAGGGCTCCAGAGACATATAGAGGGAATAGAGGTCTAAGGCAGCTGGTCCGTCTGTTTGATTTGGTGGACAGCTGGAGAGCACTGCACCCCACTGAGAAAGACTATACTCACCTTTCGAGAGCACACTCCTCTCAGGCAAGGATAGATTATCTTCTAATTTCTAGGGGGGTATTTGGGAGGGTGGAGAAAGGGGAGTTGGGACCATATGTGATATCAGACCACGCTTGGGTGCTAATGGAGTGGTCGGTGGGATTGGCAGATAGTAGACCCAAGAGCTGGCAATTCCCAATTGAATTATACAAATATGCAAAATTTAGAGCACATATCATTGACTGCTAGCATCAGTATGCGAGTCACAATGAGGAACATACAAATGACCCGATTCTGTATTGGGAGGCCGCAAAGGCAGTTCTCAGGGGGGAAATAATTAACTACACGTGTAGGAGTAGGAAGATTCGAGATAGGGAGATTTTGAGATTGGGGGAGCAGTTGCGTAGGGCTAGGAAGAGATTTGGGGAGGAACAATCGGGGAAGACCAGGCAATTAGTACTCGAGACACAGGTGGCGTTGAACTCATTGCTCCATCAACGAGCAGTAAAGTCTCAAACATATTATAAATATCAGCTATATAAGCATGGTAATAAAACGGGGAGATTGTTGGCCAATTTGTTGAGACCTATTTTGGATATGGAGTACACAGAGGCTGAGGCTGAAGAGCTGAAAAGGAATTCTGGGACAGGAGATCCTACTCATTCTGATCGCCTTGTCAGTGGAACCAGACGGGGTCCAGCAGTTGAATCGTCCTTAATCAAAGAGAAATTCAACCGGAGTTTATGTATCTTCCCCAGACACAAGAGAGGATGTTGGTCGAGGTTCCTCACAGATGACTTGAGTACTCCCAGTGGGGGACTGGGTGTTACTTAGGAGACGGAGGTTCTTCGGGAGACACAAATGGCAGGACCTGTGGGAAGAACGACTGTATGAGATAATAGAAATTTTAGGTGACACTTAGGTACACGAAATGTTTGGGTAAATTGAAGTTGGGTACTTCGTATCCCTTAAAAGGGAGAGCTAAGCTGGTGAATAAGGAAGATTGATTCTAACAGATTTTTGGGAATTGTACCAAGATTCTGTTCCCTTATCCACACGCAGACCAAATTAATGGGATGCTATATTAAATAAAAAGGTTTGATTGCTGTTTTACTAGAAATGTTTAAAGTTAGACTGGCCCAATTAGTTAGATTTGGAACGACACTCTGAACATCCTCCTATTCGTCTCCTCCTTACACTTTAAAATTTCAATCTCTCAATAACTTTTACTAAGTGCCCTGTCAAATAAGTGAATATTGTGTTCTATTCCTTCCTTGAGTGTATAGTAATTTAGTTCAAACAGTTTCTTTGTATCTGTTTTAGTAATATTCCTATTATTTCCTATGGGAAAAATAAAATTAAAATGGAGATTTGGTAGGGCTGACCAACATTGGAATTTTAAATATGGTATCTAATTGCCTGGGGGTTCCTGGAACTCCAGCCGGAGATTCCGTATCCTAGGTTATGGAGTCACTGGCAGTTGGGAGAGTGGGGCTGACTTCTGAAGAGAGAGGATGTGCTGTGCGGTGAGGGAGAGACAGTGGTGTGAGTGAATAGTGAAGTAGGGGGAATTTAGCGAGATTTTTGGTTTACTCAGTATACTAAGGCAGGTGGGAGTGAGAAGGTATAATTGTGAAGGGTTTTACCTAAATTATTCAAAGCTGGAGAGTTTGGGGTAATGGGTGGGTAGATGGTAGAGGAAGAGGGTTGGAGTGTTTGAAAGGTAGTCAAAGGAGAGTATTATGCTTGTTTTGAGGAGGGAATTTAGGAAATCCAATAATAGGAAGAGAGGAAGAATCCTGATTTGCAATGTGAGTGCATGGTTAGTGCTCGGATAGAATGTTAAACCTGGTGTTGCAAAAGGAATGTAGGGGAGATGTGCTGTAACTGAAATCGAGTCAGCCACACTCCATAGCTGAGGGACAATTAATTCAAGTGCAGGCCTGGAAGCATAGGAGAATTTGATTTATTTTATTTGACTAAAGCTATTGGGCCACAGTTTTTGGTTAAAACTTCCCATATAAACCCTATAGCGAATATAGGGAGGCAGGGTTTTCCCTCCATTTACTTTAAGTGGAAGATGTAAGGGGAAGCGAGGTGCCGGAAAGTGCGCACAAATTGCAGACACCACGGGCCCCAACGCAAGAAAGACTACTTGACATCGGAGTGAAAGAATTCTACTGAAGCTAAGCGACTTTGTGAGACACAGGGACAATTCTGAGGGTTTAATTGAACAGGGAAACCTGAAAGAGAAAAAGATACTTACCTGATTCCTCCTGAAAAGTGGGTAAGAGGGACGACATCTGCAAAAGATAAGAAAATAACCCAAAGAATCAATTTCTTGGGATTTCAATAAAAGATAGAAAAGAAACAATCTATTTTGGTTGAGAAATTTAGGAATGAAAGTTTAAGTACTTATCTGATATTCATTCTGTTTGATGCAAAGATTCCTGCAGGGAGGTAAAGAAGTGAAATAAGTGTACTGAAACTACATTAATTTAAACAATACAAAATTTCTAGTTAAGTTTTCTGATTTCACTAACACTACAATGGTTAATTATACAGCTGAGAAATGTTCTAAATAAATTCTTTAAATTGTTTCACATTCTAATTTGTGAGGTTGTGTTTTGTTGTCCAAAAAGGGGTAAAATCCTAAAATTAGTTTTATTTCCTCACCTATCCTTTGAGGGTAGGTGGCGTGGTTAGTTTTTGTTGCTTGCTCCTCATTCCTGTGTGCTGGTTTCCGAGAAGTTACCACGACTGCTAACATATGGCTTCCCGGAATTCTGCTCCTACATAACATCACTCATAGGCGTGAGTGGGGTATAGCTACATCCATGTTGTCTAATTTAGTGGATATTATTTGCATTTTCTTGTCCAGCGAAGCATTGATAGCTTGTGTTACTTCTGAAACTATTTCAGCCACCCACGCGGAGCTAATTTGCAGCCCTTCTGCATTTCCTCACAGCTGTATCCGGGGTGACTCCAGGTCCACCCCGATCTTCCCAGGGCCCTCGCGCCAAGTGCACAGAGTTTCCAGGTGCTTTTTGGCTAGGATCAGGCGACCCTGAGGGGGAGGAATGCTGGCTTCGGCCTAACCCCTGGTAAGCCTTTCCTTAGCTGAGAGGTGCCCAGCTCTACCACCGGCTGCCTTTCAGGTGCTGTAGAGGACTTGCGGCTCGTCTGCATATCCTTACAGCCTTCTTCGGGGTGACACCCAGGTCCACTCCGATCCACTCAGGGCCTTTGCTCTAGTTGCCCAGCGCTCCCACCAGGTGCTGTGGAGGACTTGCAGCCCTTCTGCATTTCCTCACAGCTGTATCTGGGGTGACTCCAGTTCCACCCGTTCTTCCCAGGGCCTTCGCTCCAAGTGCACAGTTTCCAGGTGCTTTTTGGCTAGGATCAGGCGACCCCCCCCCCCCCCCCCCCCTGGTAAGCCTTTCCTCAGCTGAGAGGTGCCCAGCTCTACCACCGGCTGCCTTTCAGGTGCTGTAGAGGATTTGCAGCTCGTCTGCATATCCTAACAGCCTTCTCCGGGGTGACACCCAGGTCCACTCCGATCCACTCAGGGCCTCCAGTCTAGGTGCCGCGCGCGGGACATTTTTTCTCTTTACATCTAATCTTCTTCCTAGTTGCTAAAGTACCTCAGTCGTTTATGGCCCCTATTCACATTCTCTTCCTAACCCTGTCCCTTCCTGATCTTTTCCCTCATCCCCTACCTCTCTCTGCCCATCCATCGACTTCATCACCTCACCTTCTCTCCTACCCTCTTCCTCCCTCTTGGCTTTTAATATCCGTCTCTTTCTTCCCTCCATTTTGCCTTCCCCATTCCACCTAAATACCTCTCGCCTTTGACGCCTTCGTAGCCACACCTCTCCTACTCTCCTTCGCTCTCTTTTACTCCTTCTTTTACTCTCAGCCGGTGACATCAATCCCAATCCTGGCCCCCCTCACCAACTATTATCCCAACTCTACAGATCTCACCGCGACCTCTCTAACCTCATCTCTATTCCTCTACTCCCCTCCTCTTCTCTGCCCTTCTCTTGCGCCCTAAGGAATGCCCGCTCTATCTGTAACAAACTCGCCTATATCCAGGACCTCTTTATCTCGCGTCACCTCCATCTGCTCGCCATAACAGAAACCTGGCTCTGCCCTGATGACTCTGCTTCAGTCGCAGCCCTGTGCCATGGTGGTTATCTATTTTCACATACTCCTCGCCCTGCTGGTTTCGGGGGCAGTGTTGGACTACTTCTCTCTCCCTCCTCCAGATTTCAACCCCTCCTTCCACCTTAATCTCACTGTTTTTCCTCCTTTGAAGTCTACTCTATCCGCCTTTTCTCTCCTCTGCCTCTTCGAATAGCGGTCATTTATCGTCCCCCTGATAAGTCCCTTTCATCCTTTCTCAGTGACTTTGATGCCTGGCTTGCCTTCTTCCATGATCCTTCCTCCCCCTCTCTCATCCTTGGTGACTTTAATATTCCTGCTAATGATCCTTCCAACTCTTATATTTCCAAGTTACTTGCTTTAACGTCCTCCTTTAATCTCCAACCATGCTCCACCTCCCCCACTCATCAAAATGGTCACTGCCTTGATCTCATCTTCTCCTCCAACTGTTCACCCTCTATTTTCCTTGCCTCTGATCTTCCCCTCTCTGATCACCATCTTATAACTTTCACACTTAAATCTCCTCCCTCCCAGTCCCGTCCTATCTTATCTAATTTATCTAGGAATCTTCACAATATTGACCCTTCATCTCTATCCTCCCTTGTTTCAAACCTCCTCTCTACTGTGGCACCATCCACGTCTGTCAACGAGGCTGTTTCTTCTTACAACAATACTCTATCCTCTGCCTTAGACACTCTTGCACCTTTGATGACCCACCCTATAAGGCGTACAAAACCCCAACCTTGTCTGACTTCTAATATCCGCTACCTACGTTCCTGTACCCGCTCCGCCGAACGCCTCTGGCGGAAATCTCGGGCCCTTGCTGATTTCTTACACTTTAAGTTCATGCTGACCTCCTTCCAATCTGCTCTTTTACGTGCCAAACAGAATTATTATATCCAACTGACCAACTCTCTTGGCTCTAACCCTCGACTTCTCTTCACCACATTGAACTCTCTCCTCAAGGTGCCCCCTCCCCCAACTCCCCCTTCATTATCTCCTCAGAACCTTGCTGAATTCTTTCACGACAAGATTCAAAATATAAACCTTGCATTCTCTACCTCACCAGCTCTCCCTCCACTGGTCCGTTCTCCTCTCTGTCCGTCCCCTTATTCCCTTTCCTCCTTTCCTGAAGTTACTATTGAGGAAACTACACTTCTCCTTTCTTCAACAAAATGTACCACCTGTTCCTCTGATCCCATTCCCACCCACCTTCTTAGTGCCATCTCTCCTGCTCTTATTCCTTTTATCTGTCACATTCTCAACCTCTCACTTTCCACTGCGATTGTCCCTGCTGCCTTTAAACATGCTCCTTAAGAAGCCTTCACTCGACCCTACTTGTCCCTCTAATTACCGACCCATCTCCTTCCCTCCTTCCTTTTCTCTCCAAATTACTTGAGCGTGCTGTTCACCGCCGCTGCCTTGATTTTCTCTCCTCACATGCTATTCTTGACCCACTACAATCTGGTTTTCGCCCTCTCCACTCAACCGAAACTGCGCTTACTAAAGTCTCCAATGACCTATTACTGGCTAAATCCAGAGGTCAATATTCCATCCTCATTCTTCTTGATCTTTCCGCTGCTTTTGACACTGTCGATCACAGCATACTTCTCGATATCCTGTCCTCACTTGGATTCCAGGGCTCTGTCCTTTCCTGGTTCTCTTCCTACCTCTCCCTCCGCACCTTTAGTGTTCACTCTGGTGGATCCTCTTCTACTTCTATCCCTCTGCTTGTCGGCGTACCTCAGGGTTCTGTTCTTGGTCCCCTCCTCTTTTCTATCTACACTTCTTCCCTTGGTTCATTAATCTCATCCCATGGCTTTTCCTACCATCTCTATGCTGATGACTCCCAAATCTACCTTTCTACCCCTGATATCTCACCTTGCATCCAAACCAAAGTTTCAGCTTGCTTGTCTGACATTGCTGTCTGGATGTCTCAACACCACCTGAAATTAAATATGACCAAAACCGAGCTTCTCATTTTCCCCCCCAAACCCACCTCCCCGCTCCCCCCGTTTTCTATTTCTATTGATGGCTCTCTCATTCTCCCTGTCTCCTCATCTCAAAACCTTGGGGTCATCTTTGACTCTTCTCTCTCCTTCTCTGATCATATCCAGCAGATTGCCAAGACCTGTCGTTTCTTTCTTTACAACATCCGTAAAATCCGCCCCTTTCTTTCCGAGCACTCTACCAAAACCCTCATCCACACCCTTGTCACCTCTCGTTTAGACTACTGCAATCTGCTTCTTGCTGGCCTCCCACAGTCACCTCTCCCCTCTCCAGTCAGTTCAAAACTCTGCTGCCCGTCTCGTCTTCCGCCAGGGTCGCTTTACTCATACTACCCCTCTCCTCAAGTCGCTTCACTGGCTCCCTATCCGTTTACGCATCCTGTTCAAACTTCTTCTACTAACCTATAAATGTACTCACTCTGCTTCTCCCCAGTATCTCTCCACACTCGTCCTTCCCTACACCCCTTCCCGTGCACTCCGCTCCATGGATAAATCCTTCTTATCTGTTCCCTTCTCCACTACTGCCAACTCCAGACTTCGCGCCTTCTGTCTCGCTGCACCCTACGCCTGGAATAGACTTCCTGAGCCCCTACGTCTTGCCCCATCCTTGGCCACCTTTAAATCTAGACTGAAAGCCCACCACTTTAACATTGCTTTTGACTCGTAACCACTTGTAACCACTCGCCTCCATCTACCCTCCTCTCTTCTTTCCCGTACACATTAATTGATTTGATTTGCTTACTTTATTTTTTGTCTATTAGATTGTAAGCTCTTTGAGCAGGGACTGTCTTTCTTCTATGTTTGTGCAGCGCTGCGTACGACTTGCAGCGCTATAGAAATGCTAAGTAGTAGCTAACTGGTGAAAGGCTTCCGTCTGTATCCGCCGTCATTTTGGATTCGCACTTTGCTGGCTTCTCCGTCTCCCTGCAGGCCGTTTTTGAAGTCATCAATGCTAGTGGGTTGCTTCGCGGCTTCAGCAAGTCCTTCCGATGTGGTTCCCCCATACAAACTGCGATTTGGTCTTTGCAATATAGCGTAAAAAGGTGGGTTTTGGCGAACCAAGTCAGGAGCTTCTCTCACCGACATCTGCTTCTTCAGCATGACATCACGTGACTCCCTTCTTAGCCTTTCTTATCAGCGCTTTGTATCTGATTTGACATTCCTTATGCCACTTTTTATCTTCAGTCGGTTCTTTCTTCCATTTTGTGAAGGATTCTCTTTTTGTTCCAATAGCCTCCTTCACCTCTCTTTTTAACCACGCTGGTTGTCGTTTGGTCTTCTGCCCTCCTTTACTGATACATGGAATATATTTGGCCTGGGCCTCCAGGACGGTGTTTTTGAACTGCATCCACGCCTGTTGTAGGTTTTTTACCCTATCCTTCGCTCCTCTAAGTTCTTTTTTTTTTACTATTCTCATTTTATCATAGCTCCCTTTTTTGAAGTTAAACACCAACATATTTGACTTCCGTTGTCTACTTTTTTGAAAGCAGATTTCAAAGCTGATCATATTATGATCACTGTTATCAAGCTGCCCCAGCACTGTTACCTCCTGTACCAGATCATGTGCGCCACAAATGACTAGATCTAGAATTTTTCCTTCTCTCGTCGGCTTCTGTACCAGCTGCTCCATAAAGAAGTACTTGATTTCATCAAGGAATTTTACCTCCTTGGCGTGTCCCGATGCTACATTAACCCAGTCTATATTGGGGTAATTGAAATCACCCATTATTATCGCGTTGCCCATTTTATTAGCGTCCCTAGTTTCCTTTAACATGACTGCGTCTGTCTGCTCATCCTGGTCGGGCGGACGGTAGTACACTCCTACCACCGTCTTTTTCCCCTTGACAAATGGAATTTCGCACCATAATGATTCCAAGAGGTCGTTTGTTTCCTTTAAAACTTTCAGTCTATTTGATTCAATGCCCTTGTTAATATACAATGCTACTCCTCCCCCAATCCGGTCCACTCTATCACTACGATACAATTTGTATCTCGGTATGACGGTGTCCCACTAGTTATCCTCCTTCCACTTGGTCTCGGAGATGCCTATTATATCTATTTATTCATTTAGTGCAATATATTCCAATTCTCCCATCTTATGTCTTAGGCTCCTGGCATTTGCATAAAGACACTTCAAGTAAGGTTTGTTATTCCTAGTCACCTTATGTTGATTACTTGACAGTATTAATTTACTATCTTCTGCCTGATTTTTATTATTTCTATTTACAGACGAATCTATTATGGTCGCCTTTGCAACCTCACCATCAGGAACCCCCATCCTCTCTGTTTGGGCAATATTTTTACAAGATACCTCATTCCGAACCAAATGCTGCTGTGCAACAGTCGGCCTTCCCCTCGTTTCTAGTTTAAATGCTGCTCAATTTCTTTTTTAAACGCCATTGCCAGCAGCCTGGACCTATCCCGGTCAAGGTGGAGCCCATCCTTTCGGAATAGGCTCCCCCTTCCCCAGAATGTTGCCCAGTTCCTAACAAATCTAAAACCCTCCTCCTTGCACCATCGTCTCATCCACGCTTTGAGACTCCGGAGCTCTACCTGTCTCTTGGGCCATGCGCGTGGAACGGGTAGTATTTCAGAGAATGCTACCCTAGAGGATCTGGATTTGAGCTTTCTACCTAAGAGCCTAAATTTGGCTTCCAGAACCTCTCTCCCACATTTTCCTACGTCATTGGTACCTACATGTACCAAGACAGCCGGCTCCTCCCCAGCACTATCTAAAGTCCCATCTAGGTGACGCGTGAGGTCCGACACCTTTGCACCAGGCAAGCAAGTCACCAGGGGATCCGTCCATCCACCCAGCTAATGATTGAATCACCTATTATAACAGCTGTCCTATCCCTTCCCTTCCGTGCAGCACCGGGAGACACATCCTCTGTGCAAGAGGATAGTACATTCCCTGGTGGGCAGGTCCTGGGTACAGGAGAACTTCCTACGTCATCTTCTGGGGGGGTCCTCCCTCCTCCAAGGTAGCACAGAGGCCACCTGACTGGAGGTGGGACCTCTCTACAACATCCCTGTAGGTCTCATCTATGTATTTCTCTATCTCCCTCATCTCTACCAAGTCTGCTACTCTAGCCTCGAGAGAACGAACACGCTCTCTGAGGTCTAGGAGCTCTTTGCATCGGGCACACATATATGACATCTCACCAACTGGGAGATAATCATACAAGCGGCACTCAATGCAAAAGACTGGACTGCTGACTCCATAGTTGTGTGCTTATGTAGGAAAAACTGGATGCATAGGTTGATTTGTATAGGTTTGATTAGTCCTTTGCAGCTTGGGTAGTGGAGATTTAGATAGGATCGTGTTGTTCTGGATATGTTTCTGATTGGTAGGTCTATGAAGTCTGTCATGTATTCCGGGGCTTCGCTGTAGATGCTTTTATGAACTATGGTGCAGATTTTGAAAGCAATACGTTCTTTGATTGGGAGCCAGTGCGCTTTCAAATCACGTTTTTCCATATATGAGCCTGACTGCCGTGTTTTGGGCGGTTTGAAGTTTCTTCAAACCAAAGCAACATGGTATTTTCCAGAGAAGGACCATGAGGCATATTTTCAAAGCACTTTGGGAGGCTAAGTTCCATAGGTTTCTATGGAACTTTGGGAGGCTAAGTGCTTTGAAAATGAGCCTCAATGTCAAACAAATCTGATTGACGACTTTGAATGGATGACCAGAGAATTAGATTTTGAAAACATGTGCTGAATGTTTGTTACTTGTATTTGAGCAAAACCTTTAATATTGTTCCATATTGAAGGCTTGCTGAGCAGCTTGGGGGTGGGTACTAAGATGGTGGACTGAATTAATAATTGGTTAACTAGAATTCACACAGAAGAGGAAGTGAAGAAGGAGTGCCCCTGTCAGGTCCTCCCTTGGGAAGGAGTGTAGATGAAGTGGCTAAGCCCAGGGCAGAGTGGAGCAGTGTAGGCCTGATAAAAGAACTAAGCATAGAGCAGAAACTAGGTATGAAGCAGGAACTCGGGACAAAGCACAGTAGATTAGAACTCTCTACTCGGCAGTAAAGAGAAGCTGGACAGCAGTAAGCACAGGACCAGGGCTGGTCCAACACGGTAAGCGAGGTAAGCATGGCAGGAGGGCGCCGACCTCTGGAGGATGCCGCTGCGCCATGTTTACCCTCGCTGCTTACCTCTGCTCCAGGACCCCGACAGCAGCCCTGCCTTCGGTTTCCTACTCCGGGTACCCGCGCCGCCCTGGGGGATTTAAATCTTGTATTTAAATTTACCTCCGACGTCGCAGCAGCTGCGCAGCGTCAGTGAAAGCGCTGCTGCCCGACCTCTCTAGCTTTCCCTTCGCTCGTTCATTCCCTCAGTGTCCCGCCTTCTTCTGACGTCATGTCCTTGTGAGGGCGGGACACTGAGAGGGAACGAACGAATGAAGGGAAGGCTGGGAGACGTCGGGCAGCATGGTATTGTGCTGCATGGATTTCAGGTTAATTTTTGAAGAATTTGAAGAGGGTCTATCTCTGTTCTGCATGTGTGACTGCAAGGCCAAGTGTCTGAATAGGGATCTGTTTGTTAGATTCAGAGATTTTGCTAACACATTGTTTTTCAGAGTTGGCAAGAATCTCTGTTCTCATAATTCATGGTCCGTATGCTAATTTGGTTTGTGTCATTTTTAGTATAATGGAGCTGCAACAGCTTATAATGAAAACAAAAAAACATGTTATTTTTCTTCTATACTGGTGTAATATTTTCAATTATGCCATGGCTAGTAAAAGGGGTGTGACTATTGTAGGGGCGGAGCCATAGTGATCCCGCCCCTGAATGGGTAGGGGCACCGACTAATAGGCTGCAGCAGGGCGCCAAAAACTTTAGGACAGGCCCTGCACAGGACAGGCCCACCAAAAACTGGTGTACTGGCCTGTAGACATAACAGAAAAATATAAGCAGAAACCTTACAGTACCAGCAAGGATGTGTCTTCCTGGCTCTTCTTAGAGCCAGGAAGACACTGATTAGACACATCTCTTACTGATCCAGGGGGCGAACACTTCTTTCTGTCACTGGAGCTTATGTTTTCCTGAACTCAGGTTGCACTAAGAAGCCTCTGCAGCTCAGCAGGTCCATGGGTTTGAATCCCACCCAACCTCTCAGCCCTGGGATAAGTTTTGAGACTAGTTCTGTTCAAGATATTTGTGAACAATGCTGCAAAAGAGTTTGAAGGAAAAGTTTGTTCTCCGAGGATCAACAAGCCTTCTTATTCTCACATCTAGGTGACATCGTCCGACAGAGCCCGGTGTGGACGCTGACTAGCGAGTGAAGTAGAAAATTCTAGCAATATCTCACCACACATGCGATGGTGCCTTCCTGCCTGACACCCAAACGTGTGTGTCCTCCTATCTTAGTTTTTCTGTGGAGCTGAGAGGATGCATTCTCATGTTCTCTTCCTCATGCTATGTTTAAGATTTGTCCTGTGCATTCCCGTAAGGTTTTTTTGTTTTATTTTCCAGTATTTTATTCTTCTGTTTACTTTTTTCCTTAACCCCTCGTATTTTATTAGGTTTTTGGCTTTTCAGGTTTTCTTTGTTTTTCGGATGTGGCTGCACAGTTAGGCATCAATTTGAACATCGCCTTTTTTTCTCAGTTCAAGATTGAGGACTTTAATTTAGCTGCAGTTCTTTTTTTTTTTTTTTTACGTCTCAGAAGATCCCCAGTGGCTTCAAAAGGTGCTAGACACATGATTTCTCCCACAGGCCCGCAAAGTTGGTTTATTGGCTCCCTTGGGCCAGATCATGTCCCCTCTAATTGTGATCTCTGTTTAAAAATGCAGGTGAGAACTCAGCTGTTGCGACTGGTTCAAAGAGAGCAACTTTTTGACTCCTCGCAAGGCTGGACCATCAACTCTGGTACCAGCTGCATCAACCTCCATGGCTGCTTAAATTTCAGCATCCACTGGCAGTGCACTAGCATTGAGTAGGTCTTCATCTGTCTCAACACTGAGCGCTGATAGTAGGAGCAGGACCAGTCAGTAACACGAGTTTGGCATTGTCCTCATCAGCACCAGGGAGTCGAACCTCTATGCATTGGTGTAGCCCAAGAATATAAGCACTGGTCTTCATCGATGCATGGTGCATAAGCACCAGGACATCGGATTCCCCAATGCTCAAGAACTGCCAGCAAGAGGAGGTACTGGTGCGCAAGTCATCGAGGGACTTGGCCCCTGGTCAGGTTTGGCACCATCTTCTCAGACTGCCTCATCCCCGTCTCCCATGCCTTTGTCGATGCCTACCTTTGATGACCAGTTCTGGAGCATGTTCCGATAGGCGCTGTCACAGTTACTGCAGGGGCCTCCTAGCAGCAGAACAGCCCTAGACCCTCTCTGAAGCTCCATCGGTGCTGGTGTCCAGATCTTTGATGCCAGCGCCTCACAGGGTGTCAGCATCAATGTCTGGCATGCAGTACTGCTCTCAACATCAGAGGTTGAAGCTTCCCCAGAGTATGAAAGTAGGGCTGCACCTCGGGGCCTCTTCAGGTCTTAGACCTCATTCCACCAGGCCAAAACAGTGCAAACTTATTCAACTGCCTCTTGATTATGTGAAAGAGTCTGATTGGGACCGCTCTTGAGAGTCTGATGAGGATCCACATTACTCCTCAGAGGAGGAGTCATATGGTAATACCATCTGATCTCTCTCCTCTTCAAAAGAGATGAAAATCTCCACTAGAGGTGCTCTTTCACTAATTTTGTGAGGGAGGTGGCTGCAGCCGTCCCATTTAAGTTGGATACGGAGGAGGAACCTAGGGCGAAAGTGTTGTCTGTCCTGGGCTATAAGTCTCCTCCCAAGGAAAGGTTCACTGTGCCATTGCACCTTATCCTTAAGGACACACTGTTGAACTGGGAGTCTCCCCTCATGGTGTAGGTCAAATACGCAGTATCTTATTCAAAAGGCTCAGAGATTTGAGAGGCATAGCTACCTCACCACTCCATGGTGGTTAAATCCACTCTCAAGCGGGCCAAGAGTTCCTGATCTCATACCTTGGCACCTCTGGGGTGAGAGGCCAGAACCTTGTACTCATTTGAGAGAGAGACTTTTCAGGCCTTGATTCTTGTTTCCCGCATCCAGTCCTACCAGCTCTACACACTCCTTTACTTGGAGTTTTTAGTAAAGTATACTCTGAGTCTGGTGGACTCTGTCCCTTCAGTGCAAGTCACAGAACTTTGCCAGCTGGCTAACGAGTAGATGGAGTGTAGGCATTATCTGGTCTGGAGTGCCTATGATACCTTTGCTGTTGTGTCCAGACTCTCTAGCATGGGTGTGGGGATGCGCAGACTCTCATGGCTGCATGTTCCTCGAATAGACGGCTCAAGAGAGATTGGTGGACATACCGTACCAAGGGGTCAATTTTTTGAAGAGAAAGTGGAAGAGGTCACTGACTTCAATAAGAAACATACAGACACCATCCACAGTCTGTCTTGGCATCCTCCATCTGCATCTTTTTCAACAAGAAGATTTTCTAGCGGGCCCAGGTGACAACCCTACTACTCTCAAAGGCGTGGGGAAACACCATTTACAGTATTGCATTCTGCCATTTGACCTAGAGTCTGCCCCCAGAGTTTTCACCAAGTGTCTAGTGGTAGTTGCAGCTTAACTGCGCAGACAGGGGTGTATGTGTTTCCATACCTAGACGCTTGGCTGGTCAAGAGCACATCCCAGGAAGGAACCATATAGTCCATGCACCTAACTATTCACGTTCTGGAGCTACTGGGGTTTGCCATCTTCTACCCCAAGTCCCCCCCAAGTTCTACATCCAGTTTGCCAATTGGAATACATAGGAGCCCTGCTCGATACAGTGCAACTCAGGCCTTCCTTCCTCAAGTGAAGGTGGATACCTTAGTAATGCTTACCTGTTAAGATTAATGGGCCACATGGCCTCAACAGCGCATATCTCTCCCCTTGCACATCTCCACTTGAGATTGGTTCAATGGACCTTAGCTTACCAGTGGTCTCAGGCAATGGGGAACCTAACGGATGTCATTTACACTCCCATGGAAATGGCTTACACCCTACTTTGATGGATAATCAGGTCCAATTTGGCCCTGGGTCTTCCATTCCAAATTTCAAGGCCTCAGAAGGTATTGAGAACAGATGCATCCAACCTGGGTTGGGGCGCTTGCATAGGTGCGCTTCACACTCAAGGCCTGTAGTCCACTCAGGAGGTTCAGTTCCACATCAATCTCCTTGAGCTCCAGGCCACTTGGAATGCTCTAAAGGCTTTCAGAGATCGACTCCAGAACCAAATTGTTCTCATCCAAACAAACAACTAGGTTGCAATGTCTTACGTCAGCAAGCAGGAGGGTATTTGATCTTAGCGCTTGTGTCAGGAGGCGGTTAGCAAGTGGCACTGGGCTGTATTTCACGATATGGATCTCCATGCCACTTAACCTGGCCGCAAGAGCACTTGCCTCGCAAACAGATTGAGCAGGATATGATAACCACATGAGTGGTCTCTCAACATGGGCATAGCTCAGAAGATCATCTGAGAGTTGGGCACCCCCATGGTGGACGTTTTAGCTACTCATCTCAACAACAAAGTCCCTCATTCTGTTCCAGGCTCAGGTCACAAGGCAGATTAGCATCAGATGCCTTTCTCCTACATTGGGGATAAGGACTCCTGTATGCATATACTCCCATATCTTTCAGAGAAGATCTTGTTGAAACTCAGGCAAGACTGGGGAACCATAATTCTGGTCGCTTCTTACTGGCCATGGAAGATCTGGTTCTCGCTTCTTCTGAAGGTGTCTTCCAAAGATCCGTGGAGACTGGACTATTTTCTGACCCTCATTACGCAGAACATGGGTTCCCTTCTGCATCTCAACCTCCAATCTCTGGCCCTCAAGGATTGGATGTTAAGAACATAGAACTCAATTTCTCGGATTGCCTGAGGGTGTCTTCCGTATCTTGCTGGCTTCCAGGAAATATTCCGATAAAAGATGTTACTGTTTTAAGTGAAGAAGGCTTGCTGTCTGGTGTAAGGGCAAGGCCGTAGACCCTTTTCTTGCCCTACACAAGAACTGCTCGAGTACCTCCAGCACCTTTCCGAGTTTGGTTTGAAACCCAACTCTGTAAAGGTTCATCTAAGTGCAATTGGTGCTAATCACCGTGTGGGAGGCGAGTCCATCTCTGTTCAGCCTTTAGTTCACTTTACGAGAGGTTTGTTGCTTACAAACCCCCTACCAAACCTCCCACTGTGTCATAAGATCTCAATATAGTCCTCACCCAGCTGATGAAAGCTCCTTTTGAGCCTCTCAATACCTGTCATCTGAAGTTTTTTGACATGAAAAGTTGTACTTCTGGTGGCAGTCACTTCAGTTTGCAGTCAGTGAGCTCCAAGCTCTGGTAGCTCATCCACCGTATACTAAATTTCATCACAACAGAGTATTACTTCGCATGCACCCTAAGTTCCTTCCTAACCAGTCGAAGTTCCATCTTAACCAGTCAATTGTTCTACCAACATTTTTCTCAAAGCCTCATGCCCGTCCTGGTGAAAGTGTACAGCATACTTTAGACAGCAAGCAAGCAGCCTTCTATCTGGAGTGAATTGAAGCCCATAGACAGTCCACCCAGCTTTTTGTTTCTTTTGACCCCAACAGATTGGGAATGGCGATCAGCAAATGCACACTTTCAAATTGGATAGCCTAGGCTGGGCCATGGCTGCATCGGTAATCCACTTGAGATCAGCCTCCATAGAGGAGATTTGCAAGGCTGCGATGTGGTCTTCAGTCCACACATTCACATCCCAGTACTCTCTGGATCAAGATACCAGATGCAACAGTTTGGACAGGCAGTTCTGCAGAACTTGTTCGATGTCTAGAATCCAATTCCATCCTCCTGTGCCCTGTTTAATTCTACTCCAGGCTGCACCTACACAGCTATTGTGTATATAATTTCAGGTTGATTGAAGTTTTAGTCTTGACATTTCGAGACTCAGTTATCCTAGCTTTCTTGTTTTCAGTAAGCTTGGTAGCTAGGGATTCCCAGATGTGAGAATAAGAAGGCCTGCTTATCCTCGGAGAAAGCAATGATACTTACCCATAGTTGGTGTTCTCTGAGGACAGCAGGCCAATTATTCTCACATACCCTCCCACCTCCCCTAGGAGTTGAATTTAGTTATAGGCTATCTGCTTTTTACTTTTTCACCCATGCTCGCGTATCAGGCGGAAAGGCACTAGCGCATGTGCGGTGGGACGTTGCTAGGATTTTCTACTTCACTCGCTAGTCCGCACCAGGCTCCATCGGATGACATCACCCAGATATGAGAATAATTTACCTGGTGTCCTTGGAGAATACCAGTTACAGGTTAGTATCTTTGCTTTCTTTTTCAAGTACTAGACACTATGGGGTTGGGTAGCATAAAGATCTGTAACAGAGTAGACACCCTGAAGAAGTAAACAAAATGAGAAGTTGCTTGATTATGAATAACTTTGCTGCTGTAATCGTTTTGAACAAATACTGTACTTTTTAGAATTTGTATATAAATAAAATCTTCATTACTCTGCACATTGCACACTCTTTTTTTTTTCTCTGTATGAAAGATCCACTTCATTTGAAAGATGACATTTTCTTTATTTCCTGTTCCCCTGATTTGACTGAAAATTGATTCCACATCAGAAACATGAGGACTGAGTTCTGAAATAATTTGTTTTCTTTAGGAATCCTTTTACTAACAGATTTTGTGTGTGCTAATGATTAGCGTGTGCTAATTGCTGTGCATCCCACTGTATTCCTGTGGACTGAAAAGCATTTGGAATACCTTAGTAAAACGACCCCTTAGTGCATGGTTCTCCAAAGACAAGCAGGCTGATATTCTCACAAGTGGGTGACGCCACGTCGGCCCCGGAGGATTTTAAAGCAAAATCTAAAAATCTCTTCTATGGCGTTCTGTCGCGCGAGCGATCGCACTGCGCATGTGCGCACACCTCTTCCCGCTCGCCGTGCGGACACGCCCCTCTGTTTTTCTTTTTCCGCGTCTGAGGAGACACGGAGTTCGTTAGTGCTTCGTGTTTTCTTCAGGTCCTCGGAGTAAAATCTCTTTTTCTTTTTTCTTATAAAAGTTAAGTAGTTGCCAGAGTCACAAGGGGCTGTGCCTGAAAGGAAAACAAAGCATATAAGCCCACATTTTTAGGATCCATTTATTAAAACTTTACAAATGGCTCTCCAGAGCTGTGAGAGCCTGCTCCAGCACACCACTGTCTTTAAGCCCCACAAGTGTGAAGGTGTATGTCACAGGAAAAACCAGGAACCTAAGCAGGTGCATCCCTGGTCAGCCACTGCATGGGCAACCTGGTGACACAATATCAGTGGTGTAACCTTTGAAGTGAGTCTCCACCCGCCTCGGCGCCTCCTGCTCTGCAGGTCATTCGGGCGCATCGGAGGATGTGTCTTGGGCCGGATCATCTCCCTGTGAAGCGCAAGTAGTGTCTCAAAGACGAGACGTATTCTACTCTGCCAGGGATGCCCAAAGGAGATCATTCTGGAGTCCAACAGAGACCGATGCACGCTGGGTATAGTTATGCATCGAATAGGTCTCCACCTGCCTCGGCGCCTCCTGCTTGGCAGGTCATTCGGGCGCATCGGCGGATGTGTCTTGGGCCGGATCATCTCCCTGTGAAGCGCAAGTAGTGTCTCAAAGACGAGACATATTCTACTCTGCCAGGGATGCCCAAAGGAGATGCCCAGAGCTTTGCTCCCTCGGTTATGGAGGTATCCGGGCTTCAGACATCAGTCGGTGCCGAGAGCGTTGCTCCCTCTGTTATGGAGGTATCCTGGCATTGGACGTCAATGCACCGGTACATCGGTACCAGGTATCATCGGTGCCGTGGATACCATCGGTGCCGGGTGTCATGGGTACTGTCGGTACCGAGGAGTATCGATACCAGGAACATTGGTACCATGGTCGGTGTCATGGGTCCCGTCGGTACCGGGTATCATCGGTACCATGGGTCCCGTCGGCACCGGGTATCATCGGTACCATGGGTGCCGTCGATGCCGAGTGTCATCGGTGCCATGGGTGCTGTCGGTACCGGGTATCATCGGTGCCATGGGTGCCGTCGGTACCGAGTATCATCGGTGCCATGGGTACTGTCGGTACCGAATATCATCGGTGCGTCGGTACCGAGGAGTATCGATACCAGGAACATTGGTAACATGGTCGGTGTCATGGGTCCCGTCGGTACCGGGTATCATCGGTACCATGGGTCCCGTCGGCACCGGGTATCATCGGTACCATGGGTGCCGTCGATGCCGAGTCTCATCGGTGCCATGGGTGCTGTCGGTACCGGGTATCATGGGCACCAGGTATCATGGCCACCATCGACTATCGGTACCAGGTATCATCGCCCATCGGTACCGAGTATCATGAGTGCCATCGGTACCATAGTATCAGGTATCGTCGGTACCGTGGATACATGGGTATCAGGTATCATGGATGCCGTCGGCACATGAGTACCATCGATACCAGATATCATGACCAGGTACCATCAGTGCCATGGGTGCCATTGGTACCAGGTGTCATGAGCACCGTCGGTGCCATGTGTACCATCGGTACCGTCGGTGCTGTTGGTGCCGGATATCATGGGTACCATCGGTACCACATGTCATGGCTACCATCGGTACCAGGTATCATGGGTACCATCGATACCAGATATCATGACTATCATCAGTACCAAGTACCATGGGTACCATTGGTACCGGGGGCCATCGGTACCATGTGTATCATCGGTACCGTCGGTGCCATGGTCTAGCAGTCTGGTTTCGATTCCCTTGCATTTCCAGACTTTGTCCTTGGCTTCGGGACCATGGGTACCATTGGATACCATGGGTGCTACCGCCTCCTGCGGCATCTAGCTTTTCACCTGGTCTCCTTCACCGATGCTGCCTCTGGTATGGGTGTTCGCACCCTACTGGGGCAACTTCTCGACCCGTAGTAGCCTCCATATCGGACGCGTTTGGATCTGAGCTGCTCTGTTTGAGTAGTTAGTTCAGTTCAATGATGGTCATCTGACATTACAGTGGAGATTGTGAATCCCAATGCCCAGATGCTAGAGGTCCTGGACTACTATCTTCACCTGAGTCTTCTGCACTCAGAACAGATAGGAGTTCTAAGAACTTACTTCGGCGCCCCCGGGGCCAGAGCATACATCCTTAGCCTCTTTTGGAGAATGGCGTACCAGGCTGGCATGATCGCATCCAAAATCAAGTCTTGTCAGATCTTTACGAGCATTCCCACCGGAGTAGGCTAAACCTTTTCACCAAGTGGTCAGGTAGCACACGGTGTGTCGCAGGTTCCTGTCCAAGGGCATTTTCGACACTTGTAATGTAACACCTAGATTTCTGCTCTAGGTACAGTGATGCGCAGACTCTCATGACTGTGTGCCTCTCTCCTGGAGGAGGAGACTCAGCAGAAAACTGTAGATATGCTGTGCATACACTTCCTCATCTTGGAAGTTCTTTATAGAGAAGAGTAGTTTTCCTTGTGCCTTAAGGGGTCGTACCTATACTCCTACTTCTCGACAGCCGGTTCGGGCTATGCCTCAGCACACTCGTTCTAGTCAGCGGCGTGCACCTAATCAGGCCCCTGCAGCTATTCCCCAGGAACCAGAGGGGTTTTTGACTGGCTCCAATTCAGTATAGCCACTAAAAAAAAAAAAAAAAATGTCCGTACCGGCCAATCTGCCTGTCGGGGGGGAAGTTTAAATTTTCTCCACCAAAGGTGACTTCTTTTATCCTCCAACCGGTGGGTTTTTTCAACTAGTCCGGTTAGGATACATTCTCAATCTGGAATCAAACCCTCCACATTGTTCATTGGAAGCTTAATCCTTTAGTTTCCATCAAAAGTGAGTACTTGCAGAGGAACTCTCTGCTTTTCTCAGCGCCAATGCAGTCGAGCCCGTTCCACCAGGGCAAGAAGGGTTGAGATTCTATTCCAGGTCTTTCCTTGTGGGTTGCGTCCCATCATAGACATAAGGGGCCTAAACAGATTTGGTTCAGGATGCTTTCCCTGGGCATCCTTCTTCCCATACTTCAGGAAAACGATTGGTTATGCTCTCTGGATTTACAGGATACTTATACTCTCTTTGCATCCAGAGTATGTTTTTTTCCTAGTGCCTGGCTGTTGTTGCAGCGTATCTTCATGGACTGGGAGTGCATGTGTTCCCTTAACACGATGATTGCCCGTCTCAACAGATTACAGCACAGTACATATTGAGACTTCTAGACACATGGCTTCCACAGTTCATGTAACTCCCATGGCACTTTTGCACATGACATCCGCTCAGTGCATCCTAGCTTCCCAGTGGTATCAAGTTTAGGGTATCTAGAGGATGTAACCCAACTGTTCGCCAGTCTTCGGAATTCCCCTCAGAGGTGGTTAATTCTCTCTATTTTGATTCTGAGGCACCTTACTCAGTCAAAAGCTGCTGACGAAGGTTGCATCCCTCCTGGCTATCCAACCAAATTATTTTAATTCAACAAACAATCGGGTTGTGATGTACTCGATAACAAAGGAGTACTGGATCTTGCCCTCTGAGTCAGGATGCCATGCAGATGTAGCGGTGGGCCCGCAACGCGGCATGTTTTCTCCAAGCCACTTATCTAATTGGCGTAAACAGCAGTCTGGCCGACAGGCTGAGCAGGATAATGCTACAGTTGAGCATGCCTATAGTTCGAAAGACCCCTCAGTGGATCTTTTTGCTACTTAGTCCAATCGCAAAGTCCCTCAGTTCTGTTCCAGGCTGCAGGTTCACGGCAGGCTACCATCGGATGCCTTTCTCCTTCTTTGGGAGACAGGTTTTCTGTATGCATATCCTCCTATACATCTGGTGGAAAAGACTTTGCTGTTTCTCAAGCAAGATTGTGGAGCCATGATTCTGATTGCTCTTTTCTAGCTGCGTCAGATAGGATTCCCTCTTCTTCTGGAGTTGGAATGTTTTCCAGCTCTCATTACGCAGAACGAGGGGGCACTTCTACATCCCAACCTCCAATCTCTGGCTCACACGGTCTGGATGTTGAGAGTGGGGTTTCGTTGAGTTTTCCAGAGTGTGTCCCGACTCTTGCTTGCTTTCAGAAGAGATTTCACAAAGAGGTGTTATTCTTTTTCATGGAAGAGGTTTGCCGTCTAGTGTGACAGCAAGGCCCTAGATCCTGCATCTTGTCTTATACAGACCTTGCTTGAGTTCTTTCTACACCTGTCTGAGTCTGGTCTCAAGACCAACTCTGTCAGTATTCATCTTCGTGCAATAGAGCTTATCATCAACGTGTGAAAGGTCAGCCTTTAGCTGTCCACTTCACGAGAGGTTTATTTCTCCCCCAATATTGAGAGAATTCCTTGTATGTGTCTAGGGGAGATTATTTCTGTTGGGCTTAGCACCCACAATAATTTTGACAGTTGGCTCTTATGCTTCGGTCAGAGTTCCTATCACTCCTTATCCAGTATCTTGGGGTCCCAATGTCGTTTTCATCCAGCTGCTGCAAGCTCAATTCGGGCCACTGGATTCCTGCCATCTGAAGTATTGGACCTGGAAGGTCGTTTTCCTTAGTGGCTGTTCCTTCAACTCGTAAGGTCGGTGAGCTTCGGTCTCTAGTAGCTCAAGCGCCTTACCTTACTTCTCATCTTAACAGAGTAGTTCTCTGCATGCAGACAAAGTTCTTACTGGCGCTGGTATCAGAGTACCAGCTGATCCAGTCAGTTGTCTTGCCAACATTCTTTCTCCCTCATCTTACAAGCCCTGGCGAAAGCAAGCTCCGCACTTTTTGCGTGGAGCAGACGAGCTCCCTCGGACGGTCCGCCCAGTTGTTTATTTCTTTTAATGCCAGTTGCTGTCGGAAACCGCATAATTTCTTCTTGGCTAGCAGATTGCATCTCCTTCATTTTTGTCGAAGCTGGACTGACTCTAGAGGGCCATGTCACGGCTCACAAAATTAGAGCCATGGCTGAGTCGGTGGCTCATCTAAGATCAGTCACTATTGAAGAGATCTGCAAAGCTACGGTGTGGTCATCAGTCCACACATTCACATCTTACTACTGCCTTCAGCAATAGCCGACTCGTCAGTCGGTTTGGGCAGTCGGGGCTGCAGAACTTCTTTGGGGTTTAGAATCCAACTCCAACCCTCCTAAGCCCATTCTTGTTCTGTTCCAGGCTACACTCATTTAGATGTTTCTTCTTTTCAGGTCAATTTTATTCTGGCCTCGCCGTTGCGAGACTCAATTGACCACTGTTTGTTGTGTTGTGTAAGCCTGGAAGCTAGGGATACCCCACTTGTGAGAATATCAGCCTGCTTGTCTTTGGAGAAAGAGTAGTTCTCCGAGGACAAGCAGGCTGCTTGTTCTCACTGATGGGTGACGTCCACGGCAGCCCCTCCAATCGGAAACTTCACTAGCAAAGTCCTTTGCTAGCCCTCGCGCGCCCGCGCGCACCGCGCATGCGCGGCCGTCTTCCCGCCCGAAACCGGCTCGAGCCGGCCAGTCTTCTTTTGTCCGCACTCGGTACGGTCGTGTTTTCGCCGTGTCGAGCCCCGGAAAGTCGACCTCGCGCGTCCAATTGGTTTGAACGTGTTTTTTTCCTTCGGGAAAGCTTTGTCCTAGTCGGGAAGTGCTCCGGAAACCCCTCGCCGGGTTTCGTGTAAATCCTCCCCGTACTTCCAGCTTTTTTGCCCCGGTAAGTTTTCTTTCGTCGTCGGGGTAGGCCTCTTTTCGGCCTCGGTCGAGATTTTTTTCTCCCTCTAAATTTTGGTGCTCCAAATTTCGCCATTTCGGCTTTTGATTTCGCCGGCGTGATTTTTCCGCCCATGACATCGAAGCCTTCCAGCGGCTTCAAGAAGTGCACCCAGTGCGCCCGGGTTATCTCGCTCACTGATCGACACTCGTCGTGTCTTCAGTGTCTGGGGGCCGAGCACCGCCCTCAGAACTGTAGTCTGTGTTCCCTGCTTCAAAGGCGGACTCAGGTAGCGAGACTAGCCCAGTGGAACGTGTTGTTCTCGGGCTCTTCGTCGGCATCGGCACCGGGATCTTCGAGTGCATCGACGTCGTCAGCGTCCAGACCATCTTCCTCGGCCGCCCCTGCATCGAGTGCATCGAGGCATCGGGCCTCTGCATCGGCGCCGAGACATCGGATAGCTGCATCGACGTCGGTGGTACCAGGACCTCGTCTGCTGATGTCGTCGGACGGTGGTGCATCGGGTGGAGTGCAGGTGAGGGCTGTCCATTCCCCTGCTGGTGGCGGTGAGCCCTCGGGTGGGTCTCCTCCTACCCTGAGGGCTCCTGCGGTACAGCCCCCCCGAGATCGACCTTCTTCAGTCTCGGCCCCGAGGAAGCGACGGATGGATTCGACGTCCTCCTCGTCGGTGCCGGGGAGCTCCGGTGACATGCTTCGGAAGAAATCGAAGAAGCATCGACACCGGTCTCCTCCCCGTGTCGGCACCGAGAGCTCTGGGTCGCCGAGGGATTCGGCACCCAGCAGGCATCGGCACCGAGAGGACCGCTCACCCTCTGTTCAGGAGGTGTCGATGCGCTCTGCTCTGGACAGCCCGGAACAGCCTCCACGCCCGGAACAGGTTCTGACGTCGACGCCTGCATCGACCTCTCAGCCTTTCTCTGCAGCCACTCTAAACGAGAGCCTCCGGGCCGTCCTCCCAGAGATTCTGGGAGAGCTGTTGCGCCCTACCCCTCCGGTACCGGCGGTGCTTGCGCCTCCGGTACCGTCGAGCGTGGCGCCGGCTGGCCCATCGCCCAGGTTGAGGTCCCCGACGTCGGTACCGCGTGCGGTGCCGACCGCGGCCACCTCCCAGGAAGGCTCCCCGACTACGTCGGCGGAGGGAGCTTCGCCGATGCGGGCCAGGGAGTCTACCTCTCGACGCCCCCATCGTGGACGTGGCTCCACAGAGTCGAGCAGGGCGAGGTTGCAGACACAGGTCCGTGAACTTGTGTCTGACACCGAGGGTGAGGCCTCGTGGGAGGAAGAGGAAGATCCCAGATATTTCTCTGACGAGGAGTCTGAGGGTCTTCCGTCTGATCCCACTCCCTCTCCTGAGAGACAGCTTTCTCCTCCCGAGAGTCTGTCTTTTGCCTCCTTTGTCCGGGAGATGTCTACGGCCATCCCCTTCCCGGTGGTTGTGGAGGACGAGCCCAGGGCTGAAATGTTTGAGCTCCTGGACTATCCTTCTCCACCTAAGGAAGCGTCCACTGTTCCCTTGCACCATGTCCTAAAGAAGACATTGCTTGCGAACTGGACAAAACCATTAACTAACCCCCACATCCCCAAGAAGATCGAGTCCCAGTACCGGATCCATGGGGACCCAGAGCTGATGCGCACGCAGTTGCCTCATGATTCTGGAGTTGTGGATCTGGCCCTAAAGAAGGCTAAGAGTTCTAGGGAACATGCTTCGGCGCCCCCGGGCAAAGACGCTAGAACCTTAGACTCCTTTGGGAGGAAGGCCTACCATTCCTCTATGCTCGTGTCCAAGATCCAGTCTTACCAGCTCTACACGAGCATCCACATGCGGAACAATGTGCGGCAGTTGGCGGGCTTGGTTGATGCTCTTCCCCCCGAGCAAGCCAAGCCTTTTCAGGAGGTGGTCAGGCAGCTGAAGGCGTGCAGAAAATTCCTGGCCAGAGGAGTTTATGACACTTTTGATGTTGCGTCCAGGGCCGCTGCTCAAGGTGTGGTGATGCGCAGGCTCTCATGGCTGCGTGCCGCCGACATGGAGAATAGACTCCAGCAGCGGATTGCGGACTCGCCTTGCCGTGCGGACAACATTTTTGGCGAAAAAGTCGAACAGGTGGTAGAATCTCTCCACCAGCGGGACACCGCATTCGACAAGTTCGCCCGCCGGCAGCCTTCAGCTTCTACCTCTACAGGTAGACGATTTTTCGGGGGAAGGAAGACTGTTCCCTATACTTCTGGCAAGCGTAGGTACAATCCTCCTTCCCGACAGCCTGTGGCCCAGGCTAAGCCCCAGCGCGCTCGCTCTCGTCAGCAGCGTGCGCCTCAGCAAGGCCCCGCGGCTCCCCAGCAAAAGCAAGGGGCGAGCTTTTGACTGGCTCCAGCAGAGCATAGCCGACATCCAAGTGTCCGTGCCGGGCGACCTGCCAGTCGGGGGGAGGTTGAAAGCTTTTCACCAAAGGTGGCCTCTCATAACCTCCGATCAGTGGGTTCTGCAAATAGTCCGGCAGGGATACACCCTCAATTTGGCCTCAAAACCTCCAAATTGTCCACCGGGAGCTCAGTCTTACAGCTTCCAGCACAAGAAGGTACTTGCAGAGGAACTCTCCGCCCTTCTCAGCGCCAATGCGGTCGAGCCCGTGCCATCCGGGCAAGAAGGGCTGGGATTCTATTCCAGGTACTTCCTTGTGGAAAAGAAAACAGGGGGGATGCGTCCCATCCTAGACCTAAGGGCCCTGAACAAATATCTCGTAAAAGAAAAGTTCAGGATGCTTTCCCTGGGCACCCTTCTCCCCATGATTCAGCAAAACGATTGGCTATGCTCTCTGGACTTGAAGGATGCCTACACACACATCCCGATACTGCCAGCTCACAGACAGTATCTGCGATTTCAGCTGGGCACACGCCACTTCCAGTACTGTGTGCTACCCTTTGGGCTCGCCTCTGCGCCCAGGGTGTTCACAAAGTGCCTAGCTGTGGTAGCAGCGGCGCTTCGCAGGCTGGGGGTGCACGTGTTCCCATATCTCGACGATTGGCTGGTGAAGAACACATCCGAGGCAGGAGCCCTGCAGTCCATGCAGATGACTATTCGCCTCCTGGAGCTACTGGGGTTTGTGATAAATTACCCAAAGTCCCATCTTCTCCCAGTGCAGAAACTCGAATTCATCGGAGCCCTGCTGGATTCTCGGACGGCTCGCGCCTATCTCCCAGAGGCGAGGGCCAACAACTTGTTGTCCCTCGTCTCACGGGTGCGAGCGTCCCAGCAGATCACAGCTCGGCAGATGTTGAGATTGCTGGGCCACATGGCCTCCACAGTTCATGTGACTCCCATGGCCCGCCTTCACATGAGATCTGCTCAATGGACCCTAGCCTCCCAGTGGTATCAGGCCGCTGGGGGTCTAGAGGACGTGATCCACCTGTCCACGAGTTTTCTCGAATCCCTGTATTGGTGGACGATTTGCTCCAATTTGACTCTGGGACGTCCCTTCCAAATTCCTCAGCCACAAAAAGTGCTGACCACGGATGCGTCTCTCCTGGGATGGGGAGCTCATGTCGATGGGCTTCACACCCAAGGAAGGTGGTCCCTCCAAGAAAGCGATCTACAGATCAATCTTCTGGAGTTGCGAGCGATCTGGAACGCTCTGAAGGCTTTCAGAGATCGGCTGTCCCACCAAATTATCCAAATTCAGACAGACAATCAGGTTGCCATGTACTATGTCAACAAGCAGGGGGGCACCGGATCTCGCCCCCTGTGTCAGGAAGCCGTCAGCATGTGGCTCTGGGCTCGCCGTCAAGGCATGGTGCTCCAAGCCACATATCTGGCAGGCGTAAACAACAGTCTGGCCGACAGGTTGAGCAGGATTATGCAACCTCACGAGTGGTCGCTCAATTCCCGTGTGGTGCGACAGATCTTCCAGGCGTGGGGCACCCCCCTGGTGGATCTCTTCGCATCCCAAGTGAACCACAAGATCCCTCAGTTCTGTTCCAGGCTTCAGGCCCGCGGCAGACTGGCGTCGGATGCCTTCCTCCTGGATTGGGGGGAAGGTCTGCTGTATGCTTATCCTCCCATACCTCTGGTGGGGAAGACTTTGTTGAAACTCAAGCAAGACCGAGGCACCATGATTCTGATTGCTCCCTTTTGGCCGCGTCAGATCTGGTTCCCTCTTCTTCTGGAGTTATCCTCCGAAGTACCGTGGAGATTGGAGTGTTTTCCGACCCTCATCACGCAGGACGAAGGGGCTCTTCTGCATCCCAACCTCCAGTCCCTGGCTCTCACGGCCTGGATGTTGAGGGCGTAGACTTTGCCTCTTTGGGTCTGCCAGAGGGTGTCTCCCGCATCTTGCTTGCTTCCAGGAAAGACTCCACTAAGAGAAGTTACTTCTTTCATTGGAGGAGGTTTGCCGTCTGGTGTGACAGCAAGGCCCTAGATCCTCGCTCTTGTCCTACACAGACCCTGCTTGAATACCTTCTGCACTTGTCTGAGTCTGGTCTGAAGACCAACTCCGTAAGGGTTCACCTTAGTGCAATCAGTGCATACCATTACCAAGTGGAAGGTAAGCCGATCTCAGGACAGCCTTTAGTTGTTCGCTTCATGAGAGGTTTGCTTTTGTCAAAGCCCCCTGTCAAGCCTCCTACAGTGTCATGGGATCTCAATGTCGTTCTCACCCAGCTGATGAAACCTCCTTTCGAGCCACTGAATTCCTGCCATCCGAAGTACTTGACCTGGAAGGTCATTTTCTTGGTGGCAGTTACTTCGGCTCGTAGAGTCAGTGAGCTTCAGGCCCTGGTAGCCCAGGCCCCTTACACCAAATTTCATCACAACAGAGTAGTCCTCCGCACTCACCCTAAGTTTCTGCCAAAGGTCGTGTCGGAGTTCCATCTGAACCAGTCAATTGTCTTGCCAACATTCTTTCCCCGTCCTCATTCCTGCCCTGCTGAACGTCAGCTGCACACATTGGACTGCAAGAGAGCATTGGCCTTCTACCTGGAGCGGACACAGCCCACCAGACAGTCCGCCCAATTGTTTGTTTCTTTTGACCCCAATAGGAGGGGAGTGGCTGTAGGGAAACGCACCATATCCAATTGGCTAGCAGATTGCATTTCCTTCACTTACGCCCAGGCGGGGCTGGCTCTTGAGGGTCATGTCACGGCTCATAATGTTAGAGCCATGGCTGCGTCGGTAGCCCACTTGAAGTCAGCCTCCATTGAAGAAATTTGCAAAGCTGCGACGTGGTCATCTGTCCACACATTCACATCTCATTACTGCCTGCAGCAGGATACCCGACGCGACAGTCGGTTCGGGCAGTCAGTTCTTCAGAACCTGTTTGGGCTTTAGGATCCAACTCCACCCCCCGAGGGCCCTGTTTGTTCTGTTCCAGGCTACACTCTCAGTTAGTTGGTAAATTTTTTAGGTCAATCTCAGTTATGTCCTCGCCGTTGCGAGGCCCAATTGACCAATGTTGTTGTTTTGAGTGAGCCTGGGGGCTAGGGATACCCCATCAGTGAGAACAAGCAGCCTGCTTGTCCTCGGAGAAAGCGAATGCTACATACCTGTAGAAGGTATTCTCCGAGGACAGCAGGCTGATTGTTCTCACCAACCCGCCCGCCTCCCCTTTGGAGTTGTGTCTTCCCTTGAAGTGTATTGTCTTGCTACATACTGGACTGGCCGGCTCGAGCCGGTTTCGGGCGGGAAGACGGCCGCGCATGCGCGGTGCGCGAGGGCTAGCAAAGGACTTTGCTAGTGAAGTTTCCGATTGGAGGGGCTGCCGTGGACGTCACCCATCAGTGAGAACAATCAGCCTGCTGTCCTCGGAGAATACCTTCTACAGGTATGTAGCATTCGCTTTACTTACCTGTAACAGGTGTTCTCCGAAGACAGCAGGCTGCATATTCTCACAAACCCTCCCACCTTCCCCTTTTGGAGTTGTCTCCTCCATCTTTTGGATTTAACTGAGGGGCGTGTCCGCACGGCGAGCGGGAAGAGGTGTGCGCACATGCGCAGTGCGATCGCTCGTGCGACGGAACGCCGTAGAAGAGATTTTTAGATTTTGCTTTAAAATCCTCCGGGGCCGACGTGGCGTCACCCACTTGTGAGAATATGCAGCCTGCTGTCTTCGGAGAACACCTGTTACAGGTAAGTAACTACTCTTTACCAAACCTGGTTCTGGAGGCACCACAGCTATTCAGGTTTTCAGGATATCCACAATGAATATTCATGAGAGAGATTTGCATGTAGTAGGATTTTGCCCCCTTAGGAAGTCTCCTTAAGAAATGTCTGTGACTGCAAAAGATCTAAAGCTTGTGTACTTTTTATTTCAGGGCCCTTCAGTTGAATTGGATGGAAATGAAAAACATGGTAAGTGTGAATTTTTTGAGAAGGGAGTGTCATTTATCTGATTAGTTAAGAAAACAATGAATCCATAGTATTGTCAGGATCATTTATGGGAAGAAAATGGTGGTGAGTATTGTGTATTTTCCTCTTTATTTATTTTTCCTTTACTCTCTGATCGTAGTATAAAAGAAATCCTTCAATACACAGATACACATTTAGAAGGGTAGACAAGGTACAGAAGGAAAACTGAAATACCATAGGGTGGTCATTCACGACTCTCCATTTTATACTCCTATGTGTAATGAAATACACCTAAGTAAATCATCCCTCTGGCCTCTATTCATGAAGGTGCATTAAACATTACAAGGCGACGGCTGTGGCCAGAAGGATGCTAGACTGCGTAGAGAGGGGCATAACCAACAGAAGAAAGGAGGTGTTGATGCCCCTCTACAAGTCGTTGGTGAGGCCCCACTTGGGTATTGTGTTCAGTTTTGGAGGCCGTATCTTGCTAAAGATGTAGAAAGACTGGAAGCAGTGCAAAGAAAAGCTACAAAAATGGTATGGGATTTGCATTGCAAACCGTACGAGGAGAGACTTGCTGACCTTGTATACCTTGGAGGAAAGGAGAAACAGGGGTGACATGATACAGACGTTCAAATATTTGAAAGGTGTTAATCCGCAAACGAACCTTTTCCGGAGATGGGAAGGCGGTAGAACTAGAGGACATGAATTGTGGTTGAAGGGGGGCAGACTCAGGACTAATGTCAGGAAGTATTTTTTCACGGAGAGGGTGGTGGATATGTGGAATGCCCTCCCGCGAGAGGTGGTAGAGATGAAAACGATAATAGAATTCAAAAATGCGTGGGATAAACACAAAGGAATCCTGTTTAGAAGGAATGGTTCCGCGGAATCTTAGCGGAGATTGGGTGGCGACGCTGGTAATTGGGAAACAAAACGGGAGCTGGGCAGACTTCTACGGTCTTTGCCCTGATCGTGACTGAATAGATAGGATGGGCTGGAGTGTAAATTTTAAGGGGCTTCGACGTTAGCTTCAGAACTTAGTACAAGAACAGTGCTGGGCAGACTTCTATGGTCTGTGCCCTGAGAAAGGCAAGGACAAATCAAACTCGGGTATACATATAAAGTATCTTGTTGGGCAGACTGGATGGACTGTACAGGTCTTTATCTGCCATCATTTACTATCTATATATATAAAAGGCACCACCAACGTTCTAATGAATCCTTTTTGCATGGTGGTGTAGATATCCGGTTTCACAATCACAGGCAGGACAAAGGAGTAGGGAAACACGCTCCTCTCCTGCTCACTCTGCTACCCGGGTTGCTCCCCTCCCCAACCCCCCTGCTGTATCCTCAGAGCATGGCTGTGTCAGAGAAAATGAGTGCAGGGAAGGTCAACCGCTCCCTCCCTCCCTCCCTTTACATTTAAAGCAACACCAGGGACTTGCATCTCTGCCTCTCTCAGCTTATTCTCTCCCTTCACCGGAGAACTGCATTAAATAGCCCTTGCGAGTGGAAATCGTAAAACTGGTGTACAGAGAAATGGGAGTTACTTGATGCTTTTCTTGACAACTGACCTCTTCTGTATCCCCTATTTTCCAGACTGCTGCTGCTGCCAGTTAAAAATAAAGCGCAGGACTCAGACAGGCTTGCCACTTTCAGAAGCCAACAACACTCTTTCTACACATTCACTCTGCAGGGGAGAGGAGAATCGATGGATGGCAAAAGGGGGGGCAGGGGATAGAGGAGAATCGCTGGGTAGCTGGAGGGGGCGCAGGGGAGAGATAACAATCACACACACATTCACTCTCACAGACACACTCACACCCAGACTCAATCTCTCTCTCACACACACACACGGTGCTGCCAACCACGCAGAGGGGGGAGAGGCAGGGGGTCCTGAGACCACAAGGGAGGGGAGGGGAACGCAGAGGGGGAGGGGGTCCTGAGGGGACAGGTATCTGTCACACACACCCTCTCACAGTGTCTTCCTCTCACACTATGTCTCACACAGTATCACTATGAGGCTCATTTTCAAAGCACTTAGCCTCCCAAAGTTCCATAGAAACCTATGGAACTTAGCCTCCCAAAGTGCTTTGAAAATATGCCTATATGTGTCACACAGTCACTCTCACACACTCGCAGACATCGGGGGGGGGGGGGGGGGGGGGGGGAGCGCTGATAGCGTCCGTTTCATTCCTCTCTGAAACGGGCCTTTCACACTAGTGTTACTATGTTACAAAATGCATGTTGCTTACCACAGATCCTATTATTTTCAGTGGGCCTAGTTACTAATTTAACACACTTTGGTGAATAGGTTCGGTGAATAGGTTCCCATATGTCCCTTTCCTCTCTGGCAGTACACCATGTTATAATAATGATTTTTTATACATTAATGCACCTTAGGAAAATCATAGCTCAAATCTTATACCCGAGTGTAACTTACATTGAGCTACCAATGAAAATAGATAAGCAAGAGGGGAAAGCATGTGTAAGCCTGTGTAGGTGTATAGCAGCTTTGTTAAGGGGTGGGTGGTTACTTTTATGGGTTAGGAGTAGTTGTGAGGGTAGTGTTTGGGAAAGAGTTAGAAAGGTTTTGCTATGATGGACAGTATATCAACCACTGAATAAACTTGGAAAGTGGTTTGGAGGTATAGAGACAAAGTAGGAGATTGAAGGGTGGATGAAGAGGGGGTTAGGTGGGAATATTTTGGGGGCATGGGGAAGTTGGGAGTGGATAGGTAGCTATGTGGGTGGGGTAGTAACAGGTACATTTTGGGAGGGATGTGATATTCAGGGTGGGCCAGTTTCAAGGGAATTTTGGGGATTGGGGGTAGTTTGGGGGTGAAGAAAGTAGAGAACATATGAGAGGCTATTTGAAAGGAGGAATTTCTTCACTGCTTTGTTTCAATTGATCTTAGTTTCTATGCTGCAGAAGCAGGAACTACTTCTATAGAAATGCATTGGGTCTAATTTTTTTTTTTTTTGGGGGGGGGGAGTGTTATTTCTCTGGAATCCCTAGTCTGATCTGACTCATTTTGAATTCTATGTGTCTTTTCACAGAGTTTTTTTCCCTCATGCCTAATTTCATCCCAGTCCATGGAGATTACTTTATCACCAGACAAGACACATTCTCGACCCCTTTTATATAATTCGTTCTAACTTCTGTTGTATTGGAAAGAGTAAAAATACCATGCATAAGTGCTTTAATGAGATGGTATATATCAGTGGTCTTCATTAATTTTTAAGCTGATATTGTAATGTGTGGTTTCATACTTGGTCTATTCCGGTAGGGGAATTGTGGGATATAAATGTACCTTAAATAAATAAATTATACCTAGACCAGCTGAGGTGTTGCTACGTTCTTTCCTCTGAAAAAGCACTGTTAATTTCCATCATCTTTCACTCCACATTCATATGCACACAAAAGGAGGAAACAATGTGCTCAGAAATATATCAATTTTTACCAGCAGCAAAAGCAGTTTATTGCTCATTAGCTGATTAGCAATTGGATCTACAATAATATTTCACTATTATTTAAATGTATATAAAATTCATACTCACAAACATTTTCACTCTTTTCACCTTGCCACTTCCTTCATTGATCTTGTCCATTAATACAGTTCACGTCAGCAAGATTATTCCGTAGCTGAAGTTGAACCTCTGGACTCTCTCTCTCTTCTCTCGAAATCAACCCTTCCCTTCAGGTTGTCACAAGTGGAAGGGAAATGAAACCCAGAGCTACTGTTTGCTCTCAGTCTCTTTCAGATAAGTTCTTTCTGTGGTCACGCCGACTTGAACTGATTCGAACTGAGAGTTAACTCACGGGGGGGGGGGGGGGGGGGGGGGGGGGGGGGGGGGGGGGGGGGAGGGACTGCATGAGACAACTCAGGCTATTTTCTCAGGTAAGAGCTAGTAAGGTGGTTATCCGCTCAGGCAAAGTAAGGGACCAGCTCTCTTGCTTAGGCTTTCCTGGGCCCAAAACCTCCTTTATCGAATACTGAGTAACCTTTCAAGACTCTTTGGGAGACAGCAAACCTCTTTCCTTGAGGCTTAGGTTCCCAGCTTTCACCACCTTGCTGCAATTACTCTCCCCTTCTTCTCCAGCCTCTTCAGTTCACTTCCATGCAGCGTCTCTAGTCATCTCCCCTCCTCTATGCACTTGCTGTATTTTTATACTATTTTGCTTACAAGTTCTGGAATTTTCCTGTGTAAGCTATGAGAAAAACAACTTGTTTACCACTCCATGATATGTTGCTTGAAAGTACATTATTATTATTATTTGTTATGTTTGTATCCCACATTTTCGCACCTTTTTGCAGGCTTAATGTGGCTTACATATAACCTTTAACGGCGTTAGCCGATTCCGGTCTGAACAAATACATGGTATGAATGAATACAAAGTGATATTGTGGTAGAATGAGGTACCTGTATAGTAGGTACAATTGGGGGGAACTTAGGGAGGGAAAGAGGGAAGAAGAGTCAGGTAATGTCCGTTACGGTCTTTGGGTGCATTATGTCGCAAGTGTCCAGGTATTTTTATGTTGGGTCAGTGGGGTATGCTCTTCTGAACAGGTCTGTCTTTAGTGCTTTCCGAAAATTTAGGTGGTCGAGCGTAGTTTTTACTGCTTTTGGCAATGCGTTCCATAGTTATGCGCTTAGGTAGGAAAAGCTGGATGCATAGGTGGAATTGTATTTGAGTCCTTTGCTGCTTGGATAGTGGAGGTTTAGGTATGATCGTGCAGATTTTGTGGTGTTTCTGGTTGGCAGGTCGATAAGGTCTGTCATGTATCCCGGTGCCTCGCCGTAAATAATTTTATGAGGGGGGTCACGTGATGCTTTAGAGCGAGGCGGACGTGATTCTGAGTTCTCTCGGTCCCCGACTCGATCTTTCTACGCTACAAACCCTGCAAACGCGAAGTGAGACCGAACCCTTTCACTTGCCAGATCTAAGAACTGCATGGACAAATATATTAGTGTCGTTTCCAGGACAATGCCGCCCAAAAGCACAAAAAAAGATAAGGAGCCAGCGAAGGCGGCGGGAGGCCTAGAGATTGGTACACCGCCACCCGACTCGGGGGCGTTCACAGCCGAGCAACTGCAGCAGCTGGCAGAAGTGGTGAGTGCCGCGATTGACCCAAAGTGGGAGAAAGTTGCCGCACAACTGAATGCGTTAGAGTTACTCACCGCGGAAACAACGAAAAGGACTAGGGAGCTGGAACAGCGGGTGGCGGCTGTGGAAGACACGTTGACCCCTACGCTGCAGCGGCTGACCAAGATGGACACAAAAATAGCGACCTTCCAAGAGAAGCTCGACGAGCTCGAGAATCGCTCCCGTCGAACGAACCTCAGAATCATGGGCTTCCCGGAGTCTGTGGGAGCCTCAGTGTTAGTATCAGTGTTGGAGAAATGGCTATCGACCGAGTTTGCGTTATCAGACCATGCAGGGCCCTTGTGCTTGGAAAGGGCACACCGCGTGGGTAAGCAACAAGATGACTGACGTAACCCCAGAACGGTGATTCTGAAGGTGCATAATTACATTCATAAGGATGAAATCCTATGGGGGTTTCGACAGAAGCGAAATGAGGTTAAATTTGATGGCCACCAAATACTAATATTCCAAGACTACTCAGCAGGGCTCCAGGAAAAGAGGAAAAAGTACACCCCATACTGCAAGAAACTGCATGAGCGGAAAGTCCAATTCATGCTGGCTTACCTGGCGTTGTTAAGAGTGAAAGAAAATGGACAATGGAGAGCTCTGGGAACCCCCGAGGAAGCTCAGCGATATGTACAAAACCTGGAAACTCAAGAGCGGGACCCAAATAGTAATGAAGCCTCAGGACGAGGAACCCACTGGAGCAGGAAAGTATCTATATTCGTGGCACTTAGAGCTGCAGGGTTTGTATTGTTTGATCCATGATTGTGTGAGTGGGGGACCGAGAGACACAGAAGCCCCCGAGACCCATTGTTTATGGGCAGTTGTTGTGAGGGATTTAGGGATCGGGGGGAAGGGGGGAGTTGGGAAGGGAAGAGGGAGTTTGGGGATGAGGGGGGGTGGAGAGGGAGGGATGTAGGTACATAAGCTGCTCTCATAATGGCAACGAGCTCCTTTAAAACACGGGTCAGGTGGTACATCAACACGTTTGCCACTGGGGGGGGGGGGGCGCTGAGTCAAGGTGGTGTGCAGTTGGGGATCTGAACCTCAGGGTAAGGCTGGGTACTCTGGGGTGTCTGATGCCAGCATCTTTTCAGCGGTACAGATACCCTGTAATTAAGCGCGGCTCCAAATAGAGTACGCGTTGTCTCTTGGAACGTTGGCGGCGTCACCTCCCCCATTAAACGAGCAAAAATTTTGGCGGCACTAAAGAGGCATGGGGCGGGAATTGCTTGCCTCCAGGAGACTACGCTTTCTCAAGATGAACACGAGAAGTTGCGGCGCCATTGGTTAGGAGAGGTATATTCTGTTCCCCAGCAACAAGTAGAAGAGGGGGGGTTGCCATCTTAATTCATAAAGCACTAATGTGCCAGGCGCAAATGATGTTTAAAGACGGAGAGGGGAGGCTAGTGGGGATTAAGCTTAATCTTCAAGGGACGGAACTGCATCTGGCTTCTGTATACGGCCCTAACACCCCAGCACATTCCTTCTATGCTCAACTTTTAGCAAAATACAAGATTCTACCAACGTTCCCGCTGATAATGGCGGGTGACCTGAATCAAACGATGGACATAGAGCTGGATAGATCTAGACAGCAACAACCGATTCAGAATCCCACCACCTCATTGTTGCAGGTATTCTGTAGGGAAATGGGCTTACTAGACCCCTGGCGGATTCTACACGGGGAAGAGAGGGATTATACACATACCTCCAGGGTGCACCATACGCAGTCTAGAATTGATTACATTCTCACAACGCAGGACCTCTTTACCAGGGTCGGGGATGCCCAAATTGGTCCGGAAGAGATTTCAGACCATGCGCTGGTCTGGCTAGATGTAGAGCACCCGCCATACTTTAGGCAGTCACCATGGTGGCGGTTTCCAGGTTATTTGAACGGCTCTAAAGAATTTGAGGGTTTCCTTCAGAAAAAATGGGAGGAGTATTCGACCCATAATCAGGCCCACAGAGAAGACCCAACTCTGTTCTGGTCAGCAGCTAAAGCTGTCCTAAGGGGTGATATTATCGCCTACGTTAGTGCCCGCAACAAACATATATCACAAGGGATAGTGGACTTAGAAAAGAAACTAAGGACAGTTAAGAAGAAGTACGCCAGAGCTCCAACTCAGGCGACATATGAGCTTCTGGTATCTACCCGGTCAGCTTTAAACAGTTTACTGCATGAGAGAATCACAAGATCCCTTCTATACAGAAAATATAAACTATATAAATTTGGAGATAAGGTGGGCGGGATGCTGGCCAGAATGGTGAAAGGCTCACGGAAATCCCATTTTGTCCCCTCTATAAGGAAGCCTGCAGGAGACATATCGACTAATATGGTAGAGAGAGCGCAGACCTTCCAGGACCACTTTGCCATTTTATATGGGGGGAGTAGAGAAGCAGGGCGGTTCAGGGGAGACATACGGCAATACTTACAGGCACGGGGGTTGGGGAACATCCTGGCAGACCATGTGGAGATGCTTGACAGTCCAGTGACGGCTAAGGAACTGCAAAAAGCTATAAGTGCGTTGAAGTTGCACTTGGCGCCTGGGCCTGATGGTCTGTCGGGAGAGTTTTACAAATTACTGAAACTACAGATAGTAGGTCCCCTAACCGAACATCTAAATACTGTGGTGGAGGTTGGTCATTTCCCGCAGCATGTTAATTTGGCCACAATCAGCTTGATACCTAAACAGGGTAGAGACCCATTGCAGCCCAGTTCCTACAGACCTATTTCCCTCATTAACGTAGAAGTCAAATTACTGTCTCGTGTGCTGGCAGATAGACTGGCGCCCTTGATGCCAAACTTTATTAAAGAAGATCAGGTGGGATTTGTGCGGGGACGCCAGTTGGCACTGAATGTTCGGAAACTTATCATGGCCATGCTCTCTGGGGAAGATACTGGCGCTGGTAGGATGATTGTGAGCCTGGATGCGGAACGCGCTTTTGATCAGGTAGATTGGATATTTATGTTTGAAACGCTGGGACAGGTGGGTCTGAGGGGGTGGACTTTGCAAGCCATAGAGGCATTATACTTTCAGCCACGGGCCATGGTCCGAGTGAATGGGGTCCTAACGGAAGCTTTTGAGATAAGTAAAGGCACGCAGCAGGGGTGCCCCCTCTCCCCACTTCTCTTTTTGTTAACCTTAGAGCCCTTGTTAGCTGCGATACGAGCATGTAGAGACATTAGGGGCATTCAGGTACACGGGGCAGAACTTAAAGTTCTTGCGTATGCGGATGACGTCCTGCTGTTGCTGCGCGCACCCTCAGACCTCCCTAGAGAATCTTTACACGTCATTGACGTCTATGGCAAATTATCAGGATACATATTGACAGTTGCGTACCTAGGGTAGTTGACAACCCGGGGCCGGTCATTTTTAAACCCCCCCCCCCCCCCCCCCCCCCCCCCCCCAAATCCAGTACTAGGCATACCGAGAATACAAAACACTCAGGACCTATAGAGCAATTCTAGCATATCATAAGCAGTAATTTCTACCAGTCACACAAGGAAAAGGAAAGCATCTTAAACACTACAGTGAGCACTAGAACATCAATTCACCTATTGTAAAACGAAAACAGACAGATTAGTACAGATCGTCGATCCTGCAGTCAATGCCAACCGAAAGCCATGTCTTTTTCACAAACACAGATACACCCTAATCCACTATAGAATAAGTAATCATAAACTTTCTATTTAGACAAAAATTAAACTGAACCCCCGATGCCAGACTCTGCATACAATGCAACACCACAGAAACAGAAAATGTCCCCTAGTACTGTGCAAAATATAAGACAGCAGATGTAAATTTGAAAAAAACTAACAAATACCAATCACCACTTTACAAATTAACAAGTAGAAATAAAACAAATACAGAAAATAAAATAATACCATTTTATTGGACTAATACATTTAGCTTCCAGAGGTCAAAATCTCCTTCCTCAGGTCAGTACAGTATAGTGCTGTTACAGTATCCTATCCTGACCTGAGGAAGGGGGTTTGTTCTCTGAAAGTTAAGTCAAATGTATTAAAATTAGTCCAATAAAAAGATTACCTTATTTACATGTTCTATTTATAAACAACACAGCTACAATACTATATCCTAAAGCAAAATAATAAAAATATCTATTTACAGTTTGTTTTCTCTGGTTCTGCTTTCCTCATCTTCTTTTCACTGTCTTCCTTCCATCCAGGATCTGTCTTTGCTCTCTCTCTGCCATCCAGTGTCTGCCCTCTCTAATGTCCCTTCCATCCACTGTCTGCCCTCTCTCTCCCTTCCATCCACCATTTGCCCCAGTCTGCCCTCTTTCTCTCTCCCCTTCCACCCACCATCTGCCCTTTCTCTCTGCCCCTTCAATCTGTCTGCCCTCCCTCTCCCATCCATCCAGGTCTGCCCTCCCTCACGCTCCCCACTTCCATCCAGGGTCTGTCCCCTCTCTCCTCTGCCCCTCTTTTCAGCCCCAGTCCCACCTGCCCCTAGTTCCAGCCCCAGCCCACATCTCCCAGCCCTTTTCTCCCATCAGTCCTGAGCTTCAGCCCCCAGCCAGTTCTCCCTGTCCCCTTAAAGCCCCCAGTTTCAGCCCCTGCCCCGTTTCAGCCCACAGTTCAGCACTAGCCCCTTATCCCAAATACTCTCCTTTTCTGCCCCAGTTCCAGCCCCCTTCATCCACCACATGCTTTGTATCCCCCCTTTTCAGCCCAGACCCATTCTCCCACCTGCCCCAGGCATGGACCCATTCTCCCTACTGCCCCTTGTCAGACCCCAGTTCCAGCTTCAGACCCCTTCTCCCCTGTGAGCTCCCCACCCCTCCCCAATCCCCTTCTTCCCCTGTGAGCACCCCTCTCAGCTCCCCCACCCCTCCCCAATTCCCTTCTCCCCCTCTGAGAACCCCTCTCAACTCCCCCCACCCCATTCCCTTCTCCCCTCTTAGAACCCCTCTGAGCTCCCCCCACCCTCCCCAATTCCCTCTCTCCCCTCTGAGAACCCCTCTGAGCTCCCCCCACCCCTCCCCAATTCCCTTCTCCCCTCTGAGAACCCCCCACTCGTCCCCAATTCCCTTCTCCCCTCTTAGAACCCCTCTGAGCTCCCCCACCCCTCCCCAATTCCCTTCTCCCCTCTGAGAACCCCCCCCCCGTCCCCAATTCCCTTCTCCCCTCTTAGAACCCCTCTGAGCTCCCCCCACCCCTCCCCAATTTCCTTCTCCCCTCTTAGAACCCCTCTGAGCTCCCCCCACCCCTTCCCAGTTCCCTTCAACTCTCTGCGAACCCCTCTGAGCTCCCCCCCCCCTCCCCAGTTCCCTTCTCCCTTCTGCGAACCCCTCTGAGCTCCCTCACCTCCTTCTCCCATCTGAGCCCCCCCCTCCGTGGAGAGCGACAGAGCCCTCTTCTTCTGCCACCACCCTGCGTTGTTGTTTTTTTTTTAAATCCATGCAGCGACGCAGGTATCTCCCCTGCTGTGTGCTGTGAAAAAAAGAAAATCGCTTCGTTCGCTGGCGTCGGGCCTTCCTTTGCTATGTCCAGCCCTCTTTTGACGTAACTTCCTATTTCCTCGAGGGCGGGACATAGCGAAGGAAGGCCCGACGCCAGCGAATGAAGCGATTTCTTTTTTCACAGCACACAGCAGGGCAGATACCTGCGTCGCTGCATAGATTATAAAAAAAACGCAGGGTGGTGGCAGGAGACGACGGAGCACCCCCCACCCGCCGACACCCGGGGCGGACCGCCCCCACCTCCCCCCCCCCCCCCCCCCTTGGTACGCACTGCATATTGAACCAGGCAAAGTCACTAGCCTTGCCATTGGACGAGGTGGTCAAAAGCTCCTGGAGGGGACAACCCCCGATTCCATGAGCGAGCCCAACATATTTGCTACCTAGGAGTCACTATTCCAACAGAGATGGAGACTTTATACGACAGAAATGTGCGACCCTTATTAAACACCACGAAGAGATTGTTACAGCTCTGGGGTTCCTGCCCACTCTCGCTAATGGGTAGAGTGGGGTTGGTAATATGATGATAATCCCCAAGTGGTTATATAAGTTCCAGGTGTTACCAATCTACCTGAGAAGGAGGGAGGAGCATGAGTTACACAGACTAATCAAAATTCCTGTGGAATCAGAGAAAGCCTAGGCTCCCATTACACATAATTCAGAAACCGAAGCCGCAGGGGGGGATGGGGTTGTTAAATATACGCTACCTAGTAACAGCCTGTTCCATGAGACATATCACAGACTGGCTGACAGGCAGCCATCACTTTTCAGCTACCCGATTGGAGATGGAGATGTCCCCAACTGCACACCTGGGATGGGTATTACACGCACCTAGCAAGGCGCTTTCTGGGGGGGATGGAAAGATCCTTAGTGGCTTCTGCGAGGGCAGCATTGAAATGGCTTTGTAAGAGATTATCGCTTTGATTGGACAGTGACACCCTTCCTGCCTTTGTTTCGCAACCCTGACTTTCCAGAATGTACCTCCTCGAAGACCCTTTGGTCACTGGAGAAAACTTGGGATCAAATATGTTTATCAGTTGGTCTCTGAGGAGGGTGAGACCAAGCCATTCCGGACTACAAAAGGAGGTTAAGCTAAGAGGTCGGACTCCGCTTTGCTATCTTCAGGTTCGTCCACTACATAGATCTCTGGGCTGGTTGAATTAAGTGAAGATGTTCAGGACACGTTGAGCTCTGATCTGACTTTGGGGCACAATCAGTGGTGCCCTTAAAATACCATCAAGGTCTTTACAAGATTCGACTGAGAACATAGACTTTCGAATCAGTGCTCAACACTGGGCTTAGAGACCTGTTAGCATAGATTACAGAGGAGACTCTGAGTAATTTCATTATCTCCATTCACAAGGCTTCCATCTTTACCCGACATTGGGAAATGCAGTATAAATTTGCTCTAAGACTATACATCTCCCCAGATAGAGCGAGGAGGGCAGGCTTTGGTGGAGCTGGCACCTGCCCATGGTGTGAGCAGCCTCTGGCTAAACTCGCCCACATGTTTTGGTACTGCCCACATATTCTGCAGTTGTGGACACAAATCTTAAGAGAGATTAAGAGATACTGGGGACGCACAATACAGAGACACCCTCTGATGCTTTTTGGGGAATACAAATATGTCAAGCGACTCCTCGGGCTTCCTATCTTTCTTACAGAGAGCGACTCTGATGGGAAAGAGAGTCATTTTACAGCATTGGCGAAATACCAGAGCTCCCACAGTTGGTTCTTGGAGAATACAAATGATTGAACTCTTGAAACTAGAGAGGCGTGGCCGTCTGGACTTATCCTCTGAAGAGGGCAAGCGGTTCCAAAGAACGTGGGAGAACTTTTGGGACACGTTGCAGCCCTGGCAAGAAGCAAGATCCTAAATTAGAGGCGCCTGGACGAGAGTTACTAGCCGGATCCAATGACTGGACAGCTTGTGTTTGGGGAAGGGATTGGGAGGGGGGGGAATACTGATGGGAGGTTGAGACTTCAGGGGGAGAGGGGTGTCCTCCCCCGGATTCTCCTGGGAACAGTGAATGGCTGTCATTTTGAAGGGGGCAGGGTTGGGTTGATTTGGGGGGGGGGGGGTGAAAATGGAAATTACTTGACGTTGACAGAGTTACTGCTAGTTGCTTGTTGTATTAGTGTTATAGTTGGTTGCAATTCCTGACTGTATTATATCAAGCATCATATGTCAATAAAAAAGATTTAACCATAATTTTATGAACAGCCATGCAGATTTTGAAAGTGATACGTTTTTGATTGGTAGCCAATGCAATTTTTCTCGGAGTGGTTTGGCGCTGTCAAAACGTGTTTTTCCAAATACAAGCCTGGCTGCTGTGTTTTGGGCAGTCTGAAGTTTCTTTATGATTTGATCCTTGCATCCCGAATAGTTTCCATTACAGTAATCTGCGTGGCTTAGTACCATTGACTGTACCATGTTACAAAATATTTCCTTCGAGAAGAACGGTTTCACGCGTTTGAGTTTCCACATTGAGAAAAACATTTTCTTTATGGTGGATTTCGCTTGGGTCTCTAGTGATAAGTTACGGTCGATTGTTACTCAGAGAATTTTCAGGCTATCTGAGATAGGGAGGGTGTATCCTGGAGTGTAAGTGTTTGTGGGTTTGTATGTATTGTATTGAGATGAGATGATGAGACAGTGTGTTTTTTATGTATTGAGTTTTAATTGGAATGCATTTGCTCATGAGTTCATGATGTTTAAGCTTAACTTGATTTCGTTGGTGATTTCCGCCAGATCGTGTTTGTAGGGGATGTATAATGTAGAAAAATATATAAAGAAGAAATAACTAACTTCCGCAAATCTCTGAAGACACATCTCTTCCAAAAGGCCTACAAAGAAAACACATAACCTATGAAACTACCTCAACAATCCACACAGTTATTACAGTTCACCTATATCCTACCTAACACCTTCCGTCTATCTTCCTTTACTTAATCTTCAAACTTTAATAACAGTATCTGTTACCATGAAATGATTATGACTATCTTCCCTTACCTATTCTTCAAACACTAAAAATTGTACCTGTTATCACGAGATGATTATGTCATAACCATACTCTGTAAGCCACATTGAGCCTGCAAATAGGTAGGATAATGTGGGATACAAATGCAATAAATAAATAAATAATAAATGTCATCAACATAGATAAATGGGTTAAGGCCTTGGGTGGATAAGGCAGTGGCGTAGCCAGACCTGACATTTTGGGTGGGCCCAGAGCTAGTATGGGTGGGCACTATGTATATAGGTGTGAGTATCATTTCTTGGGATACTCCTAAATAATGCCTTAGATTGCACTTGATGAAGGATTTCTAATGAACAGTCTGCCCAACAAGTGTCTTGCATCAACATAAACCACATAATTACTTGGAGCCTACGTTGCAAACCTTAACACCACCAATTCTGAACACACAAATATCAATAACAGCACCTTGAAAAAGGCAGCGGTGAATATACACAACAGCAATACGTGTCCCATTGGAAAAGCCAAACAAGTCAGACTGATATAGATCCCCTCACAAGCCACATGCCAGAAGAATCTTTCACCTCGGTCACATGCAGAACACAGACCAACCCTCATCAATTACAGAATAAAGGACCAAAACTTTTAAATTGTCCTGTAACTCAGGTAACAGACAGAACAACTAAGGGCTAAGGGGAATTAAAGAGGAGGGGATAAACATCTCAAAAAAAGATATAGTGGAATTAGAATATATCTGCCTGCAAAACATAAATACAAACTTTTCAAGGCATGCAAAGTTCTATACGCCACATCTGACAATTGAATTTTAAGTATAGCAAGGAGAACCCTATTTAAACACACAGCACTCATCCTTTTCGGATTGCCCCTGGAAAAAGTAGTTTACCTTTAAAACAAAAAAAAAAAGGGGGGGGGGACCCAGCAATACCATCTCTGCACAATATTATGTAAAACTGTAGGGAAGAGTTATACAAACTGAAGCAGCTTGGTTTCATGGGATTTTGAAAGCACTTGCTGGAAAAAGTCATATCTACAGGATTCTAAGAAACTGACTGTCTTCCAAAGAGATTGTAGAGATTTAAGGCTTAAAGCAGGTTTTAGCTTTAAACTATAGATTTTTTATCATATTTTAATTAAATCTGCAGGCGCTTGATGAGAATAGCAACTAGTTAAGACGACATTTAAGCTTACATCTGTTAATTAAACAAGAATCATTAATAGAATCTCATCACTTGTGTAGACTTTTTGTACAGAATAGGGCCGATGACCTGACCAGCCAGAGTGACCACGGAGGTGGAGCTCAGCTGGTGCAGAGAAAGCAAAGGCTTGAACGCAAGGGGAGAGAGGACGGGGAAACTGGCCAGAGGAGGACTGCAGCAGACGACCGGTGAACTGGTGAGCCGGTGAGCCGTGGCACGCCGCGTGGCAAGACCCGAGACGCCTCCAACGATTGGGCGCCGCGTGGACACGTCCTGATCGAGTTGCCTGAGGTGGATCTGCGCCGGCAGAACAAGAAACCTGCCCATGCCCACCTGAACCTGTATGGATAATTTTCCCACTAGCTAGCCCCAACCCATCGCCTTCTGACTTAGAGGAAACCCTGTGTTTTGCTCCGGTTCTGTTGCTCCGCTGTCTTCTGCTGAGTCCTGCTCCAGCTCATCCCAGTCCATCTGTCCATGCTTGTTCTAACCCGTCTACTCCAGCTTGTTCCAGTCCGTTCGTCTCAGCTTGTTCCAGTCCTGCTCCAGCTTGTTCCAGTCCTGCTACTCCGCTTCCTTCTGCTCCAACTTGTTCCAGTCCGTCCGTTCCAGTCCATCTGCATCGCTTATTCCAGCGTGTTCCAGTCCGCCTGTTCCAGTCCATCTGCTCCACTTTGTTCCAGTCTGTCCATTCCAGATTGTTCCAGTCCTGCTCCAGCTTGTTCCAGTCCTGCTGCAGCTTATTCCAGTCCTGCGACTCCGCTTCCTTCTGCTCCACCTTGTTCTAGTCCGTCCATTCCAGCTTGTTCCAGTCCCTCCAGCTTGATCCAGTCCTGCGACTCCGCTTCCTTCTGCTCCACCTTGTTCAAGTCCGTCCGCTCCAGCTTGTTCCAGTCCATCCGCATGGCTTGTTCCAGCATGTTCCAGTCCGCCTGTTCCAGCTTGTTCCCGTCAGTCCATTCCTGCTTGCTCTAGTCCGCCCGTTCCAGCCGCTCCAGTCCATCTGTTCCAACTTGTTCCAGTCACATCGCATCAGCCCTGCCTGTTTTGCCTGCCTGCCTGCCTGCCTGCCTACTAGCCCCACCAACCTGCCTGCCTGCCTGTTCACCCATCAACCAACCTGCCTGCCTGCCTGCTAGCTTGTCAGCCCATTGACTTACCTGCTCACCAGCCCATCAACTTGCCTGCTCCTTAGCCCATCGTCTTGCCTGCTTGTCAGCCAATTGACTTACCTGCCCGCCAACCCATCAACTTGCCTGCACCTCAGCCTTCTTACCTGCCCATCAACTATCTGCTTGCCTTCAAGCAGCACATCTACCTACCTTCCTCCACAGCCTGCCTGCCTGCCTGCTGCCTGCCATTCTAGTTTTAAGCCACCAGTCCAGCTTTCCCGCTCTATCTATTTACTAACACCTCAGTCACCACATATACCCGTAACACCTCAGTCACTACTTATGGCCCCTTACACATTCTCTTCCTTGCCCTGTCCCTTCCTAATCTTTTTCCCCTCCCCCTTCCGCTGTCTACCGCTAGTACTCACTGCCCACCCATGTCCTCTCCCGTCCTGCTCACTACTGCAATACCCTACTCACCCCCATCCCTCACCATCTCTCCTTTCCCCCTCCTCCTTCCTAGCTTTCAACCTTCAACACTTCCTTCCTGCCATTAACCCATCCCCATTCCTCATAAATGCACCTCGCCTTCATCGCCCTACCTCCCCCACCCTCCTCCGCACTCTCTTGCTCCTTCTCCTGCTATCCGCGGGAGACATTAATCCCAATCCAGGTCCTCCACACCTGTCTTCGTCCTACCCATGCAAACGATTCTGGGATGTCTCCAATCTCATCTCTATTCCCCTCCTCCCCCCCCCTCTTCCCTCCCCTTCTCATGTGCCCTGTGGAATGCCCGATCGGTCTGCAAAAAACTTCCCTTCACCCAAGATCTCTTCATCTCTCATTCCTTTCAATGCTCGCCCTAGCTGAAACCTGGCTCTCCCCTGATGACTCTGCCTCAGTTGCGGCCCTATGCCATGGAGGTTATCTCTTCTCCCACACTCCCCGCACAGTTGGCCGCTGTGGAGGCGTTTGGTTACTACTCTCTCCCTCCTGTATTTTCCAACCCCTCCTCCTACCTCAGTCTCACTGCTTCTCATTCTTTGAAGTCCACTCTATCCGTCTATTCCACCCATTGCCACTCAGAGTGGCAGTCATTTACTGCCCCCTGATAAATCCTTCTCTTCCTTCCTCGCTGGCTTCGATGCCTGGCTATCCGTTTTTCTTGAACCCTCATCTCCGTCCCTCATTCTCGGAGACTTTAACATACACGCTGATAACCTATCCGACTCTCACGCTTCTCCGTTCCTCACTCTGACATCCTCCTTCAACCTCCAGCTGTGCTCCTCCACCCCTACCCACCAAAATGGCCATTGTCTTGACCTCGTCCTCTCCTCTTCCTGCTCACCCTCCAATTTCTACGCCTCAGCTCGTCCTCTCTGATCATCACCTAATCACCTTCACACTCATCACCCCCCCCCACCCGACCCGCCCAACTTTAACCACTACTTCCAGGAATCTCCAGGCTATTGACCCTCCCACCTTTTCCTCTAGTATTTCTAATCTCTTCCCCTCCATCATGTCCTCCGAGTCTGTCGACAAGGCTGTTTCCGCTTACAATGCCACTATCTCCTCTGCTCTGGACACCCTTGCACCAGCCATCTCCCATCCCACAAGACGTACTAATCCCCAGCCCTGGTTGACCCCTTGCATCCGTTACCTTTGCTCCTGCGCCCGATCTGCTGATGCCTCTGGAGGAAATCTCGCACCCATTCAGATTTTCTTCATTTCAAATTCATACTATCCTCCTTCCAGTCCTCCCTATTCCTTGCCAAACAGGACTATTACACCCAATTGACTAATTCTCTCAGCTCCAACCCTCATCGTCTATTCGCCACCCTTAACTCCCTCCTCAAAGTGCCCTCCGCTCCCACCCCCCCCTCACTCTCTCCTCAATCACTGGCTGACTACTTCCGCGACAAGGTGCAAAAGATCAACCTTGAGTTCACTACCAAGCCACCTCCTCCTCTTCACCCTTCAACCCTCTCCCTCAACCAACCAACCCAGGCCACCTCCTCCTTTCCTGATATCACAGAGGAGGAAACTGCCCACCTTTTTCCTCCTCAAAATGCACCACTTGTTCCTCTGATCCCATCCCCACCAACTTACTTAACACCATCTCTCCTAGTGTCATATCCTCAACCTCTCTCTCTCCACTGCAACTGTCCCCGACACCTTCAAGCACGCCGTAGTCACACCACTCCTCAAAAAAAAACATCACTAGACCCTACCTGTCCCTCCAACTACCGCCCCATCTCCCTTCTACCCTTCCTCTCTAAGATACTTGAGCGCGCTGTTCACAGCCGCTGCCTTGATTTTCTCGCCTCATGCCATCCTCGATCCGCTTCCATCCGGTTTTCGCCCTCTACACTCGACAGAAACGGCACTCTCTAAAGTCTGTAATGACCTGTTCGTTGCCAAATCCATAGGTCACTACTCCATCCTCATCCTCCTCGACCTGTCCACCGCTTTTGACACTGTCAATCATGATTTACTTCTTGCCACACTATCCTCATTTGGGTTCCAGGGCTCTGTCCTCTCCTGGTTCTCCTCCTATCTCTCCCACCGCACCTTCAGAGTATATTCTCATGGATCTTCCTCCACCCCCATCCCGCTCTCTGTTGGAGTTCCCCAGGGATCTGTCCTTGGACCCCTTCTTTTTTCAATCTACACCTCTTCCCTGGACTCATTGATCTCATCTCATGGTTTCCAGTATCATCTTTATGCTGATGACACCCAGCTGTATCTCTCCACACCAGACATCACTGCGGAGACCCAGGCCAAAGTATTGGCCTGCTTATCCGACATTGCTGCCTGGATGTCCAACCGCCACCTGAAACTGAACATGGCCAAGACCGAGCTTATTGTCTTTCCACCAAAACCCACTTCTCTCTCTTCCGCCACTCTCTATCTCAGTCGATAACACCCTCATCCTCCCCGTCTCTCTGCCCGTAAGCTCAGTGTCATCTTCGACTTCTCCCTCTCCTTCTCTGCGCATATCCAGCAGATAGCCAAGACCTGTCGCTTCTTTCTGTTTAACATCAGCAAAATTCACCCTTTCGTCTCTGAGCACACCACCCGAACTCTCATCCACTCTCTCATTACCTCTCACCGCGACTACTGCAACCTACTCCTCACTGGCCTCCCACTTAACCATCTATCCCCCCTTCAATCCGTTCAGAACTCTGCTGCACGTCTATATTCCGCCTGGACCGATATGCTCATATCACCCCTCTCCTCAGGTCACTTCACTGGCTCCCGATCAGATACTGCATTCAGTTCAAGCTTCTCCTTCTTACCTACAAATGCACTCAGTCTCCAGCCCCTCACTACCTCTCTACTCTCATCTCCCCTTATGTTCCCACCCGAAACCTCCGCTCACAGGACAAATCCCTCCTCTTAGTACCCTTCTCCACCACCGCCAACTTCAGGCTCCGCCCTTTCTGCCTCGCCTCACCCTATGTTTGGAATAAACTTCCTGAGCCCATACGCCAAGCCCTCTCCCTACCCATCTTCAAATCTTTGCTCAAAGCACACCTCTTCAATGTGGCTTTCGGCACCTAACCTTTATACCCATTCAAGAAATCTAGACTGCCCCAATTTGACTGCCCCTAATTGACTGACTGTACACTTGTCCTTTAGATTGTAAGCTCCTTGAGCAGGGACCGTCCTTCTATCTTAAACTGTACAGCGCTGCGTAACCCTAGTAGTGCTTTAGAAATGTTAAGTAGTAGTAGTAGTCAATCAAATTTGTATTACTGAGTACCACTGTTAGAATGCATGAAGTTTTGACACTTTGGTAGCCTGCCACTACAGTTGTAGAAAAGCCAGGTAAAAATTAAGCAGGCTTTCAAAACAAATTAGGGTGTGTATGGGAGGGGGAGAAGGGGTGGGTATGTGTGTGTACATACACACATACCAACTTACTGTTGTGTATTTTGAGAATTCAGGTTGGAAATCTCAATAAAAGATTAAGAATGAAAAGTTTCAGGTACTCCGGCTCTTCTACCCATATTTCACATTTTTGTAAGGTTGATAATACACAGTCAATTAAACAAACAAAAAAAAGGATTCATTGATAAATGATTTTTGCTACTAGCATTTAACAGGAGAAAGCCCCCAAATAGGGCCCAAAGGTAATGAGCCATTAACAGGATGATGTTAGCAAATTCCTAAGGTTTTACAATTGGAGAATGCATTCTGATTCAATTAGTGCAGCTACAGTGGAAACCACAGCCTGCAAATTCACTTCTCAGGCTGTGTTTACAGCAGACGAACTGCCTGATAACGCTGATGCTGTTGTAAACTGCGTTACCGCTCGGGTACTCATGCCACCGACTTTTCGTTCCCTTGCTTACCTTGAGCTCGATCTGCTCGGGTCGATTTAGAAGGTTTAGGATCGGTGAGTCTCTCCACAAATTTGTCCATAGGTTCAGTAAGCTTTGTTGAGAGAAATCTGTGCTCAAGACAAAATGCTTTAAAAATGCTGATAAGACTTCCGGTTGGGCTATGGAGGAGTGAGGAAGCGGGATCTCACTGCTCCAAGGCACCTGATAGAGCCAGGGGGAAAAGAATCAGCTTTTGACCCCCCAAAGCGAGACCGCTAAAGACTAGGCACAAAGAGGAGATCGTGGTGAGCAGAGGCAACGACTCCCGGTGCAGATGGCGTCTAAAATAGCGAGGAAGGAGAGCTGCGAGAAGGGGCGCGGAGCAGAGACAAAGATGGGTGGACAAGAGCCAGTCGCCGACTCCGAGCTCGCAGTGGGCGGCGGAAATCATCCGGGAGGTGATGGAGGCAGTAGAACAGTCGGTAGACTGCAAATTCCAACAAATCCTGGACAAACTTGAAGGTATGGAGGAGAGGTATGTCAACATGGCGGCAGACCTGAAAGAAGTACAGCAGCATGTCGGAAACGTGGCGGATGCGGTGCAGAAGCTAACTGACGAGGCCCCAACATGGCAAAAAACGTCTAACAATTTTAGAGGAGAAGTTGGAAGACATTGAAAACTGATCAAGGCGGAACAATTTAAGACTGATTGGGTTACCAGAGACTCTGGGGGATAAGGACCTTCGGAATTTCCTGGAAAAATGGATCCTAGAGGCGGCAGAGCTTCCGGAGTTGGCGGGAGATTTCCGTGTGGAACGGGCACACAGACTAGGCCCACCGCGAGGGAGAAACTCGCCCCAGAGTGACCATTATAAAAATACTTAATGATGCGCATAAACTGAGGGTATTGCAAGCGACCCGAGGAGGTAAACAGTTACGCTATCAAAACAACAGAATTCTCTGTTTCCAGAACTACTCCACGAAAGTGGCTGCAGCCAGGAAGGCGTTTGTTCCAGTGTGTGCCAAGCTCTTTGAGCAGAAAGCTCTCTTTAGTTTGTTGTACCCAGCGAAGCTAAAAATAATAGACCAGGATCGGGCGCATTTCTTTGACAGAGTGGAGGACGCCAAAAGCTTTGTGGAACAGCTGATGAGCAAGAGATCAGAGCCTAAATGAGTGGCAGGCAGCGGGAAGAAGAGACTGACAAGAAGGTGATATTTGTGGACAAAAGTACGTGGTGGGTAAAGGGTTATTAGCTGGAGGGGATGCAGTTGCTAACTGAAGTGCCTGCGAACTTTGAGGCCTCCAGACCAGTGAGCGCCATTGTTGAATGGACTTGAAACAGCAGATGCCAGCGAGAGACTAGATCAAGGCACCATATGTGAGAAACACCCGAGAAAATCGTGGAGCTGCTGGTCTGGTGGCTATAGGCATTGAATAAGTAACTTTAGTGGGGGGAAGGAGGGGGAAATATTAGTTTATTGTTAAAATGTTATAATGTTAAACGTGGATGGGGATCAATAGACAAAGTAAATGGGGAATTGGGAGGGCTAAGAGGATAAGCAGTTTAGGGGAGTATAAGCGGGTTGAATGTAAGGGGAAGAATTTGGAGGAATATAGAGTGCATGGTATACAAGGCGAAGTGTTTGTGTGGAAGGTGGGGACGTTGGGTTAGTTTAGGGAGGATCAGGAAGTGTATGATTTTCTCAGGTTATGCCAAATGTTGTATTGAAGAGGGGGTGGGGGGTTAAGAGTGTTGCATGTTATGTGGGAAGGAATAATTGTAAAGTAAAGTCACGGACTGAAGAAGGGAGGAGGCCGGTATTGAAGAAAGGGAGAAGGAGGTACTTAGTAGGCAATGGGGAAGGGGGGCTTCAAGCTCAGATCTGGAAGGGTTCTGGGTAGTTTCCGGACGATTAAAGGGTAAGGAGGTAGGGGGGAGGGAGGGAGGGGGGAACGGAAGAAGGGGAGGAGAGGGAGGGGAGGGCAATGCTCGAGGTGCTAAAGAGGGTACAAATGGATAATGCCGACCTAGGGACATTTCACCTCTTGCTGGGGAGAGGGAGGCTGGGACTTCTCCTCGGTAATGGGGTGACGGGAAGAGCAACACTAGACGTAAGAGTTCAAAGGGGAAAGGAAGGGGTAGGTTGAAATGCCAGGATTAAAGTTCATAAGTTGGAATGTGGGCGGGATACACTCACCCATTAAAAGACAAAAATTGCTAAAAGTTCTAAGAGATAGGGGGACCTCCGTTGCTTTTCTACAGGAGACGCACCTCTCGGCGGAAGAGCACCAAAAATTAAACAATGGTGGGTTGGAACCATTTTGAAGCCCCAGCAGAGGGAAGGAGGGAAGGTGTGGTGATATTGATAAAGAAGGGATTACATCTAGAAACAAAGAAAATTATAGCAGACCCAAAAGGTCGGTTTATACTGGCATCAGTAGTTCTGGAACGTAAGCAGATTCTGTTGTGCAATATATGCCTCGAATGTGTTTGAGAGGGAATTTTTCAGAGAGGTGATTAAGCGGATTTTGGGGCTGGGAGATCTTCCGATAGTGATGGGAGGGGACATGAATGATGTAGCGGATCCAAGGTTGGATCGATTGAATCCTACCAAGAGAGAATTAGCTAGAACTGAACGAGGGGTGCCCTTATTGGAGTCAGCATTAGGATTGATAGATGTATGGCGGACGCTTAACCCCTTAGAGCGGGACTATACACACATGTCTAGAGCTCACAATACAATGTCCCGGATAGACTATCTGTTGATTTTGCAGGACCTCTTACTACTACTTAGCATTTCTATAGCGCTACAAGGCGTACGCGGCGCTGCACAAACATAGAAGAAAGACAGTCCCTGCTCAAAGAGCTTACAATCTAATAGACAAAAAATAAATAAAGTAAGCAAAATAAGCTTGAACCACCACAATTTTATCTCCTTCATTAAGAAAAGTTACCAGGAGTATACTCTAGCTAAGACTCAAGAAATGCTAATAAATCCACACTCTCTGAAGGACCCATAACAGCCAGAGCCCCTTCCTGGTCATCAACATGAACTTTAACATTTAACAAAAACTATTTCTTTGGCTCTGAGCAAAGCCAAGGCATCTCAAAATATTCCTTACCAATATTTCAGCTGAAAGGTAATGAGTAAAAGGAAAATGAAGAAACTCAATATTCCTAATTTCTAAGATGATTCTCCATAGCCTTCAACTTCTGATGCAAAGAGAGGCTATCCTTAATTGCTAAAAGTTTGGTAGATTGTAAAGAAAAAATGTTTAAATCCATAGGCTGCATATGAGAATAAGCTACCTTATCTCTTTAAACTTAGATATAGATTCAGAAGTAAAACAGCACAAGTGAGGAACAATATCAATATTCTTTAATAAATCCTCTATGAAGGAAATAACACAGGTAGAGGAAACCAGGATGGGTCCCATAATGATTTCGGACCATGCATGGGTTGAGGTGAAGTTTAATGGCGAGCCTGTCTCTGAGGAGCTTAGCTGGTGTTTTCCGTCTTTTCTTTACAGGGACAGTCACTTCTTGCCTTTTTTGGTCTCAAAATGGAAACTTTACACAGAAGCTAATGCATAGCATAAGGCCCAACCAGGTCTGTATTGGGAGACAGCGAAAGCGGTTTTACGCGGGGAGGTGATCTCTTATGTCAGTCATCAGAGAAAGGTGTGTCGTAGGGAGGTGGCGTGCCTGGAGCGGCGGGTGACCCTTCTGCGAAGGCAGTTTGGGGAGAGACAGGGGCTAAGAGTGAAAAAACAGTTATTGGAAGCGCAACAAAATCTGAACGAATTGTTGCATGATCAGGCTAAACGCTCGCAAGCTTATTATAAATATCAGCTATACAGGTTTGCGAATAAGAGCAGCGGTCTTCTGGCTCGAATGGCTAAAGGGCACAGGGGGCACAATAAGGTGACTACATTAGTGGATCAAAATGGTCAGAGACATCATGAAGACAAGGCCATCAATGGGGTTTTTGCAGAGTTCTTTGCCAGCCTATATGAAGCACAGGGTACGCTATTGGAGAATAGTGAGGCTTACCTGTCTAGTATGGAACTACCTCGACTATCAGACTCGTGATTTGGCCAGGTTAGATACCCCGGTGACGATGGAAGAAGTGGAACTAGTAATACAGCAAGGGGCATTGGGGAAGGCCCCAGGATCAGAAGGTTTTAGGATTGAATTTTATAAATTGCTGAAATCAGAGGTTAGCCCGGTGTTGATGGAGGTATTCAACAATGTTATACAACAGGAACAGTTACCTCGATATCTTAATGTAGCCCAAATAATAGTACTTCAAAAACCGGGAAAACCAGTAGATCGGCCGGAATATTACCGTCCGATCTCATTGCTTAATTCAGAAGTAAAGCTGCTCACTAAGATTATGGCGAATCGGTTATCTAGGGTTCTGCCGTCATTGGTTGCCGACTCGCAGGTAGGGTTTGTACAGGGACGAATAATAACGAAAAATATGAGGAGAATATTAGCAGCACTAGGAAGGGTTAGGAAGGAGGGGACCCTGGCTCTCTTAATAAGCTTCAATGCGGAAAAAGCGTTTGACCGGGTGGACTGGGGATACATGTATGGAGTCTTGGAAGCATATGGGATAGGAGGAGGGTTTTTGAAGGCGGTGCGAGCGTTATATGCAGAACCGCGGGCGCAGGTGTATGCCAACGGAGTATTATCAGATAGCTTCCCAATATGTAGGGGAACAAGACAAGGATGCCCACTGTCGCCACTGCTCTTTGTCCTAACTTTGGACCCTTTACTGCGAGAGATTCAACTTAATCAGGGCATCAAGGGGGTCGCACTAGGGGAGCATACTTTTAAAGCCACAGTGTTTGCAGATGATTTACTAGTACTTATTACGGAACCTAAGAACTCATTAGCAAATCTTATGGAAAGTTTAGTGGAATTCGGGGACTTTTCCGGATTCCAATTGAATTTATTGAAGTCAGAGGCTTTGGCAAGTTCGGAAGAAGTGAAAGATACATGGGAAGGGGACTTCCCTCTAAAGTGGGCGACAGGGAAGTTTCGATACTTAGGAATACAGATAGCAATGGACACCTCAACGCTCTATAAGATCAATGTAACTAAGTTATTACAGGAGATGAAGGAGCAGCTAGCAAGCTGGTCGGTCCTGCCGGTGTCATTTTATGGTAGGGTGCATCTGATTAAAATGATCATGTTTCCGCGGTGGCTTTATGTAATGCAAGTATTACCCGTCTGGTTCACACAGAGAGATCTGGAGGCGTTTTATAAATTGGCGGCGCGTTTCTGCTGGGGGGGCAGGAAGGCGAAGATGAAGTGGAAATTGGTGGTGGGCAATTCAAGATCAAGAGGGCTGGGTTTCCTGACCTCAGGAAATATAAGCAAGCATGTTTACTTCGATATCTGAGAGACTGGCTGTTAGGATCTAGTACCTATATAGACATGGGTCTGGAACAGAGTTACTTTGATCCCTGGAATGTAGCCTCACTGCTGCATGCCCCTAGAGGGCGATTGCCAGAGTCCCTCCGAGACAGCGTGCTGTTGCGCTCTATGAGGCAGTTGTGGAGAGCCTTGTTGCCACTATGGCGGCAGAATCCTGAAAGTAGTGTGTGGCTCCCTATACAGGGGAATTTAGACTTTGCACCAGGAAGGGACACTAAGGTGTTTCGTCAACTGAAGGCGAATGGAATAACAAGGCTGGAAAGTCTACTCAAACAGGATGGTACCCTAGTGGAGTACCAGACTTTTGCTGAGCTGGGGGGGCGGGGTCCATTGAGTATCTTTGCATATGGGCAATTGACGCATTATGTGAGATCGCTGCCGCCGGGCAGCTTGTCGACTAGTTTTGGCGAACAGCTCCGAACACTCTTAGAAGGAGACGCAGTGGGACAGGTCTCGGTAGTGTGGTTTTACAGAGAGTTATGCAGCAGAAAGAAAGATCGTGATTTACAGGCGGTAGCAGATAGGTGGAGCAGGGAGGTGGGAATGCCGATAACCGCGAAGCTACTAATGACAGCCCTTCAAAGTGGTCCACGGCTGGTTCACAATGCAGAGCTTCAGGAGTGCCATTTTAGGTCGGTGCACAGGGCTTACGTTTCCCAGAGACAGGCCGTTCATATGGGGGTAACGGATACTCATTGCTGTCTTAAATGCACAAGAGATGAGGCCACATTGTTTCATGGTTTATGGCAATGCAGAAGTATCTCTAGATATTGTTCTGCAATCTCCCGGTTTCTTCAAGAGGTTCTGGGGAAAAATTTTAGGCTAACATTTGAAAGAGCTATATTTAGGTAAACGGGGCTGTGGAATACGGGTACGCGGGGGGAGAAGTTGTTCTTAGGGAAGGCATGCATAGTGGGGGAAAAGTGCATATTCCTCTACTGGATAGAAGATCACCCTCCCTCCTTTTGGCATTGGAGGAACAAACTACATGAGCTAATGATCTGGGAGGCTAGAGGTGCGGGTTTGTCACCGGGAAGGCAGCGGAGGTTCCTGGCAGTGTGGGGGGCGTATCTGAACATAATCTCGCCACGAGCACGCAGCCAAATCCTGAACAGACTCCCTTGGCAAAGTTAATTGCGATTATTAGGCAATTTGAGCGTTGCAGTGGGGTAAGATAGTGGGAGGGTGGGCGGGAGAGGAGACGGCTAGGATGGGTAGGAAGAGAAGTAGGTAATTGTGGTCACTTTTTTAATGGAATACTGAGGTGGTAGGAGGTTTGGGGGGGTGGTTGGACTGTTGATATATAAGACATGTTTGAAGTCTCTAATAGTTGAGGGAGGGGAGGTTTGGAGGGAGGGAAAGGGGGGAGGGGAGAAAATATCTTAAAACATTGATGGTGGTACTGTGTAAAATGGGAAATTTGAGACAAGAATGTGGTCAACACCAGTTTCGAGATGTATATGTATCTGTTTAATTCAATAAAAAATGTTGAAACATAAAAATGCTGATAAATGTGAAGGGGAGCCCAGGAGCTCGGCAGGCACATGTCCTCCCACTACTATAACTACTACTGATGCGTGCGAGGGGTGGGGGCAGGAAGGAACGAGGGGGAAGCCTGTCCGGGAGCTGAGGGCAGGAAGAGCTGCCTACAGCGTTGCTCCAGCCATGCGTTTGGGGGGAGGCAATGCCCCCCTCGCCCCTCCAAACTATGCCAGAGCTTCCGTAGGACTAAAATCTGGTGAGCTGCTGTTTTTTCTGCCAGCTTTAGACATTGCTGCTGCAGCTGCTCAGATGGTGCAGAAGACTGTTCAATCTCTCTCCCACTGCAGCCTAATCGGCGCCTAGAGGACCGGCACCGATTGGAGGAGCAGGACAAACTGGGTGGGCCTGGGCCCACCCAGGCCCACCCGTAGCTATGCCCCTGGGATAAGGTCTTGGCTATTGGAGTCATCATGAGGTTGAAAAGGATCGGTGATAGAGGTGATCCTTGCGGTACTCCGCAGCCTGGTTTCCACGGTGACGATATGTTTGTTTTTTATTTCACTTGATATGTTCTTGTGGTTAGAAAACCCTTAATCCAATTGAGAGTGCCACCACTGATTCTGAAGTATTCTAGGAGTCTTAGCAATGTGTTATGGTTAACCATGTCGAATTCACTTGACATGTTAAATTGGAGGAGGAGAATGCTCTTGCCTATTGCTATTTCCTGCTTGAATTGGTTAGAAGAGTGAGTAGTACTGTTTCGGTGCTGTGTAGGGGTCGAAATCCTGATTGTGACTCATGTAGTATAGTGATTTGTTTATGTAGTCATTGAGTTGTTTGGTCACCAGTCCTTCTATTAGTTGACTACTAATGGGATGGATGCTACTGGGCGGTAGTTGGTAATGTTGTTTGTTTTTTTCTTGGTGTCTTTTGGTATTGGGGTGAGCAGGATGTTGCCTTTTTCTTAAGGGTAGATACCCTGTTGAAGCATGAAGTTTAAGTGAGATGTGAGATCTGCTATGAAGCGGTGGGAGGCAGATCGTATTAGGTAGCTGGGGCAGGTGTCCAGTTGACAATGGCTGTTGGGTAACTGTGTCGGTGCTGACGAGAGCAAAATTTGACCATATTCGGTCAGCAGGGTATGAGTCTAGACCATTAATGAAGTTTTTCTATGTCCATGCTGTTCTGAGGTAGGGTTCTGTGTAGGTTTACGATTTTTTCATTGAAATATTTTAGCAAGGTTGTCTGCAGATGGGATGTCAGTGTTGGTTGTGGCGACCAGCGTTGTGTCTAGTAATTTGTTCATGAGATGGTATAGTTTCTTCGTGTTTTTGTAGTCCAGCCCAATTTTAGTTTTGTAGTCTGGCCCAATTTTAGTTTTGTAGTATGACCTTTTGGTCTGTCTTATTGCGTATTTGTATTTCCTTTGTAGTTGTTTCCATGCGTTGAGTGTATGTTCGTCTTTTTTTTTTTCCATGCGCGTTCCAGTTTCCTAGATTGTGTTTTTAGTTTTTTCAGTTCTTCGTTGAACCATGGTATTGAGTTGTGTCTACGGAAGTTCTTATTTGTAAGGGTGCTATTTCGTCTAGTATGTGTCTGCATACTTTTGTCCCATTCTGAGAGGTAATATATGGATTCCGTTTGTGCTGTCCAATCGTTGTTGTATATCTGTTGCCAGAAGTAACCGGGTCTGTTTGGCCTCTTGTGTGTTCTCGTGTGAGGAGAGAACCCCTTTTTCGCCGTTTTAGGGATAGGTTTAGTTTGTAATGGTCGGTCCATGGTGTTTCTGTCCATCTAGTTTGTGTTATGGTTAGGTTCTGATCAGTGGACAGTTTGTATGAGATGAGGTCAAGTGTGTGACCCTTTGCGTTGGTTGGTAGGTGTGTGCATGTGTAGCCATGTAAGGTACATAGATGAAGGTGTCCGCGTTCCCGAGGGCCTTGGCATACTGTCAGGTCCTCAAGGCAGCACTGGGAATTGTGAGCCCTTGGGCCCCTGCCGCGGAGCGGCAGAGGCAGGCAAGACCGTCTTGGAACTGGACGTCTGGAAGGACCGGACCAGAACTCTGGACTGGAAGTAGGCAACTGAACCGGCAGAACAGGAACCGCTTCACCTGTACTTAGCACCTTTCCGCTAGAGTTGAGCTCTAGCGTGTGGGCGGGCCGACAGGACTTGTAGGGCAAGGCCGGAACTGAAGATCCAGAGGACCCACCTCGGGTCTAGGAAACACAGGGGAACAATACTAGACTGCACTAAGCGCTGCACGCAGCCACTAAGCCAGGCACACCAGACAGACTAGACAGACAGAAGCTTATCAGTGAGCGGGACTAGGGCAGACATTCAAGCAAGGAAGAAGGGGAGACAGGGAATACCCACAGGGCAAACCCACTAGCTAGGTCGAGGCGGTTAACAGGATAAATCCTCCAGAAGATACACGCTAGCTAGACAGATACAGGAATCAGGTATCATAAGCAGAGATCCGGATAAGCACACCGGATATACAAGCAAGGTACAAGGTAGACACACGGGACAGAAGGGAGCTAGGCAGAGCGGAAAGCCGGATAACACTAGCTAGCCAAAACCAGGACTCAGGACCAACAAGCAAAGACCAGATTTGCACCCAGGATATACAAGGATCAGGATGTGCACACAGGGAAGATGGCACTAGGCAGAGCGGGAAAGCCGGATAACACTAGCTACCAAAACCAGGACTCAGGATGAACCAGCAAGGACCAGGATGTGCACCAGGATATACAAGGATCAGGATGTGCACACAGGGAAGATGGCAGCTAGGCAGAGCGGAAAGCCGGATAACACTAGCTAGCCAAAACCAGGACTCAGGATGAACAAGCAAGGACCAGGATGTGCACACAGGATATACAAGGATCAGGATGTGCACCCAGGGAGATGGCAGCTAGGCAGAGCGGAAAGCTGGATAACACTAGCTAGCCAAACCAGGACTCAGGACGAACAAGCAAGGACCAGGATGTGCACACAAGATATACAAGCAGGAGTAGGGCCGGCTGCAAACACAGACGGGGAACCAGGGCTGAACAGCAGGCTCTAAACACAGACTAAAGGCAGGAGGATAGCAGCCAGGATGTGCACACAGGATATACAAGGTTCAGGATGTGCACACAGAGATACAAGCAAGGAGTAGGGCAGGCTGCAAACACAGACTAAGGCAGAAGGCTAGCAGCCCACGCAGAGGGGCAAGCAGCCCACAGGTACTGGGAACCGAAGGGCACTAGCCCACACAGAAGGGCAAGAAGCCCACAGGTACTAAGCAGAAGGGCAAGGAAGCCCACACAGAAGACAGGCTTAGAAGCAGCGCAGCAACACACTAACTAACCTGGCGGCCTCTGGGCATGACACCAGACAATGACCCATGCGAAGGCACTGACTGCAAGCACAGGCCTTCCTTATAAAGGAACTAACTGATGAGTCACCACCAGCAGGACAGAAGCAGGAAGTTCCTTGCCTCCAAACAGAGGCTTGACACACAGAGGAAGTGAGCCCACAGGAAGGACAAGCAGGAGCCATCTTGGATACTGGCATAGAGGAGGCGGCAGCCATCTTGGAAGAGGCATAGCCCACACAGGTGAGGTCCAGTAAGGCAATCAGCCACAGAGCAGAGAGAAACTAAGACAGACACAGAGACAAGCAGAAGCCAGCACAGCCACTGACTCCCAGAAACAGGGTAAGTCTGAGGGTGGTCACGGCCACAGACTTGACAGAAGGAAGTCCTTGCAATCTCGTGCGTTGTTAGAGTTTGGGTCTTCAAGGTGAAGGTTAATGTCTCCTTATACTAGTGTATTGGAGTTAGATACACATATATTTGAAACGAAGTCCGCCTGATGCCTATTTATTTATTTATTTATTTATTTATTTGTAGCATTTGTATCCCACATTTTCCCACCAATTTGCAGGCTCAATGTGGCTTACATTTGCCATAATGGCAGTTGCCATTTCCGGGTAACAGCATTACAAATAGTATTGCGTTAAGGTGTATACATACATGTTAACAGACATGTAACATAACATAAATGGAACAGATCATGGTGTATATATACATCATGTGCATACATACATGGTAAAGAAGAATACATTATGGTATTGCGTTAAGGTTCCTGAGTAACAGATTGGATTGTAACGTGCATTAGGTCGTCGACTATAGAGAGTCCCTATTCAACATAAGGTTTAAAGTGGTATTACTTGATCATTAATATCAGAGAGTTTAATCAATCATGTGATAAGAGTTCGGTTTTGTATAGTGTTGTTTTTTTAGTATTTAAGATGAATGTTTATGGTATGCCTTCTTGAAAAGATCTGTTTTCAGTAGCTTTCGGAAGATGGTTAGGTCTTGCGTTGTTTTTATGGCCTTCGGTAGTGCTTTCCATAGCTGCGTGCAGATGTATGAGAAACTGGTCGTGTATGTGGATTTATATTCTATCAGGAGCATACATCCATGGGTGTTTTCTCTCTTATCAAGGAGGGTCAGTTCGACATATGTCTTATTTTTCAGAACTGTGTACTTGTTTCTATTCCAAATTTGAGCAAACAACCAGCCTGGTTCTTTCCACTTAGACAAACCAGAGGCCTAGCTATTCTGGCTGCCTAAAAAAAAACAGGTCAAGCTACAGAAAATACCTATATTCCAATTTAAAATACCAACCCCCAATTTTGATTATTAACACTATCGCTTTGGATTCTAATGAGATGAAGCACTGAAGGAGAGCCGCCTGATATCTTCCTATGTGTGACCACAACACTGCCAAAAAAACCCAGCAGAAATCAATTTTAAAAAGTTTATTGATCTACAAAAATTAAAAATGGGAAGGTGATTGAGACTCAACACAGCTGTGTTTCAGCCTATCAGGCCTGCATCAGGAGTCTATGTAAGGAACAACTCATAACATATATAGTAAGTTGAAATATAATAACAAAGTGGACTGACTATATACATACAGAGTTGTTTTTAAACAAAGATATGATTTTTATAATTTTAAATTGTAAATATTATTTTCTTTTAATTTATTGTTAGAAATAATACATATCGCATTGACCCAATTTTATAGTATACCTCACCAATGATATCTAGAAAAATAGGAAAGAGAAACATCATAATAAAATATAATTCTCATAATATACATAAATAATAGCTGAATTAAAAAATTGAAACTCATATGTAAGGATGAACCCTTAAAAAGTGTATGTTGAAATAATTTTTTACAAATAAATATTTTAAAATAAAAAGTAAAATAATATATACAGACATTCCCTTGAAATGTATAAGAAATTAATGCTCTTGTAAATAAACAATAAAATAGTAAATAATACTATCTGAAACATTAACCAACAAAAAGTGATCAACCATATCAGCTAAATAATTAGAATCTAACATCCAGGATCAAATTGATAATAAAATATATGAAAAGATAAAAATGAAAATAAATTATGTTTAAATCATGTTTATTCGAACAAAACAACAATAACAGAACTGCTCTTGTTACAGAAAGGAATTTTTACATTTCTTCCCTCCCCTCATTCCCCCTCCCTTTTTACTAACATCACATTATTCATACATTCAATAAATGACTTCTTGCCGATGGAGTTAACGTATTCCAAAGAGGAGCCCACAGTTGCTGAAATTTTTCCCCTGCCTGCAATTCAAAGTCAACAATCCCCACCCTCTCTATCCGCATCATTAACAACATTTTCAACTGCCACTGTTGGAGGGTGGGAGCGTTAGAAGACAGCCACTCCGTTAGGATAATCTGCTTGCCAACTATCACAGCTCCGGCCACAAATGCCGCAAAGCCCCTCGCCAAGGGCTGTCGCAGCTGGGGTTGGCCAAACAGTAGACTCCGTAACTCCAACGCTGGTGCCAGATTGCGTTGGCATAATTTATGATGGCCTTCCAGATTCCTTCTATGCTTTTGCATGTCCAAAACATGTGTCCTAAGGTGGCTCCCTCTGTTCCACACTTCGGGCACTCCCCCCAGGACGACAGACCCATATAAAATGCTCTTCTAGGGGGAATGTGCAGTCGATAAACAAATTTATACTGTAATTCCCAATGTGCAGACTGGTATGTCACCCGTCTGAGTGATAGTACGTGAGACTGCACCAACACTGGCGCAACATCCGTCCCCAAGTCTGTTGTCCACTGCTGAGATAGGGTTTTATAATCCGGTTCTGGCATAGTATCTTTTATGTGCCTGTGGTGGTGGGAGAGTGGCACCTTTTGCTGGGCCTCCAGGGAGAAAGCCAACACAAGTTCCTCCTGGACATCCTCCGCCAGGTGCTCCCAGGGCAGGGATGCTACATAATGTTTTAGTTGCTCATAATAAAATCGTTCTCCATCAAGAAGGCCATACTCTTTTTTTCAGGGCCTCGAACAATTTCATAGGCCCCTCCCGGGTCAGCACCTGCAGCAGGTACTCTAATCCCCGCTTTTTTCATTTCCTAAATGTCCCATACATACGGCCTGGTGCAAAGGCCGAGTTGTCACAAATGGGTAAGTATGGCGAAACCTTTGTTGAAAAATGATGCATCCTACTAACCCATTTCCAGGTCGCCACTGCTGTTCTCATAATCAGGGCCCACTGCAGGACTTGCGGAATGGGCACTCCAGTCGAGTGCAAAGTTTTTGTTTTTTTTGTTACATTTGTACCCCGCACTTTCCCACTCATGGCAGGCTCAATGCGGCTTACATGGGGCAATGGAGGGTTAAGTGACTTGCCCAGAGTCACAAGGAGCTGCCTGTGCCGGGAATCGAACTCAGTTCCTCAGTTCCCCAGGACCAAAGTCCACCACCCTAACCACTAGGCCACTCCTCCACTCCTCCACAGTTGCTGAAATGGGTCCCCAAGGTAAAACCCAGTTCCACAGAGGTGTCTGAAAAGTCACTTATTCCTCGGAACCAATCATTTACATGTCTCATTCCACAGGCCACATTAAAGTACCGCACAGTCAGCAGTCCTAAGCCTCCATATTCCACTGGTATACATAGTGCCTTCACAGGCAGTCTGGCTCTTTTACCCCACCAGAGGTAGTGCTGAATCATTCTGTCCAACTCTTTCTCGTCTTTCTTATTCAGGTACAACGGCATAGTCTGCAGGACATATAACCACTTCGGGGCAATGATCATGTTGTATAAGGCTATTCGGCCCAACAAAGAGAGAGGCAGTGTCGTCCATGCTTGTAGGCTGTTTCTTGTGTCCGTTAGCAGTCTCTGTATGTTGAGATCATATAATTCCTTCATCTCTGCTGAAACCAGGACTCCTAAATATTTAAATTTACCCTGAGCTATCTGGAAAGGTATCTGCCCTCCCCCAGCTCCCCCCCCCCCCCCCCCCCCGCAGTCCTATCTGCAGTACCACCGATTTTGATAAGTTTAGCTGAAATCCTGATATATGCCCATACTGCCTAATGTGCTCTAACAGGACCTCTGTAGATCTTTGTGGGTTGGTCAACGTTAGCAGCAAATCGTCCACATATGCCAGCATTTTTATTGACTGCTCCCCTACTTGGACCCCTTCAACTCTTGCTCTGCTTTCAATGTACGCAACAGGGGTTCCAACGCCAAAAATGAACAGCAGGGGAGAGAGGGGGCAACCCTGCCTAGTGCCCCGCTCTATTCCAAATTCCGCTAACCCTCAGGCCATTCACCAGCACTCGCGCCGTGGGGGTGGCAATAAAGAACTTTAATTATTTCCAAAAACTTGCCAGTAATGCTCATATACTCGAGCGGCTGAAACAGGTAACCCCATTGCACCCGATCAAACGCTTTTTCAGCGTCTAAGCTGAGTACCCAAGCCGGCTCAGCTTTCTCTATGCATACTGCCATTGCCAATGTAATCTGCGAACGTTTTGGGTGGTTTGTCGACCTCTCACAAATCCTACCTGCTCATACCTATTAAACGGGGTAGGCAGTCACCAGTCCTCTCGGCCATCACCTTGGCCAGGATTTTAGTATCTACGTTGAGAAGTGATATTGGGCCTATATGCATCTGCTCTATCTGGTGACCTACCCGGCTTAGGGATTAAAGTAATTAATGCCTGGTTTGCGTATGGGTGGGAACTGGCCTGCATCTATTACACCCTCATAATATTCCAACAAGGAAGCCAACGCTTCCAGGGACAGCATTTTATAGTATTCCCCCATGTAACCATCTGGGCCCGGGGCCGAACGGAGCTTTAACCCCTTAATCGCCCTTTCAATTCCTCCAGGGTCAAAGGAGCGTTTAAACCCTCTTGCTCCTCTTCGGTCAGCCTATCCAGACCAGCTTTCCTCAAGTATTTCTCTGTTATTTGTACTTCGCTTGCTGGCCCAGCTGCATATAGCTTGGCGTAATACCCGTCAAATATCTGCGCAATCTCTTCTCTAGAATTAACCAATGACCCCGCCTGATTTTTTACCGCTACAATGGCCCTGGACCCCCCTTCCAGTTCTTGATCACTCTCACCAACAAGGGACCTGCTATAATTCCCAAATCTATTTAATTTATATTTGTAATATATAGCGACCGGTGTCTCCCGTTCATTTAGAAGGGTGTTCAGCGCCACCTGAACCGCCCTCAATTCTTCTAAGGACTCAGGAGTGAGTTTGCGCATGTGTGTACGTCTGGCCCTCTGAAATTGCTTCTCTAATGTAAGATACTAGCATGTTGTCGCTTACGGCCGGGCGTTACAGTACGCAATAATATCTCCCTGTATCACTGCCTTGGACGCGTTCCAAAACAGCACCGGTTGCGTTTCTACGTGCACCCATTGTGAGTGATGTATGTATCCCACTTCTCGTGCAGGTATGCCTGAAATTGCGCATCTCCTGTAAGTATGCCAGGAACCGCCATCCCTTACCTCCCTCCCTATCCCGCCGGGATAGTAATATCCAGCCACACTAGTGCGTGGTCCGAGACTTCCTCGGGACCCACCTCTGCCGACTGCACCCAGGGGAACATGGTGGACTCTAGCAATATGTAATCTAAACGAGCCAAAGTACCATGCGCCCGCGATCTATGGTGTACTCCTTATCCCCAGGGTGCAGGATTCTCCAGGCATCCACCAACCCCAACATTCCCCGGAAGGCACTGAAATCTTTACGAGCCTTTGTCCTTGGTAATGTGGGGAGGTGGGGCTCGATGTATCCAGCTCAGGATCTGAGGCCATAGTTGAAATCCCCAACGACTATCAATTTTGCTGTTTTATGTTGCAAGCAGGCGTTCCCAAGGCCATATAAAAAACCCGGCACATGCCCATTAGGGCCATATACATTTACCAATATAAACTCCACTCCTTGTAGTCAAACCTTCAAAATAAGATACCTCCCTGTCCTCCCTGTGTTAACAAATCAACTTTACACGAGAGCCCTTTCCTGATCAAGACCGCCAAGCCCTCCCTCTGCCCCTGCGCCGCCACTGCATACACTCTCCCACCCAGGTCTTTTTCAATTTAGCATGTTCCTGGTCATTCAAACGTGTTTCCTGCAGGCAGGCTATGTCTGCTTTGTGCCTTCGCAGCGCCTGTAAAATCTTGTAGCGTTTCGTGGGGGTGCTAATCCCCCCCCCACGTTCCACGATATTATCCGTGCTTGCATGATGCTTCTGTGACTTCCTCCGCGCCCACCCCTGAGCTCCTTCCTACCTATTTGGCTTCTCCCCATAATCAGCTTTATCTCCCTTTTGTGTACCTATGCCAACTAACTTCGTATAACTCCACCTTCTTTGTACACTTAGTCTGGTGATATTTAGTAACCTCCCATTCCAACTACAATTTCCCCCACCCAGACCCACCCCCTCATACCTCCCTTTATCTACTACCCTTTCCATGTTCTAGGCCCAACCTAGTTATGGAACTGAATCACGCAATCGGGCTAGGGACCCCCACCCGCAGTACTCAACTGTGTATAAATTGTTTTTCTCTCTACTCACGTATAGTCCAACCTCTGTGCCCCCTCTATGTTAAGGCCTGCCATCTTGCTCTTGTCCTGGTCTGGAGATATCATTGTCCCGGAGGAACTTCTGTGCGGCCTCCACAGTATGAAACGTATGCCATTGGTCTTGCATCTGCACCTTCAATTGTGCTGGATATTGCAGAGCAAAGCAAATTTTTTTGTTGATTAACGCTGTGCACAATGGGTGGAACTGCTTACGCCTTGCTTGCACCTCAGTTGAGAAATCTTGGAAAATTAAGACGTTCCTCCCGTTATATTAAAGGTCTCCCTCTTCATGCGAAAGCCTTGCAGGATTTCTTGCTTATGCCTGTAGTTTAACAGCTTTGGCTACCACGACTTGCGGCCCTGCCTTGCACCTCCATTTTTCTCCCCACATCGGTGGGCCCGCTCCACCACCACTGGCCCCATAGAATCTGTTAGGGCCAGCTCTTTCGATAGCCACGTCTCCAGCCATACCTCCAGGTTACGTTCCGGGAGCGATTCAGGGAGTTCCACCCAGACGTATATGTTCTCTGCGGGAACGGTTCTCCAGATCTTCTAACCTGGAGGCATGTGTTTTCATCCGCTGGTTGCAGGCTGGTGATTTCTCCGAGGACAAGCAGGCTGCTTGTTCTCACGACTGGGTGACGTCCGCGGCAGCCCCCACCAACCGGAAAAGGCTTCGCGGGACGGTCGGCACGCAGGGCAACGCCCACCGCGCATGCCGGCCGTCTTCCCGCCCGTGCGCGACCGCTCCCGCCAGTTCCTTTTTTTCCGCGTCTGGGAGAGAGTCGTGCTTCGAACCGCTCTCGTCTTTTTCAGCCGCCGGATTTTCGATCGCGTTTACGCGATCGCGCTTTTTCTTAGTTTTCGGTCTAGTTACCGCCTGGCTTTCTTTTTTTCAAAAAAAAAAAAAAAAAAAAAGAAACCCTGCGCGTGTGAGCACGCGCTCTACCCTTTTTCCCTCGCTTCCAGCGGGGACGCCGCGTTGAGGCCTATTGGCCGCACGGTCGTTTTCTTTTTCGTGGTGTGATTTCAGCCACCATTGACGACTTTGACTTCGCCGACGCGATTTTTCCGTCGATGTCCTCGAAGGTCCCGAGTGGATTTAAAAAGTGTGGTCGCTGCGGCCCACGGCCGATCTCGCAGACCGACACCCACGCTTGGTGCCTCCAGTGCCTCGGGCCGGAGCACAATATCAAGTCGTGTTCTCTGTGTCTCGGTCTCCGGAAACGGACTCAGGTTGCGAGGCAAGTTCTGCGGGACCGTCTTTTGGAACTTCGCCGGCCCCTCGACGTCGACCTCGAAGGCATCGGTATCGACGCCCGGCCCTTCGGTACCGGTATCGATGCCCGAGACATCGCACCGATGGCAGCGACCCCAGGAGAACAGGTCCCGTCGGCCCGCCGTCCTCCGGTGAGAGTGGGGATTGAGAGGCCGCGTGGGCAGTCGGCCCCGGTCACTCCCTCAGCTCGTGGGCCACGGGGACCGAACCCTGTCTGACCCGGTAACCTCGAGACCGAGGGGGATCGACCTCCTCCTCCTCCATGCCCTCCGGCGCCGGTGACGGGCATTCGCAAGAAAGATAAGAAGCGTCGTCACCGGTCGCCCTCGGTGCATCCGGATATCGGAGAGGACGGCGACGCCGAAGCGTCATCGTCTGGAGGAGAGGTCTCCGTCGGTTGTGGAGGTACCGACGCATCGGGGTTCTGGCACCTCGGTGCCGTCTCCTGGCCCCCAGCACGCTTCTGGCGCCGACACCCCTACCGGCCCCACCGCCTTCTCCCGGCAGCGGGCCTGGACGAGTGCCTCAGAGCCGTCTTTCCGGGGATCCTGGAAGGGCTATGCGCCAGGCTGTGCCGGCGCCGGGGGTGCTTGCGCCCTCGGCGCCAATGACTGTGGCACCGGCGAGCTCTAGCTCGGCGCCGGGGCCGTCGACACCGTCACCGGCTTGCGGGCCGGTCTCGACCGCCACGCAGGTGGAGTCCCCGTCGATGGAGGGAGCTCCGTCCCCGCCGGCGCGGGAGGCCACCGCTCGACGACACCGAGACCCGGGTGCCTCGACGTCGAGCCGGGCCCGGTTCAGGACTCAGCTACATGAGCTTATGTCCGACACCGAGGATGAGGACTCGGGGGGAAGAGGAGGACCCTAGATATTTCTCCTCAGAGGAGGTCTACGGGCCTTCCCTCGGACCCCACGCCTTCACCGGAGAGGAAGCTCTCACCTCCTGAGAGTCTCTCCTTTGCCTCCTTTGTGCGGGATATGTCTATCAGCATTCCCTTCCCGTGGTCTCTGTGGAAGAGCCGAGGGCCGAGATGCTCGAGGTCCTCGACTATCCATCACCACCTAGAGAGTCCTCCACGGTACCACTGCACAATGTCCTCAAGGAGACACTGCTTCGGAACTGGGTGCGACCTTTAACTAACCCCACCATTCCCAAGAAAGCAGAGTCCCAGTACAGGATCCACTCTGACCCAGAGTTAATGCGGCCCCAATTGCCCCATGACTCGGCGGTCGTGGATTCTGCTCTCAAGAGGGCACGTTCGAGGGATACCGCCTCGCGCCCCCGGGCGGGAGTCTCGCACTCTGGACTCGTTTGGGAGGAAGGCCTACCAATCCTCCATGCTCGTGACCCGCATACCAATCATACCTGCTCTATATGAGCATTCACATGCGGACCTATGTGCAACAACTGGCGGACCTGGTCGAGAAGCTCCCGCCGGAGCAGTCCAGGCCTTATCAGGAGGTGGTCAGGCAGCTGAAGGCGTGCAGAAAGTTCCTGTCCAGGGGTATCTATGACACCTGTGACGTGGCATCTCGTGCTGCGGCCCAAGGTATAGTGATGCGCAGGCTCTCATGGCTGCGTGCCTCTGACCTGGACAACCGCACCCAGCAGAGACTGGCTGACGTCCCTTGCCGGGAGGATAACATTTTTGGTGAGAAGGTCGAGCAGATGGTGGACCAACTGCATCAGCGGGAAACGCGCTCTCGACAAGCTCTCCCACCGGGCGCCTTCAGCATCCACCTCCACAGGTGGACGTTTTTTCCCGGGCCCGGCAGGCTGCACCCTATTCTTTTGCGAAGCGTAGGTACAACCAGCCGGCCGAAGGCCTCGTCAGGCACAGGGACAGCCCAGCGCGCTCGTTCTCGTCAACAGCGTGCGCCTAAGCAGCCCCCGGCGCCTCCACAGCAAAAGCCGGGGACGGGCTTTTGACTGGATCCACGGGAACATAGCCGCCCTACAAGTGTCCGTACCGGACGATCTGCCGGTCGGAGGGAGGTTAAAATTTTTTCACCAAAGGTGGCCTCTCATAACCTCTGACCAGTGGGTTCTCCAAATAGTGCGGTGCGGACACGCCCTGAATTTGGCCTCCCTGCCTCCAAATTGTCCCCCGGGAGCTCAGTCTTTCAGCTCCCATCACAAGCAGGTACTTGCAGAGGAACTCTCCGCCCTTCTCAGCGCCAATGCGGTCGAGCCCGTACCACCCGGGCAGGAAGGGCAGGGATTCTATTCCAGGTACTTCCTTGTGGAAAAGAAAACAGGGGGGATGCGTCCCATCCTAGACCTGAGAGGCCTGAACAAATTCCTGGTCAAAGAAAAGTTCAGGATGCTTTCCTTGGGCACCCTTCTGCCAATGATTCAGAAAAACGATTGGCTATGTTCCCTGGATTTAAAGGACGCATATACTCACATACCGATACTGCCAGGTCACAGACAGTATCTCAGATTCCGCCTGGGCGCACGGCACTTTCAGTATTGTGTGCTGCCCTTTGGGCTCGCCTCTGCCCCACGAGTGTTTACCAAGTGCCTCGTGGTGGTAGCGGCCTACCTACGCAAGCTGGGAGTGCACGTGTTCCCATATCTCAACGATTGGCTGGTCAAGAACACCTCGGAGGCAGGAGCCCTCCGGTCCATGCAGTGCACTATTCAACTTCTGGAGCTGCTGGGGTTTGTGATAAATTACCCAAAGTCCCATCTCCAGCCATCCCAGTCTCTGGAATTCATAGGAGCGCTGCTGAATACCCAGACGGCTCAGGCCTACCTTCCCGAAGCGCGGGCCACCAATCTCCTGGCCCTGGCTTCGCAGACCAGAGCGTCTCAGCAGGTCACAGCTCGGCAGATGTTGAGACTTCTGGGTCATATGGCCTCCACAGTTCATGTGACTCCCATGGCTCGTCTTCACATGAGATCTGCTCAATGGACCCTAGCTTCCCAGTGGTTCCAAGCCACCGGGAATCTAGAAGATGTCATCCGCCTCTCCACCAGTTGCCGCACTTCACTGCTCTGGTGGACCATCCGGACCAATTTGACCCTGGGACGTCCATTCCAAATTCCGCAGCCCTCGAAAGTGCTGACGACGGATGCATCTCACCTGGGGTGGGGAGCTCATGTCGATGGGCTTCACACCCAGGGTCTGTGGTCCCTCCAGGAAAAGGATCTGCAGATCAACCTCCTGGAGCTCCGAGCGATCTGGAACGCACTGAAGGCTTTCAGAGATCGGCTGTCCTACCAAATTATCCAAATTCGGACAGACAATCAGGTTGCAATGTATTACGTCAACAAGCAGGGGGGCACCGGATCTCGCCCCCTGTGTCAGGAAGCCGTCGGGATGTGGCGTTGGGCGTGCCGGTTCGGCATGCTCCTCCAAGCCACGTACCTGGCAGGCGTAAACAACAGTCTGGCCGACAGACTGAGCAGAGTCATGCAACCGCACGAGTGGTCGCTCCATTCCAGAGTGGTACGCAAGATCTTCCGAGAGTGGGGCACCCCCTCGGTGGATCTTTTCGCCTCTCAGACCAACCACAAGCTGCCTCTGTTCTGTTCCAGACTTCAGACACACGGCAGGCTAGCGTCAGATGCCTTTCTCCTTCATTGGGGGACCGGCCTCCTGTATGCTTATCCTCCCATACCTTTGGTGGGGAAGACCTTACTGAAGCTCAAGCAAGACCGCGGCACCATGATTCTGATAGCGCCCTTTTGGCCCCGTCAGATCTGGTTCCCTCTTCTTCTGGAGTTGTCCTCAGAAGAACCGTGGAGATTGGAGTGTTTTCCGACTCTCATTTCGCAGAACGACGGAGCGTTGCTGCACCCCAACCTTCAATCCCTGGCTCTCACGGCCTGGATGTTGAGGGCGTAGACTTCGCTGCGTTGGGTCTGTCTGAGGGTGTCTCCCGGGTCTTGCTTGCCTCTAGGAAGGATTCCACTAAAAAGAGTTACTTTTTCAAGTGGAGGAGGTTTGTCGTTTGGTGTGAGAGCAAGGCCCTAGAACCTCGTTCTTGCCCTGCACAGAACCTGCTTGAATACCTTCTGCACTTATCAGAGTCTGGCCTCAAGACCAACTCAGTAAGGAATCACCTTAGTGCGATTAGTGCTTTCCATTATCGTGTGGAAGGTAAAGCCATCTCTGGAGAGCCTTTAGTCGTTCGATTCATGAGAGGCTTGCTTTTGTCAAAGCCCCCTATCAAGCCTCCTACAGTGTCATGGGATCTCAACGTCGTCCTCACCCAGCTGATGAAACCTCCTTTTGAGCCACTGAATTCCTGCCATCTGAAGTACTTGACCTGGAAGGTCATTTTCTTGGTGGCAGTTACTTCAGCTCGTAGGGTCAGTGAGCTTCAAGCCCTGGTAGCTCATGCTCCGTATACCAAATTTCATCACAACAGAGTAGTGCTCCGCACCCACCCAAAGTTCCTGCCGAAGGTGGTGTCGGAGTTCCATCTTAACCAGTCAATTGTCTTGCCAACATTCTTCCCCAGGCCGCATACCCGCCCTGCTGAACGTCAGTTGCACACATTGGACTGCAAGAGAGCATTGGCCTTCTACTTGGAGCGGACACAGCCCCACAGACAGTCCGCCCAATTGTTTGTTTCTTTCGACCCTAACAGGCTAGGGGTCGCTGTCGGGAAACGCACCATCTCCAATTGGCTAGCAGATTGCATTTCCTTCACTTACGCCCAGGCTGGGCTGGCTCTTGAGGGTCATGTCACGGCTCATAGTGTCAGAGCCATGGCAGCGTCAGTGGCCCACTTGAAGTCAGCCACTATTGAAGAGATTTGCAAGGCTGCGACGTGGTCATCTGTCCACACATTCACATCACATTACTGCCTCCAGCAGGATACCCGACGCGACAGTCGGTTCGGGCAGTCGGTGCTGCAGAATCTGTTTGGGGTGTAAATCCAACTCCACCCTCCAGGACCCGAATTTATTCTGGTCAGGCTGCACTCTCAGTTAGTTGTTCTTCGTAGGTCAATTTCTGTTGTACCCTCGCCGTTGCGAGGTTCAATTGACCTGGGTTCTTGGTTTGAGTGAGCCTGAAAGCTAGGGATACCCCAGTCGTGAGAACAAGCAGCCTGCTTGTCCTCGGAGAAAGTGAATGATACATACCTGTAGCAGGTGTTCTCCGAGGACAGCAGGCTGATTGTTCTCACCTACCCTCCCTCCTCCCCTTTGGAGTTGTGTTTCATATTTATTGCTTGTCATTCAACTGGCGGGAGCGGTCGGGCACGGGCGGGAAGACGGCCGCGCATGCGCGGTGGGCGTGCCCTGCGTGCCGACCGTCCCGCGAAGCCTTTTCCGGTTGGTGGGGGCTGCCGTGGACGTCACCCAGTCGTGAGAACAATCAGCCTGCTGTCCTCGGAGAACACCTGCTACAGGTATGTATCATTCACTATCCGGCCCATAAGCACGCATATCATCCTCCATCGCCGCTACTTGCACCTCCGCATCACTCACATGGGTTTGTAGACCTGCCAGCGTGGTTTGGATCCCTTCTAACTTTCGATCAAGCACTGCCCATTTCGGTTCCCACGCTCTTGTCATTGCGGAGGTGAGTTGTTCCTGTTGGGCGTCCGAGAACACCACCGGAGCCTCGTGTGCGCCGTCCACCATTTTGTTTTCGCGGACCGCAACTTTAGTTTTTTCTTTTTTGGTGGGCTTCGGCGCCTTTATCGCTGGCATGCTACGAAGATACCTATCCATGCGGGGTTCACACACTTCGCTGTGAAAAAATATTTTGGCAGCGATCTCTAATTTATGCTAATTGCGAGTGAGGGTTCCGGAGCCCAAGCAACCGACTGTTGCTTAGCTCATAGCACCACGTGATCCATGAAAATAAATTATAAACATGGGTCCTCAGAAATAATATATGTCAATGCTTTCAAATACTACAAAGGTTTTCTTTAAAAAATTAGTCATAAAAAAGGGGGAGGAGATGATCTAAGATGGCGGCGTAATAGGCAGCGCGGAAAGTCTCTCCGAGAACCGACCTGAGAGGAAAACTATTGCCGACAAAATGCCCCATACTAAAAGGAAGGGGTTGGTGAGGATAGTTCCCCCACCTACCTCAACTCCTTCATCGACTCAGAAGGGACTTGAGCGCTTTTTTGCACCGATTTCCCAAACAAGTAGAGATGTGGATCCCATAGCGGGGCTCCTTGGGGAAGTGGAGGACCTGCTGGGAGAGGATGTATCTCTCTCTCCACCATCGATTAGTAAACCGCCTTGCCCAGCGTTGTTGACGAGTACTGATGTGGATCAACGCCCTACCAGAAGTGTTTCGGGTGAGATCCACGGTGAGGGTCGGGAAGTTCCACAGAAGACCCTGGGAACAGAGGCAGGGACCTCAAAGAGAACGCAGGAAGTAAATCTCGAAATGATTTGGGTAAAGCTGAACAGGATGGATATGACTTTACAACAAACATCGGGAGAAGTCAGTAACTTTAATAAGAGATTTGGTGAGTTAAATGCAAAGGTAGACCTGATAAAAGAAGAAATAGCTGGAAAAATGACTGTTATCCAAAAGAATGTAGATTCTCTTCAAGAATTTAAAACAAATGTGGTGAAAGATAATGTTGACCTTCGGAGACGAATGGAACAAGTTGAAAACTTTAATAGAAGGTTAAACTTACGTTTATTGAACTTTCACAAACTCCTAGGGACTACTCCGCTAGATTTATTCAAAAGATATTTGAATGAGGTGTTGAAAATGCCTCTGGAAGCTATGCCGCCTATTTTTTTTTGTTTGTTTTTTTTTTAAATTAATATATTTTATTTATGCTTTACAAGTTACACAAAATTCACTTGCAAATTGAAACACAGAGAGGAAAAAAAATATCAAATGAAATATCAATACAACAAAATTTTGTACATCTCTTGGTTAGAACCATAAATCTAAAGGAGATACATAGGGAGCGTATTCTAAAAAGGTTAAGGAGAACCTAACACTAATAACTAATTATCAGAAACTGGCCTGACCGTATAATTCTCTTAATTTATATTTTCCATCTTCTTCTCACTTCTTGGGTCCACTGGGTATTCTTTTTGAATCTAAGAAAACTTTAAGTTGTTCCGGCTCCCAAAAAATATATTTATTGTCCAGATATCTTATTATACATTTACAAGGAAATGTTAATAGAAACTTCGCTCCTATTAAATTTGTTTCTTCTCGAAGAGCCAAAAATTTCCTCCTTCTGTCCTGAGTACATTTTATGACATCTGGATAGATCCAAATTCTGTGTCCACAAAAAGTTTTAGTAGAATTTTTAAATTACAACTTTAATACAGAATTTAAATCCTGCTCAAATACGAAGGAAGCCATTAATGTTCGTCTCAAAGTAACTTCATTTAATGAATCTTCTAGCAAGGCAGAAATATCATTTAAAGTCTGACCGTCTTGTTGAATTTGTGTTATATGCCCGGGAGTCCCCTGTTCTTCTGTATTTCGCTTGGGTAAAGGCAAGTAGTAAATTTTATTCAAGGGGGGGACTGCTGCCTCAGGAAAACGTAGTATCTCCATTAGATATTTTTTAAAGAGCTCCATCGGGTTAAGACTTGGAACCATCGGAAAATTTAGAATTCTAAGGTTCAAACGGCGATTATAATTTTCAATTTGCTCCAACTTTCTACGGATCAATGTCACATCTGATATGATAGCATTGGTAGAGGAATTTAAAGTCTTTACCTCAAGTTGTATCTGTGTCACTTGCTGCGTTGTTTCCTTTTTTATTTCGTCTATTGAAGCCGTCAGAATATCTACCTTGTTAACCAGTTGAGTCATATCTTGAGCAGTAGAAGTAGTCACAGTAGTTAAACGTTGCAAAGCTCCCCAAATGGACTCCAGAGTGATCACCACGGGAGCATTCTTTGCTTCCATTTTCTTCTCCTCCGCGTTTGGGTTAGAGGCCCTGCCAGCGGAAGCTACACCAGCATCGACATCCGAATCTGTTATGCTTCCCGCCTCGCCTCCAGAATACGCGGGACGTGGTGGAGGGTTGGGAGTCGGAGGAGACAAAGATGTTTCGTTCCCCAAGAGGGCCGACTCTCCTTTTTCGAACCCTTCAGCGGGAATCTCCACTCCGGTAAGAGAACGGGGTGTTGCATATCGGTCCAATGTCTGCTGGACTGGGGAAGAGGTTCTGTCCGATGGCAGTCGAACTTTCACCAACCCCTTTCTTTTAGTATGCGGCATTAGGAAAACAATAAGGAAACGCCAGCAGCTAAAATTGGTCCGTTAGCAAACACTCACGGCCGCCCAGCTATGCCGCCTGTTAATAAAATATACTACATTCCTACTCCTAAAGGACAGATTGGGAAAAGTCAAGAAGCTCAACTTATGAATATAGATCCTGGAAATATTTCAGCTATACTTGAACAAACACTGGATGAGACAACAGAAAGGTCTACATTGATAGTGTCTTTAATATTTGAACAGGATTTAAACAACATAATGAAACAGTACTTTAAGAAATTAAAAACCTGTTTTGGGGGTATTAAAGTACAGATTTTTCCTGATGTTACAAAATCGACTCAGCAGAGAAGGAAAGCCTTCTTGGCATTGAAATCAAGAACTGTTGATTGAGATAGGAGGGATGTTTTTCCTGGCCTATCCGTGCAAGTGCCTTGTGAGACTGGGTCAGGTTAAATATACATTTTTTTCACCTGATGCCCTTAAATCTTTTCTAGATTCTAAACAGTTGTAATATTATAAGGGAATATTACGCCACCTTATTATTTTTGTGAAATTGTTGTTATATGTTCCCCTAACTCTTTTCGTCTCTTTCAATAATGAGGTCTAAGGAAGCAATAATTATCATGTTAGTTAAGAATTTAGATTATTTTTGAAGTATAAGATGTTTTCTTCAAGGAATGTCATTATTCCTGTATAAATTGTACTATGGCTGTATTTCAATAACAAGTGTATTCTTGTTAAAATGTTTAAAATTAATAAACAAATTGAAATATAAAAAAAAATAAAAAAGGGGGAGAAATTGTTAATTTTACCTTTTTGCCATACAAAAAATCTTGTTTCTAAAAAGAAGAATGGATATAACAAACTTCATAGGGTATCAAACATTTTTCACAGAACAAATAATTTTATGAATAAAGTTATTGTTTTAATGAATTTATTTCTCAAAAAAAATAAATTTGTGAATAAAATTGTTTTTATGAATTTGTGGTAATGTGATTATGATTTAATAAAACTCATTTAAAAAATTGAGACTATTATCATTAAATAAATGAAAAGTAAGTAATGGGGGTCCCATGATGCAACGCGGCTGATCGGACGCACGCGATCCAGCTCCGCTCCCGACGCCCCCGAAAATCGGCTAATTCAACCGCAAAAAATCTCTTTCAAGCTAAGAAAAACGGAGATCAGTGCGGCGGAAGAGTAGGGCAGCGCATCTGCGCCCTAATCGGCAGCTCAGCGAGGACGGGAGACGGGTATGCCCGCTAAGAATCAGCGGCCTAAAAAGACCTGCGAGGTGGAAGCGCGCGCCAAAATGGCGACAGTAAATATGGCCGCGGGGGAGATCAGTCAGCCAGCAGACGTCTTTAAAGATTTGATCCAGCAAGTTACTGCAATACTGGAAGAAAAGCTATCCAAGTTTCAAACATCGGTGGAGCAAATCGAGAGGCAGTGGAGCGGCAGGGCGCGAGGCTGCAACAAGCAGAGGAAAGAATCTCCAGGCAAGAGGACAGGGCAGAGGCAGCAGACACGAGGTTGGTGGCACTTGAACAGAAATGCGGGAAATTGGAACAACTAGATGACTTGGAGAATAGGAGCAGAAGAAATAATGTGAGAGTCGTGGGACTCCCTGAGACAGTGAAAGAGAAAGACTTATGGTACTTCATGGAGTCATGGCTGCCGGAACAGCTGGGTTTACAGGGGCCTGAGAAAGGATTGAAGGTTGAGCGGGTCCATAGACTCGGTGCACTGAAAGAGGGAGACGCACGCCCCAGGACGGTCATTGCCAGAATCCTTAATTACGCTGATAAGGAGAAACTTCTGCTAGCGTTCCGGAAGAAGAAAGGGGAGTTGGAATATGAAGGGAATAGAATCCTACTGTTTCAAGACTACTCTGATGCAGTAACAGTACAGCGTCGGAAGATGGGGCAGCATTGCAAGAGGCTGTATGAGAAAGGAGTAAAGTTCGCTCTGCTTTTCCCCGCTAAAGTACAGATCATGCAAGACAACAAAGTACTTTTCTTCACAGAACCTAAAGAGCTAGGGAACTATGTGGAACGCATGCAGCTCTGAATGTCTGTTTCCAGTTTCCACCTTACGATTTTTTCCTTAGTTTTGGGATTCAGAAGATGTGGCCGCAGTCTTGGTGGCCAATGAACAGTTGACAGTGTGCAAAGCCCCACAGCTAGCTAAGTAAGACATAGGAGGCTCACTGCATATGTTGGACCTCTGCAGATTAGTGGAGCAGACCAATGAGAGCTGCCTGCCAGAGATGACCTTGCGGGGAGCTGGGAGGAGCAGAATCATGCTAAGCAGCGAGTTGACATCTTTATCGGTCCGGAAGCAAGGGGAGCCTCCTCGAAGTTCTTACTATACCTTAAATGCCCGGGCTGTGGGGTGCGAGACAAGATAAGCTGCAGTGACTGAAGCGTATAACATTCAGATATGGTCTGCAGGTATTCTGAGTCTCTCAACATGTAATTGAATATCTGCATGAGACCAGTTATGTTTATGTTTACATGTTTATGTTAATATGTTTCAAATGTTATAAGCATTAGTGAGAGACCTGTTAATGGTTTACGTATAGAGACTCCAGTTCAAAGGTATTTTGTTTAGTAATGAACTGCAAGACACAGGCAGGGTGCCATGGGGGGAGAAACAGGAGATGCACATAGAGGGTTATAAGAGAACTATTTTGTAAAGGGGGTAGGGTAAGCTCAAGGGACCGGGGGAGTTAGTGTTAAGGGGATGAGTGGGGCGAAGAAGCAGTGGATGCGGTTGGGGGGGGAGGCTGAATGTGTTGAATGGTTGGGAGAGTTTGGAAGGCAGGGGGGTATCCTTCCAGGGGAGGGGGGCAGGGGGGGCAGAGGAGGGGGGCAGGGGGGGCAGAGGAGGGGGGAGGGAGTGGGAGAGAAGTTGTCCACTGTACAAAAGAAGGAGCCTACTAAAGCATTTCACGCTGCTACCAAAATTCCCTGGGGGGTTTGGCTGGGAGGCCCCCTTGATGTGAATCTCGTGAAATCTATTGTGAACATTTGGATGTGGAGATTGCTTTTGTATGGCTAGTTTGAGAGTTACATCCCTAAATGTGGACGGAGTCCACTCACCAGTCAAACGCTTTAAAATACTACAGGCGTTACGGAAACAACAGGCTGACATCGCCTTATTGCAGGAAACACACTTGGGGAACGCTGAACACGTCAAACTGCGTAGAGAGTGGGTGGGGGAAGTATACTATGCCTCTTACAATAACAGGCAGAGAGGTGTGGCAATCCTATTAAAAAGAACTTGGCATTTGAGTTGCACAGATTGTATCAGGACCCGGATGGCCGATATGTAATCATAGCAGGCCTCCTGCAGGGACAGAAAGTGGCTATATGTAGTATATATGCACCCAATATATATTCACAGAAGTTCTTTACCCTACTAGCTGCGAAGCTCACCACATTTGATAACTACCCACTTATACTGGGGGGAGACCTCAATATAACCAGTGATCCCTCAATAGACCGGAAACCAGCTAAGACAGTTAGTAAGGACCATGATGGGAAGGGAGTGAACTTTCTTATTAATGAATTGGGAGTAATCGATATTTGGAGGCTACTACATCTAGAAGAGAGGGAATTCACATTTTTCTCTCATCCTCACGGAGTCCATGCGTGCCTTGACTACGTGCTAAGTCAACCCTTAGTGAGATTGACTGAGAAAGCAGAAATTGGCGAGGCAGTCGTCTCTGACCATGCCCCAGTGTGGGTCCAACTGAGGTGGGGTGAGAAGGAAAGGATGATTCGTTGGCGCATGAACCCGGCCCTGTACCAGGACCAAGCCTTCTGCAAGTATCTAAAGCAGGTATGGGGAGAATACGTAGAAGAAAATTCAGAGCAGCCAGTAAATAACAGAGTCTTTTGGGAAGCAGCGAAGGCAGTGATACGCGGAAAGATATTGGCGTACACCGCAGCCCTCAACAGGAAGAGGGACAAGGAGCTCCACACACTCATAGCCCAGGTACAGGGAGCAAGGAGAGGGCTTGTTCTCTCGCCCTCAGAGGTTAATAGGAAAGAGTATGTGGCAGCGAGAAAGAGGCTGCAGACAGCGCTAGATGCTAGAGCATTGTATGATATCCGTTTATACAAATACCGCATGCACAGGTGGGGCAACAAAACGGGGAAACTGCTAGCGTCCCTGGTGCGGCAAAGAAGCGGAAAAAGTTTCATAGGAAAAATTAAGGATGCACAAGGTAAAGCACAAACGGGGAGGGCAGAGATTCAACAAGAATTTGTCCGGTTTTATTCTTCCCTCTACGCAAAGGGTTCCTTCTCGGAGGCCAGCTGCGAGAGCTTCTTTGCAGGGCTGAGACTGCCATCCCTTACAGAGACACAGGTAGCTAGCCTGAATGGGCCGATTGAGGGTCGGGAGGTGCTGAATGTCATAAAACACTTGAAATTAGCAAAAGCTCCCGGACCAGATGGCCTGGGGACAGAGTTCTATAAAATACTGCAGGGTGAGATAGTCCCTTCATTTGTGGCCATGTGTGAGGAAATACGTGTCTCGGGTGACATGGGCACAGTTCTGAACCATGTGCACATCACGGTACTACCAAAACCTGGTAAGGATGTGGAGCTTGTAGGCTCTTACCGCCCTATATCCCTGTTGAATCAGGACATTAAGATTTTGGCGGCGGTTTTAGCAGCGCGTTTGGGCGCAGTGGTGCCACATCTGGTCCATCAAGATCAAGTGGGCTTTGTAAAGGGTCGATTCGCATCAGCCAACATATTGAAGGTCAGCCGCATTCTGTTGGAGGGTAGTAAAACAGCAGGGGACAAGATTATGGCAAGCCTAGATGCCGAAAAGGCTTTCGACAAGGTAGTGTGGGAATACTTGTTTTGGGTGCTCCGAAAATATGGGATTACGGGCGAGTTTTTGGAGTGGGTTCAGGCACTATACAGCAATCCCACTGCCCAAATTATAATAAATGATATGTTGACACCTGTTGTGCGCTTGGGGGGAGGCACCAGACAGGGGTGCCCATTGTCGCCTCTTCTGTTTATCCTCACCCTCGAACCACTAGCAGCTAAAATCAGACAAGAGCCGACTCTGAAAGGGGTTCAGGTAGGAGGTCGGGAATACCGCATAAATATGTTTGCTGACGACATGTTGCTGTTGGTGGATGATGCTTCCACAGGTATCTTCCAAGTGATGGACCTTATTAAAAAGTTTGGTCAATTTTCGGGTTTGTGCATCAACTTTGGAAAATCTGATGCGCTCCCAATTAGTAACCCCTGTGCATGTGTACAGATGTCAGACTTCCCGTTGGGATGGGCCAGGGAGGGGATCAAATATCTGGGAGTGTACTTAAGTGCAAAGGTAGAATGGGTGTATAAGAAAAATGTAGTGGAAAGATTGGAAGCTATTAAGAAGTTATGCTGCAAATGGAAAGATCTCCCAGTCAGTTTTATGGGGCGAGTGGCTCTAGTAAAAATGGTGCTGCTACCGAAAGTATTATACCCTTTACAGATGGTGCCCTTATGGGTTCGCAAACGGGAGAAGAGTCAATATCGCAGTTTAATTACCTCGTTTATATGGCATGCGAAGAGACCCAGAATTTCATTTGCTAAACTGGTCCTAGATAAAACACAGGGGGGCCTTCGGCTGCCTGATCTCAGAGCATACAATGTGGCAGCGCTGATGCGCTGGATACATGAGTTACATTCCGGGGGGACGACCTTCTCTCCGGAAGATTTCTGGGAGAGTTGGTGTGCTCCTCTAGATCCATTTGTACTTATAGACACGGCACAGGCTAGTGGCTTCGGAAGGGTAAAAATCAATCCATATTTGCTTGCATTGCGGAGGGCTTGGAAATGGTGGAGAGAGCTGGGTGGAACAAGGGGAGGAGTGGGTCCTTTTGTCACTTTGACAGGAAACTCGGACTTCCCAGCAGGTCTTGGAACCACGGTATTCCACATGTGGAGAGCAAAGGGGTGTAGATACATTGGGGAATTCCGCCGGGTGGGTGAGCAGACTTTCCCGTCCTTCGAACAGCTCAGGCGCGCATGGAACATCCCTAATACCCAGTTTTTTGCCTTTTTGCAAGCCAGGGACTATGTATTGTCAATAGAGCGTAAATATGGGGGCCAGGTAACCTTTGGTAAATTGGATTTGGTGTTTATGCAAGTGCCACCCATATTAAATAAGCTGTCTATGTGGCATAAGATTATCAGGGACAATAGACAAGTTACGTACCTGCAGCAATTAGCGCACACTTGGAGTAAAGAAATTGGGGGCACAGTAACTGAGGAAGAATTAGGGAAGGCCTTTGGAGAGCTTTGCAAGGTTACACCAAACACTGCTTTACAGGAGATACAATTTCGCATTTTGCACAGGGTTCACGTCTCCAGGGCAAAAGGGAAAGCACTGGGGTTGTGACCCGATGATCAATGTGTGAAATGTAGAGCGCATGTGGGAACATTACTGCACTCCTTTATGGAATGCCCTAAGCTGGGTGAGCTTTGGCAGGGCGCCCTTACACATATAGAGCGCTTGGTGCAAGATGAATTTGAATGGTCGTACTCAGTTACATATTTGGGTAGCTCGATGAATCTGAGAGAGCAAGGGCTGAGTGAGGCCCAATGTAAGTTCATAATAGTGGCCACCATACTAGTCAAAAAGTGTATTCTGATGTCATGGATAGATACTGCCCCTCCCCAACTCAAAGTGTGGATGGGCCTGATGAGAGAAATGGCTAGCTGGGTAATGAAGACAATACAACCTCATGCATCTCCAGGATTGAAGCAATACCGAATGCTATGGGGTAGAATTCCTGAGGCTGAAGCATTGTTGCTGGATCCCTCAGCTGATAATAATTGAGGAATAAATGATGCTAAGCTAACACTCGGGAGAGGGGAGTGAAAGGAATCTCCAAGAGGAAATCAGAGAGACTAGAATTGCCTGGTTACTAGCAGTGGACAACAGGGGGGGTGGGGGGATGGGAGGAGTGGGAAGTTTAACCATAACCAAAAAGTCAAAGGTGTTTTACATAACTATAAGCCATAGACGCGAAGTCTATTTTGTGATATACTTGTGTATTGGCTTTCACTTTGTTTGTTGTTGTACCAGCGGAAGTCCCCTTGTAGGGACATGCATTTGTACTTTATCTTGACATTATTATGCACCAAAGACATAATAAAGATATTAAAAAAAAAAAAAAAAAAAAAAAAAGTAAGTAATGAAACCATGACTCACTCATTCACGAATAATTATATTGAAAAACTTGAGCCGAAGCTTCTGCTCAGTCTATTCTGCGGGTTCCTAAATTTGAAAAAATATATAGATGATATGCCAGTTATTACCTTACTTTAAATAAGATCTCTAATCAAAATGCTTTACTAATGTGTCTAATGAATGTAAGTTGTCATATCAAACCAAAGAGATCGTGGAACTCATTAAACCCTTCACAAAGTTTGTCTATTCGAAGGAAGGGTATGTCAGAGTAGGTCTATGTGAAAGAAAGGTATAACGTAGCATTCATGCGATCTTCTCTTCTAATAAATTAAAAATAACGATATATAATGTCATTTGTTTGGTATATGGATTATTAGTATGGGTTCATACATTTTTTATAGAAAAAGGGGGACATGTTTATCTACTTATGAATACCTCATGGTTTATATTGATTGTTGGCAAGGAGCTACAATGAACCATATTCATGGATCATATGATCCATTACAGGTTGTAGTTAGAGAATTATTGAATATTCTTTAGTTCCAATATTTCTATTGTGTTTTATAAATGATAACAAATGGCTAAAATAAAGCAATTAGCCAGCTTAACAAGTTAACAGTAACAAGCATCAGCATACATGTTCAAGTTAGGGCAAGTCCGGGATTATTTCGATAACAGATCATAATCATAAGTCACAGGAGTAATACATAATTTCAATTCTGACAAAGGTTATTATGTAGTGAGTTTAGTAAAGGAGACCATATTTTGTTGTACTTAACAAGTGAGTTATGTTTTTCAGCCGCAGCATATTCATATTTAGCTAAAATACACACAGAATTCCACCATGATAAATAAGTTACTTTGTCAAGATCTTTCCAACAAAAGAAAAGTGTTCTAAGGGCTTGATGTAACATTAAATCCAGTAATTGTGCTTGATATTTGTCTATTGATGATTGTAACATTAGTGATCCACATATAACTATATTATATGATAAAACATCTTGAATATTCAAGGTGGAAGATATTGTGTCCCATACAGAATTCCAATATTCTTGAATATATGGGCAAGAATAGATGATATGTTTAAGATTTCCAACATCTTTTTCACAGGTCCAGCATTTATTCGCACTGTTTTTTGGTTTTATTGTGTTCAATTTGGCGAATTTAGCAGGAGTCCATAGGGCTCTGTGTGCTAAGTAGAACATAGATTGTGAAATGGACGCTGATTTGAGTAATTTTAAACCAAAATTTTTCCCAAGTTTTTTCATCTAGTTGGGCATTTAGATCGCATTCCCATGATTGCATGGTATTAGTAGGTTCTTTGAATTTAGCTAACTGTAGTATTTTGTACCATTTAGATGCGACTTTTTTGGAAGTCATAAAAGACTTGCAAAGTTGCCAACAAGAAGGGTAATCAGTAGTTAATTTTTTTATATCTACGGAGTTAGTTACACAGTGTTTGAGTTGAACCCATTTGTAGTATATTCCAACTATGATAGCCCAGATACAATGTTCCCTCTAAGCTGCTTGTAAACCTTCTACTTTATGTATTTGCTCTTCTACTAAATAGTGCTTTTGCAGTAGTTTTGCGATTTGAATTATGGAGAACCTTGGAGTTTTATCTTTATGCCCTACATAATTTGAACTTCAAAATTGCTGCTAACACAGCACAGTAGCTGACTTCGACAGAAGGTTTACGCACAGCTTATAGGTGAGTGTCCATGCCTAGGTTTTTCTGCCTTTCAGGAAGCAGAGAAAAAAATTTAGGCAGAGGACCTCTCATATAAATAGATGCCAAGGCTTTTGCACAAAGAGGTTATCTTCCCAGGAATTTGTTAAGTAAGGCATTCATCCTGCTTTCTGTTGTGAGCCAGGGATTATACCAGCTGTTCTGCTTCCATCCTCTAGGTGTGTGAGAGGAACTTGGTGTCACAGCGCTTCCAAGGTGATCTGCGCTTCTTGATTACATCACTCTTTTTGGTTTAAAGAGACACTGAGTACTGAGGTGTCACACCTCAGGCGTCACTCCAAAGAGGCATGCCCCATCCCTTTGTACACCCCTTTGTACGCAAGAGCAACTGCGGGAGGGACTGTTTGGACAATCAAAGATAAGATCTGTTTTGGGGTTTTATCTTTAATAATATTGTTTTATTTTTAGCGGTAGAAGGATGTGTCCGTTTACCCTGATAGAAGTTATTTCTGGACATGGGCGTTAGAGCCCCATTGCTGCTGCAAATAAATGTCTGAGGCAGAGATCGGGAGTAACGATTGCTTTGAAAACAGTAAAGGTTGGAAATGGTGATTAGGGATGTCACGTTAGGATTGGGTTGTAAATGCACGTTCAGTTAGGAATAAAACAATTTTAATAAATAATTTGATAATAGAAGGGAATTGTGACATATTTTGTGTTACTGAATCCTGTTGAAATCTGATTTAGTGAATGTTATTCAGTGCTGTCCGAATAATTTAAAATGGGAATGGTCTTTTAGGGGTTATAAACTGGGGGAGGGGTAGTAATTTTTTATAGAACATCTTTTAGCTTTAAGCTAGTTTATGCAGAATCTATTGATTTTGCTGAAATTTTGGTGATTAAAAGTAAGTTTATTGCTATTTGTCATTTTTATTGTCCCCCTGGGAAATTTTTATCAGATAGTTCTCCACTGCTAGAGTTTCTTTTAAGTAAAATTTACATTCTTGGTGGTTTTAATGTTCTACTTGATGAAGTTTTTTTTCTGCCTTCAGCAGCCAGATCCAGTCTGGTTTAAAAGAATTAAGCAAATGTTTTTTTAAAACAAATGGTAGATGGCTCTACTCATAAAGTAGGTCATGTATTGGACCTGACTTTTTTAATCACAGAAATTGTTTGAGATTTTAGTGGTGACTCCTTCAATTAAGGATTTTGGATGGTCTGACCACTGTTTGATAACTTTTGATCTTTATTTGGGACTAGAGCCTAATAAAAAAAAAAGATTGACAGATTAATGATAATGTGTCCATGAGTGAGATGGTAGATAGTAACATAGTAACATAGTAGATGACAGCAGAAAAAGACCTGCACGGTCCATCTGGTCTGCCCACGATAAACTCATATGTGTATACCTTACCTTGATTTGTACCTGTCTTTTTCAGGGCACAGACCGTATAAGTCTGTCCAGCAGTATTTCCCGCCTCCCAACCACCAGTCCCGCCTCCCATCACCGGCTCTGGCACAGACCCCGTATAAGTCTGCTCTCCCCTATCCTAGCCTCTCAACCACCAACCCCTCTTTCCCCTGCCACCCAATTTCAGCTAAGCTTCTGTGGATCCATTCGTTCTGCACAGGATTCCTTTATGCCTATCCCACGCATGTTGAATTCCGTTACCGTTTTCATGTCCACCACCTCCCGCGGGAGGGCATTCCAAGCGTTCACCACCCTCTCCGTGAAGAAATACTTCCTGACATCTTTCCTGAGTCTGCCCCCCTTCAATCTCATTTCATGTCCTCTCGTTCTACCGCCTTCCCATCTCCGGAAAAGATTTGTTTGCGGATTAATACCTTTCAAATATTTGAACGTCTGTATCATATCACCCCTGTTCCTCCTTTCCTCCAGAGTATACATGTTCAGGTCAGCAAGTCTCTCTTCATACGTCTTGGAACGCAACTCCCATACCATCCTCGTAGCTTTTCTTTGTACCGCTTCCATTTTTTTAACATCCTTCGCAAGGTACGGCCTCCAAAACTGAACACAATACTCCAGGTGGGGCCTCACCAACGTCTTATACAGGGGCATTAAAACCTCCTTTCTTCTGCTGGTCACACCTCTCTCTATACAGCCTAGCAACCTTCTCGCTACAGCCACCGCCTTGTCGCACTGTTTCATCGCCTTCAGGTCCTCAGATACTATCACCCCAAGATCCCTCTCCCCGTCCGTGTCTATCAGGCTCTCCCCACCTAACACATACGCCTCCCTTGGATTTCTACTCCCTAAGTGCATCACTTTGCATTTCTTCGCATTGAATTTTAATTGCCAAATGTTAGACCATTCTTCCAACTTCTTCAGATCTTTTTTCATGTTTTCCATTCCCTCCAGGTTGTCCACTCTGTTGCAAATCTTGGTGTCATCCGCAAAAAGGCAAACTTTACCTTGTAACTCTTCGGCAATGTCACTCACAAATATATTGAACAGAATGGGCCCCAGCACCGATCCTTGAGGCACTCCACTACTCACCTTTCCCTACTCCGAGCGAACTCCATTTACCACCACCCTCTGGCATCTGCCCGTCAACCAGTTCCTAATCCAGTTCACCACTTCTGGTCCTATCTTCAGCCCTTCTAGTTTATTCAAGAGCCTCCTGTGGGGAACCGTGTCAAAAGCCTTGCTGAAATCGAAGTAGATGACGTCCATAGCACGTCCTTGATTTAATTCTCCTGTCACCCAGTCAAAGAATTCAATGAGATTCGTTTGGCACGATTTCCCTTTTGTGAAACCATGTTGTCTCGGATCTTGCAACTTATTGGCTTCCAGGAAATTCACTATCCTTTCCTTCAGCATGGCTTCCATTACTTTTCCAATAACCGAAGTGAGGCTTACCGGCCTGTAGTTTCCAGCTTCTTCCCTATCACCACTTGTGTGAAGAGGGACCACCTCCGCCGTTCTCCAATCCCTCGGAACCTCTCCCGTCTCCAAGGATTTATTAAACAAATCTTTAAGAGGACCCGCCAGAACCTCTCTGAGCTCCCTCAGTATTCTGGGGTGGATCCCGTCCGGCCCCATGGCTTTGTCCACCTTTAGCTTTCCAACTTGTTCATATACACTCTCTTCCATGAACGGTGCTCTATCCACTTCATTCTCAGGTGTACTTTTGCCAGTCCCTCTCGGTCCTTCCCCAGGATTTTCTTCAGTGAAAACAGAACAAAAGTATCTATTTAGCAAATTGGCTTTTTCTTCATAATTTTCTACATAGCGTTTTGCTGTATCTTTTAGTCTCACAATCCCCTTTTTAGTCTTTCTCCTTTCACTAGATGGTTGATCAAACTCTCTGTTAGAGTCATTGGATGCTATAGCACCTGAAAGAAAGCAATGCTAAGGATAGATAGTACGTAGTGGAGTGGGAAAGGCAGAAAGAATGAGAAAACTCGTGACAAAGATGATAGAGTCTTATGTGATAAAGTTGACGAGTATAAAGCTTTTTGTGAGCAGACAAGAAATTAATATAATCAGGAAAGGATAGAGATGGCTTTGAATAAACCAAAAGAACTTTTTAATACAGTAAGTTTTTTAGTTAATGGTACAGCTGAGAATATGAATATTGAAAATTTGTCACCTCAAATTTATGGGGATTGGTTATATAAATAAACTTTGTTCAGGAGAGTAAACTAAGATTATTGGAGGATAAACACACTTCATTGGTTGCAACTGGTCTTTGGAGAGAATTCTCCACTGTGAATGATTCTGAGATTGCTGATACTGTGATTTGGCTCCTACTCGTTCCTATCATGATTCCTGTTCCTCAGTGTTAATTCAATCTATGATAGAGGAAGTTACTCCCTCATTAGGTAATATAGTAAATAAGTCGCTGTCTGAGGTAAATTTAGTTGATAGTTTGAGATTTGCCACTGTGAAGAGTAATGTAGATCTGAGTCAACCAGGAAATTATAGAACGATTTTAGTGTTGCCGTTTTTAGCAAAAGTAATAGAAAAAGAAGCCTTAAAACAGTTGCGGAATTTTGTGAATAGTAAGTATGTGTTAAATGCTTTCCAATATGGTTTTGGACAAAATCACAGTATTGAATTAATATCTTTAGTAGATTAACTGCAACTTGGGATGGATGGCAGTACATCTTTTTGTTTGGTAACGGATATTACTTCAGCTTTTGACATGGTGAATCACAATCTTTTGTTAAGAAAACTATATGATATAAGGATGCATGATAAAATGTTATGATTTGAATCGTATCTGCATAATAGATCCTTTTTGGTAAAAATTGGTGAACATATTTCAAGAAGTTATTTGTCAAATTGTGATGTCCCTCAAGGATCTGCATTGTCAGCTCTTTTCTTCGATATTTACTTGGCTTCTTTAGGTGGAGTCTTTCAGAAACTGGGGCTTTCATGTAGAATGTACAGTGATAACTCTGTTTTCATTGACAATCCGTCCGAAAACAATCAATGAAAACCGAAACAGACGAAAACCGAGGCAATTATTTCCATATGAATCAATGAGCAGGAGAACGCGTGGGTTGCCCTTTGTTTTCGCAAAATTAGCAGCGAAAACCGAGGCAACCAACAAAATCAATACAAAATTTTCACTGAAAAAATCAACGAAAACTGAAACCAATGATAACCGAAGTCAACGAAAACCGAGGTTTCACTGTATGCTAATGACAATCTGTATTTTTTTCTTATAATTGACAAGACCTGTGATCTTCTAAGAACTTTGGTGATCAGTGAATGGATTCAGTACCATGATCTGTCTTTAAACTTTGCCAAGACGGAAATTATGTTGGCTGATGTATTGAGTCTTCTTTGCCAAAGCAAAAGCTTCATTTCGGAAATTGAGAGTGATATTGGATTTGGAATTAATTTATCAAAATCAAGTAGATCATATAATTGCAACATCATTTTTTCAATTCTGTACTATCAGTAAATTGAAGGGTATGATTCTGCCGTGTGACCTTAGAACAATCATGCAGAACATAATGATATCTAGTCTAGATTATTGTAATTCTTTATATCTTGGCATGTCAGTTCAAAATGCAACAGCATGACTGTTTACCAATTTTAAAAAACGAAATTTGTCACTTCAAACTTGTAGAGCCTTCACTGTCTACCAATAAAATTTTGAATATTATTCAAAACTATGGTATTGATTCTTCAAAGAATATATGATGTTGTACCTCAATATTTCAGTGAAAGTTTGATTATGTACCAACCAAATTGAGCACTGCTATTACTCTGATACACATAAGCAGTCTTTTTCCATTGTAGGGGCAGATTTGTGGAATCATCTCCCTCGTTATTTGCGATTGTGTTCTGGGAAATTTCAATTTAAAAAACTTTTTATTTTGTGAAGGCTTTTATGGAGGATTGATCTTCAGTTTTTCCCAGGGACTTAGCCAGTTTGGGCTCAGGCCCACCCAGCAGTGCTGCACCTTTAACATCGCTGATGTGGAGGGGAGCAGGCTGGGCTTCTGTGGCCCGTCATCTCTCTCCATTAAGTGTAAATGGGTTCCCCACCAGCGGCAGCTATTCCCACACGCTGCCTGCTGTTAAGTCGGAAGCTTTCTTTTTGCCGCGTCCCTCTCCCATCTGTCAAAACTTCCTGTTTCTGACTAGGCGGGACGCAGCACAAAGGAGGCTTCCGGCTTAGTGGCAAGCAGCACTTGGGAATCGCTGCTGCTGCTGGGGACCTATTCAAACAAGAGCGACGCTTAAAGGAGGGTGATGCAGGACTGCGGGAGCCCAGCCTACTCCCCTCCATGCTGCCAGGGACTCTTTCGTACAAGAAGGAGAGTTGTGAGGTGGGGTAGGAAAGGAGAGATGCTGCACAGTGGAGACAGGGGTGATAGAGGGGAGAACTGTTAGATGTGGGATGGGTGGGAGAGGCGGGGATAATTGTTGAACATAAGGGTGGAGGGTGAGAGGAATGAGAGAGGTAGAAATGTTGGACATATAGGGGTGGAGGGGAGGGTGAGAGGGGTAAGAGGAATGTTGGACATAAGGTTGAGAGAGGAGAGAGAGATGCTGCATGGAGGGTGAGAGAAGGAGAATTGTTGGACATGGGGAGGGGGAGAATTGTTGGACATAAGGATGGAGATGTGGGGGAGATTATGCATGGGGCTGAGGGAGGGAGAAGTATTGGACATAAGGGGTGAGGAGGTGGGAAAGATGCTGCATGGAGTGTGAGAGAGGAATGTTGGACATAGGGGGTGGAGGGGAGGGTGAGATGCTGCATGGAGAGTGAGAGGAAGAAATGCTGGACATAAGGGTGGAGGGGAGGAAGAGATGGCGCATGGAGGAGAGAGGCAGAAGTATTGGACAAGGTAGTGGCAGGAGGAAGGGAAAATGCTGCATGGAGGAGAGGGAACAGAGATTTTGGGCACAACAGAGGGGAAGAAAGAGATTTTGGACATGGAGTCCATGAGAGGGAGGGAGAGATACATGGGAGGTAGAGAGGAGAGAAAAAGAGATATGTTGGATCCAGGAGCAGAAGGGAGTGATTGAGATATGCCGGACAGTGAAAGTGAGGGAAGAGAGGGAGAAATACTGGAGAAATGGGGGAGCAAGCAGGGAGCAAGAGAGAAGCGACAGGGAGATGTGAGGCTATGAGAGGGGAGAAAGAGGGAGCAGCTGCTTGGCTAGAAGGATGGAGGAAATGGTGGAACCATGTGGGGGAGGCCAGGAGGGGGTTAAGAAAATGAATGAGAGGTTAGTGATTACAGAGAGTAGAAATATGGTAGTGGGAATTAGATTAAAGATGAAAACGAATGGAGGGTTGGGAAGGTTTGAGAAGGGGAGAGTTAATGGGAGAGTTAGTGGGTGAGAGAAGATGGAAATTTGATAGGTGGCTGAAAAGTAAAAAGGAGGAGAAGGGTGAAATTTGAGTTGACAGACAGCAGAAAAGAAAAAAAAAAGAGAGGAAAGAGCTAAAAAGGAACGATCAATATGTCAGAGACAGGTGTAGTGAGGGAATAGACAAGAGAGAGGAGAAAAGACAAATGGACAGCAACCAATTGAAGGAGAATTAGCAGCCAACAGGAAAGGAGAAACCAGAACCAACGTGATGGGAAAAATAAAATGTCCAGACCACAAAGGTACAAAAGAGAATGTAATTTTGAATGTTTTAAATGGAATATGTTAGCTTTGGGAAATGTGAATAGTAAATGTCATTGCATTGTGTGGAGTAGAAAATGAAAAAATTTGTTTTTCTTTCTCCGGTGTTGTAGTACATGCTAAGTTTAACTCTTTGTGGTCTAAATATTTTTATTTCTAATTTGTGATCCCTTGTTCTGTATTTGGTGAGGGTCTGTCGGTGTGTTGATCAAGTCTCTACAGTGTATTCTGCATTCTCAGACTGGTCACTGTTTTGTTGTCTTTTAAAAAAAAAAGTTTGTTGCAGAAGTGCATTAATATGTAAAAGATAAAATAAGACATTGGATACAAATGATTAAGACAAGTTGGAGAGCTTCGGATCTACAATAGCTGTGCACTATAGGAGATCCAATAGTTCATTTTAGAGCCATATATGATGCCTCATCTTTAAAAATTAAACAAAAATTACATATATTGGTGCAATATATTGATTCACAGTGTGTTTGGTTAGTAAGCATTTTGATATTGTTGCCGCATAGTATGCATTCCTTTCTCCGAGGACAAGCAGGCTGCTTGTTCTCACTGATGGGTGACGTGCACGGCAGCCCGTCCAATCGGAAAACTTTACTAGCAAAGGCCTTTGCTAGTCCTCACGCGCCGATGCGCAACGCGCATGCGCGGCCGTCTTCCCGCCCGAACCGGCTCGTGTTCGTCAGTCTTCTTTTGTCCTCGCTCGGGACGGTCGTGTTTTGCGCCGTTTCGCGCCCCTCAAGTTGACCCTCGCGCGTCTTCGCGTTTTTTGCTGAAAAAAAAAAATTAGAAGAAGACCTTTACGGTCTTTTCCCCTTTTCCCGTGTTACCAGCTTTTGCCCCGCTAAGTTTTCCTTTCATTTTCGGGGTAGGCCTTTTTGAGGCCTCGGTTCGGGTTTTTTCTCTCCCTATTTTTGGTGCCTTTACCGCCATTACGAGTTTTGATTTCGCCGGCGTGATTTTTCCGCCCATGTCATCGAAGTCTCCCACGGCTTCAAGAAGTGCACCCAGTGCGCCCGGGTAATCTCGCTCACTGATAGGCACGCGTCGTGTCTTCAGTGTCTGGGGGCTGGGCACCGCCCGCAGGCCTGTAGTTTTTGCGCCCTTTTACAGGAGAGGACTCAGGTAGCGAGATTGGCCCAGTGGAACGTGTTGTTCCCGGGCTCTTCGTCGGCAACTGCACCGGGGGCATCGAGTGCATCGACGTAGACAGCTTCAAGACCTTCGACCTCGGCATCGACTACATCGACTGCATCGAGGCATCGACCCTCTGCATCGTCGGTACCGAGACATCGAAAGACTGCGTCGGCGTCGGTGGTACCGGGACCTCCACTAGTGCTAATGTCGTCGGACGGTGGTGCTTCGACTGGAGTGCAGGTGAGGGCTGTCCATTCCCCTGCTGGTGGCGGTGAGCCTTCGGGTGGGTCTCCCCCTACCCTGAGGGCTCCTGCGGTACAGCCCCCCCGAGACTGACCTTCTTCGGCCTCGGCCCCGAGGAAGCGACGGCTGGATTCTACGTCCTCCTCGTCGGTACCGGGAAGTTCCAGTGACATGCTTCGTTTGAAAAAGTCAAAGAAGCATCGACATCGGTCTCCTTCCCGCATCAGTACCGAGAGCTCTGGGTTGCTGAGGGAGTCGGCACCCAGAAGGCATCGGCACCGGGAGGACCGCTCACCCTCTGTTCAGGAGGTGTCGATGCGCTCCACCTTGGACAGCCCGGAACAGCCTCCACACCCGGAACAGACTCTGACCTCGACGCCTGCATCGGCTTCCATGTCTTTCTCCACAGCCGCTCTGCACGAGAGTCTCCGGGCCGTTCTCCCAGAGATCCTGGGAGAGCTGTTGCGCCCTTCCCCTCCGGTACCGGGGGTGCTTGCGACTCCGGTACCGTCGAGTGAGGCGCCGGCTGGCCCCTTGCCCGGGGTGAGGTCTCCGACATCGGTGCCACTTGCGGTACCAACTACGGTCGCCTCCCAGGAAGGCTCCCCGACGACGTCGGCGGAGGGAGCTTCGCCGGTGCGGGCGAGGGAGTCTACCTCTCGACGCTCCCACCGTGGCCGTGTTTCCACGGAGTCGAGTCGGGCACGGCTTCAGACACAGGTCCGTGAACTTGTGTCTGATACCGATGGTGAGGCCTCGTGGGAGGAGGAGGAGGACATCAGATATTTCTCTGACGAGGAGTCTGATGGCCTTCCTTCCGATCCCACTCCCTCCCCTGAAAGGCAGCTTTCTCCTCCCGAGAGTCTGTCTTTTGCGGCCTTTGTCCGGGAGATGTCTACGGCCATCCCCTCCCCGGTGGTTGTGGAGGACGAGCCCAGGGCTGAAATGTTTGAGCTCCTGGACTATCCTTCTCCACCTAAGGAAGCGTCCACAGTACCCATGCATCATGTCCTAAAAAAGACATTGCTGGTGAACTGGACCAAGGCTCTAAGTAATCCCCACATTCCCAAGAAGATCGAGTCCCAGTACCGGATCCATGGGGACCCAGAGCTGATGCGCACTCAGTTGCCTCACGACTCTGGTGTGGTGGATCTGGCCCTAAAGAAGGCTAAGAGTTCTAGGGAGCATGCTTCGTCGCCCCCGGGCAAGGATTCTAGAACCTTAGACTCCTTTGGGAGGAAGGCCTACCATTCTTCTATGCTCGTGGCCAAAATCCAGTCTTACCAGCTCTACACGAGCATACATATGCGGAACAATGTGCGGCAGTTGGCGGGCTTGGTGGACAAGCTCCCTCCTGAGCAAGCCAAGCCATTTCAGGAGGTGGTCAGGCAGCTGAAGGCGTGCAGAAAATTCCTGGCCAGAGGGGTATATGATACCTTTGATGTTGCGTCCAGGGCCGCTACTCAAGGTGTGGTGATGCGCAGACTCTCATGGCTGCGTGCCTCCGACCTGGAGAATAGGATCCAGCAGCGGATTGCGGACTCCCCTTGCTGAGCGGACAATATTTTTGGAGAGAAAGTCGAACAGGTGGTAGAGCAGCTCCACCAGCGGGATACTGCTTTCTACAAGTTCTCCCGCCGGCAGCCTTCAGCATCTACCTCCTCAGGTAGACGTTTTTATGGGGGAAGGAAGACTGTTCCCTACTCTTCTGGTAAGCGTAGGTACAATCCTCCTTCTCGACAGCCTGCGGCCCAGGCTAAGCCCCAGCGCACGCACTCTCGTCAGCAGCGTGCACCTCAGCAAGGCCCAACGGCTCCCCCGCAAAGGCAGGGGGCGAGCTTTTGACTGGCTCCAGCAGAGCATAGCCGACATCAATGTGTCAGTGCCGGGCGATCTGCCGGTCGGGGGGAGGTTGAAAGTTTTTCACCAAAGGTGGCGTCTCAATACCTCCGACCGTTGGGTTCTCAAATAGTCCGGCAAGGATACACCCTCAATTTGGCCTCGAAACCTCCAAATTGCCCACCGGGAGCTCAGTCCTACAGCTTCCAGCCTAAGCAGGTACTTGCAGAGGAACTCTCCGCCCTTCTCAGCGCCAATGCGGTCGAGCCCGTGCCATCCGGACAAGAAGGGCTGGGATTCTATTCCAGGTACTTCCTTGTGGAAAAGAAAACAGGGGGGATGCGTCCCATCCTAGACCTAAGGGCCCTGAACAAATATCTGGTCAAGGAAAAGTTCAGGATGCTTTCCCTGGGCACCCTTCTTCCCATGATTCAGGAAAACGACTGGCTATGCTCTCTGGACTAGAAGGACGCCTACACACACATCCCGATACTGCCAGCTCACAGACAGTATCTGCGATTTCAGCTGGGCACACGTCACTTCCAGTACTGTGTGCTACCCTTTGGGCTCACCTCTGCACCCAGAGTGTTCACGAAGTGCTTGGCTGTAGTAGCAGCGGCGCTTCGCAGGCTGGGAGTACACGTGTTCCCCTATCTCGACGATTGGCTGGGGAAGAACATGTCCGAGGCAGGAGCTCTACAGTCCATGCAGATGACTATTCGCCTCCTGGAGCTACTGGGGTTTGTGATAACTTATCCAAAGTCCCATCTTCTCCCAGTACAGAGACTCGAATTCATAGGAGCTCTGCTGGATTCTCGGACGGCTCGTGCCTATCTCCCAGAGACGAGAGCCAACAACTTGTTGTCCCTCGTCTCGCGGGTGCGAGCGTCCCAGCAGATCACAGCTCGGCAGATGTTGAGATTGCTGGGCCACATGGCCTCCACAGTCAATGTGACTCCCATGGCCCGCCTTCACATGCGATCTGCTCAATGGACTCTAGCTTCCCAGTGGTTTCAGGCTGCTGGGGATCTAGAAGACGTGATCCACCTTGTCCACGAGTTTTCTCAAATCCCTGTATTGGTGGACGATTTGGTCCAATTTGACTCTGGGACGTCCTTTCCAAATTCCTCAGCCACAAAAAGTGCTGACTACGGATGCGTCTCTCCTGGGGTGGGAACTCATGTCGATGGGCTTCACACCCAGGGAAGCTGGTCCCTCCAGGAACGCGATCTGCAGATCAATCTCCTGGAGTTACGAGCGGTCTGGAACGCTCTGAAGGCTTTCAGAGATCAGCTGTCCCACCAAATTATCCAAATTCAGACAGACAACCAGGTTGCCATGTATTACATCAACAAGCAGGGGGGCACCGGATCTCGCCCCCTGTGTCAGGAACCCGTCAGCATGTGGCTCTGGGCTCGCCGTCACGGCATGGTGCTCCAAGCCACATATCTGGCAGGTATAAACAACAGTCTGGCTGACAGACTGAGCAGGATTATGCAACCTCACGAGTGGTCGCTCAACTCCCGAGTAGTGCGCCAGATCTTCCAGGTGTGGGGCACCCCCTTGGTAGATCTCTTTGCATCTTGAGCCAACCACAAGGTCCCTCAGTTCTGTTCCAGACTTCAGGCCCCCGGCAGACTGGCATCGGATGCCTTCCTCCTGGACTGGGGGAAAGGTCTGCTGTATGCTTATCCTCCCATACCTCTGGTGGGGAAGACTTTGTTGAAACTCAAGCAAGACCGAGGCACCATGATTCTGATTGCTCCGTTTTGGCCGCGTCAGATCTGGTTCCCTCTTCTTCTGGAGTTGTCCTCCGAAGAACCGTGGAGATTGGAGTGTTTTCCGACCCTCATCACACAGGACGAAGGGGCGCTTCTGCATCCCAACCTCCAGTCTCTGGCTCTCACGGCCTGGATGTTGAGAGCGTAGACTTTGCCTCTTTGGGTCTGTCAGAGGGTGTCTCCCGCATCTTGCTTGCTTCCAGAAAAGATTCTACTAAGAGGAGTTACTTCTTTCTATGGAGGAGGTTTGCAGTCTGGTGTGACAGCAAGGCCCTAGATCCTCGTTCTTGTCCTACACAGACCCTGCTTGAATACCTTCTGCACTTGTCTGAGTCTGGGCTCAAGACCAACTCTGTAAGGGTTCACCTTAGCACAATCAGTGCATACCATTACCGTGTGGAAGGTAAGCCGATCTCAGGACAGCCTTTAGTTGTTCGCTTCATGAGAGGTTTGCTTTTGTCAAAGCCCCCCGTCAAACCTCCTACAGTGTCATGGGATCTCAATGTCGTTCTCACCCAGCTGATGAAACCTCCTTTTGAGCCACTGAACTCCTGCCATCTGAAGTACTTGACCTGGAAGGTCATTTTCTTGGTGGCAGTTACTTCAGCTCGTAGAGTCAGTGAGCTTCAGGCCCTGGTAGCCCAGGCCCCTTACACCAAATTTCATCATAACAGAGTTGTCCTCCGCACTCACCCTAAGTTCTTGCCAAAGGTTGTGTCGGAGTTCCATCTGAACCAGTCAATTGTCTTGCCAACATTCTTTCCCCGTCCTCATTCCTGCCCTGCTGAACGTCAGCTGCACACATTGGACTGCAAAAGAGCATTGGCCTTCTATCTGGAGCGGACACAGCCCAACAGACAGTCCGCCCAATTGTTTGTTTCTTTTGATCCCAACAGGAGGGGAGTGGCTGTGGGGAAACACACCATATCCAATTGGCTAGCAGATTGCATTTCCTTCACTTACGCCCAGGCTGGGCTGGCTCTTGAGGGTCATATCACGGCTCATAATGTTAGAGCCATGGCAGCGTCAGTGGCCCACTTGAAGTCAGCCACTATTGAAGAGATCTGCAAAGCTGCGACGTGGTCATCTGTCCACACATTCACATCTCATTACTGCCTGCAGCAGGATACCCGACGCGACAGTCGGTTCGGGCAGTCAGTGCTTCAGAATCTGTTCGGGGTTTAGAATCCAACTCCACCCCCCCTAGGCCCATGTTTTCTTCTGTTCCAGGCTACACTCTCAGTTAGTTGGATAAGTTTTTAGGTCAATCTCCTCAAGTGTGCGCTTATACTCCAGCAACATAGCCTTTGCTCGAAACCTCATGTTGAGCTGGGCTCTCAAACTCCGCCACCTCTTGTACTGGTTCTGGGTGAAACTCCAGTCTGAAACTCAAAGGATTCCCACTCTCTGAGAGATTCACCGTAATGTCCCTCAACTGCTTCCCAGTGGCATCCTCGTAGGCCTGCAGCAGCTCACCTAGGACACCTGCATTAGTGGTAACCGTTTTCCAGAACTCAGGGCCATGTACTGGCCCTCCTTCTCAGTACTGATCAGGCCACTTTCTATCCAATAGGTTGTCCACTCAACGCACTCTTGGTTCACCACTGAACCACTTCAGTGACCGCTCAGACTATTACCCCCTGGAGTTCACATCTTGTTTCCAGCATACTTTGTGCATGAGACCTCTCAAGCTCTCAGCTGGCTTCTGCAGGACATCCACCATACCCTTCGTAATGTCTGACTCTTCCGTCCACTGTCTCCTTAAATCTTCAACTTGGAGAGACATCTCCCTGATTTGAGCCAGGACAGGTACACATTGCAACAGGTGCCTCTTGGTCATTCTGCTTTTGACATCCTTGAGTTGGTTCTCCAACCAAACCCTTGTTTGAGCAGCTTCCTTGATCTGAGTATCCATATATCCCAACTTGCTCTCAAGGTCTCCCTCCTGGGGACTTTCATCTGGGCTAGCTGGGTTTGTCTCCAGGCCAGCTGCCCTTGCAGTGTCTGCATTCTTTTATTCAACACAGGCACCTTTTCTTGGTTTTCATGCAGACTGACAGTCAGTGGTGGCACCCTGTCAACTCTTGGGACAACATTGCATTCTCTTCCTGCAGCTGGATACATATATCTTGGGCGGCTACCTCATTTTTTACAGTATTCCTCTTCCCAGATGCACGTTTCTTGCACTCTGGAGCTTATCGTACAGGTCCTCCAGAGTCCGTGTTCTTGCTTTCAGCTGCTCACTACTTTGCAAGACTTCTGTTAGCTGCCCCTGCAGCTCAGCAAACTACCGCTCTGGCACTGTTGCTGCCAAATCTTGCTGCAGCTGCTCTATTCAGCTTCTGCAGCCTCTGCTTTGGCCTGATAGTCCTCAGTCTGGACTATACACAAGATAGCTTGGTTCTTCAACTCCTGGACCTCTTGTTGCTACTGTATCAGGTCTTTCCATCCTTGGCTTCCAGTAGCTTGCCTTTCTTGGCTGCCTCCTTGGTCAGCCTCTTCTGCATTTCTGTGAACTGTTCAGCTGGGACATTCTTCTCCAGCTGTTTGTGTAGTTCTTGCAACCTGCTGGCTTTCTCCTCTGCCAGCATGTGACATTCTCTTTTGAGCTGGGCTTCCTTGCAGCATAGCTCTTCCACCTGAAGTTCCAGTCATTGGCACTGCTCACGTGACTGGCTAACTTCAGCCAAGGTATTCTCCCGTTGTTGTTGTTGTTGTTGTTGTTCTTCAATTTGAGTGGGTTTACTTGCCTCCTCTACTTCAGCAAGCAGCTTCTCTGCCTTCTCCGTGGAAGACTTCATACAGGTTACCTGCCCTTACAGCTGGGTAATCTCCTCTGTTTTCTGCTTCAGACAGTTTCTGCTCTCTGTCACAGTTTAGAGACAGGATTTCCTGGGTCTTAGCCTTCAACTGGGCTCTCAGCCATACAATCTGGCTCTGCAACCACTCTCTCTCTTCACTCTCCTCCTTCAGCTACTCCTCTTTGTAGCTTGAGATTTCCAAGGCATGGAACTCATCCAGCCTTGCCTGCATTCCTGCCTCTGTAGGGTCCCTCCCTCAGGACTTAGCCCTCATTTGCCTTATCTCTTCCGCCTGCTGTTGAATGGTTTTATGCTTCCAGGGCTGGTCTTAGGCATGGGCAACAGGGGCGGTCGCACAGGGCCTCCGATCCCAACGTGTTTGTGACGTCAGCTGCATAGTTTGAATTGCCCGCCTGTGGAGTCCAGATGTTTCCCTCCTTCCTCTCAGCATGAAACAAAGTCCGTCCTCCTTTCCCCCAGCCCAGAGTGAGCAGGGCAGTTGACCTACTAGATCAGCAGCCCTGGACTCTCCAAACACCTCTGTCCATTCACTCTAGCTTCTAAAAAGGAGAAAACTAAGAACTCAGCTCCTACTCTCTCCCAGGACGGCACCTAAAGGAGAAGCGGGAAGAAGGCGTACCCTATCTGCTGCCCCCCCTCCCGTACCGAAGTACAGAGTAGATGTTTCCTGCATGCTGAGTACCATGCCATCCCCGCTACAGGTGAGGAGTTTTTTTTTTTGCCTGCTGGGTGACACCTCTGCTACTGGTAGGGAGATCAGGGGTGGTGCTTGTTTGAGACGGTCCTGTTTATGGTATTGCCTAATGTTTTCAGCTGCTTCTAGCTGGAAGAGGGTTTCTGTTCCTGAAACCTACTCGGCATGCATTGAGCTGCTGGGCGGGAATGAGTACCAGCTAAAACAGTGATGTTGTCTCTTTTTCTTAGTTTCTTCTTTCTGCATTTAGAGAGTAGGAGCCAAATTATCCCTTTCTGGACACTGAAGAAGAATTTGCTCAAGCATGGAGTTGCCACCTATGATGATGTGTGAGGATTAAACTCCTTGCTGTGTTTCTCAAAGCTAAATCTTTTTCCCTTATAAGTAGGTGTTGTTTTCGTCTTCAGATTATATTAAAGAAGTTACGTTCCTCCCCACCCTTCTTGAGTTTTCCTCCTGGCAGTAATTAGGCCCCTTTATCAATCAAGTGCTACTATGGGATGGTGTAAAAGCCAGATCTGCGGGATCCCCGGGATCTTCCGGATCCAAGTACAACCTTAAGACTGGAGCGTGTCTTTATTTTGACGGCCACTGCTGCTTACAGTACAGCAGCGATCACCAGCCATAACCCAGCGCTGCTATTCTCTATTCTCCTCTTTCCGTGGCGAATCTTCAAGGAGGTTAAACCAAGGAGGTGTAATAGACTGAAGTGAGCCTATCTAGTCCACTGTAAGTAAGTAAGGAAGACATTTGATTAATCTCTGTTTCTACTCCCCCGCACAGCTGTCATTGCCGTTCACTCAAAACACAGCAAGCAAACCTGTGAGCTGCTGCATCCATGTTGTCGTTGTTTATTGTCGGTCCATCTGTAACAAGTACTGTCTAACACTGTTTTTGTTGGATAGGCAGTGCCTTACAAGGTGGAGGAGAAAAGACAAAATTGAATATCACTAAAACAACTTCAAAAATTATTGTAGCTAGTAGAAACAGCAATTATAAATAAAAAAATAATAATAAATTTTGTAGTTTGTGCTCATTTTTCTTCAGTGTGCTTCTATACAATTCAGATGGCCAGATTTCAGTGAGAATATTCTGTTTCCTGATGGGTTCATCTTAACTTGTTGTAATCTGCCTTGGGAAGCCTGGTGTTTATAAAGACGGGATATATTGAAATTAAATGGAAGTAGAATTAAACTCTCCTTTCATTGAGGCACATGAAATCACATTTTCATCTGTTTTGTAGAAGTTTGCCTTTTAGATACACAAATGGATTATCCTGTTTTGGAACTCCAAATAAAAATAAATATTTTGTTTCATGCAGATCTCTTTTGTTTAAACATAACTAAATAGGCTATAAGCCCCAAAGTGGGTTTCTTATATTTTGTTCTTGTGATGTCTTATAAATGAGGGGACATGGGATAAGCTTCTCTGATCCACAGGAGACAGTATGACTATAAAGTTGAAGCCGGTCCCCCTACAGCAGCCATCTCCGTTTGTCAAAAACAATAACAAAGTAGATTTGCATTCTCTCTTGTTAGGGGGTGGGGGGGGGGGGGCAAGATCTAAGTGCAGTTGTGGGGGGCTGGTGGAATTTTCAAGGTTGTGTGAAGGGGGGGAAGGTTATTTTCAAAATATATTTGTCATTATTGCAGAAGCTGCTTTGTTATTTCAAGTGCTGTATTGTGGTTTTCATTAAAGCGCTAGATGCCTGCTTTTTTCTTCATGATGACAATAAAGATAGTCCTCTATAAAAATACTTTCAAAAGTTTTAATGCCTATGTGTGTCATTTTTTTTTAATTTGACAAAAATGTAATTTATTTTAAAGCTTCCCCTATGAACATATAACATAAAATTTTAAATCAGCAAAATAGCATTAAAAATTATTGTACCTGCTAGACACAGCAGAAACTCTATTTGCATATGTCCAAAACTTTCTGGAAAGGCTGCTCACACATAAATCCAGCTGTATTCATTGTCTGAGGTGCAGTATACACCTCATTTCAGCTGTTTCTCATCAGAAGGGCCGAATACACCAGGATCCTGGTGTATTTTCAATCACAAGGGATGAATACACCAGGATCCTGGTCTATTTTCGAACAGAAGGGAAGAATACACCAGGATCCTGGTGTATTTTCGATCAGAAGAGCCAAATACAACAGGATGCTGGTGTATTTTCGATCAGAAGGGTTTAACCAGGTACCTCTAAGTGCAGCCAAGGATAGAACAATCTCCTCCAGCCACGGGCTCCCGGTACAGTCAACAAATAAATGTCCACCAGCAACTTCAATCTTTATTCCATGCAGGTTTCTAGTAGACCTGATACACAGTTCCAAAAGCAGCATTCACCTTCAATCTTAAGCACACACAAGCCACCTGAAAGTGTGTGGCAAATAGTCCCCGTTAATCAGTAGGCTATCAGCACATACCAGGATTCAATACAGGCTCACAGTCAGCTCCAGTCTGGGCTCTTTATCCAGTGCACAATAAACAGTAGTTCAATTCCAAATAGAAGCAGTTCTTTCAGTTCATCATCATAGTTAAATCACAAAGCAGCAGTTTCTACCTTCTACTCTCTTTACCTTCAGGAGAGTTCAATACTTTAGGGACTCCTCATACCCAAGGGATTTCACCCTGCATCAGCTTCACTGGTAAATTCAATACTTTAGGGACCTCCCTTACCCAAGGATTTTCAGCCTGCAAATACTTTTGGGACTTCCTCACACCCAAGGGATTTCAGCCTGCTTCAGTACTTTAGGGACCTCTCTTACCCAAGGGTTTTCAGCCTGCAACTGCTTCTCTCTTCTGGGACTCCTTCCCACCTGCCTAATCAATCCCTAACTTCTGCTCTCACAACCAATCATTCTCCTTCCATTAGCTTCCCCGACACCCCTACCAGCTGAGTTAAGCATTAGACTAATGATGAGCTCCTGCACACAGGGTTTCCTAACTCTCTTTCCCCCTAGTGGCAGCCCATCTACATGTCCTGCCAGCTTACACCCATGTCTTCCCCCATTGCAGCTAGGAGTCCAGTCCGGGTTCCTCATCTCACCCCTTGGCTCCTTGCCTGCAATGCCTTCTGGGACTTGTATTTCAAACTGACACTGCCTTAACCCAACTATCCTGGATGGGACTTTATCACAAGGGATGAATATACCAGGATCCTGGTATATTTTCGATGAGAAGGGATGAATACACCACTCCTGGTCTATTTTCGATTAGAAGGGATGAATACACCAGGATTCTGGTCTATTTTCGATCAGAAGCAGGGCCTTGCTAACCCGGTAAGCGGGGTAAGCACGGCAGGGGGGGGCGCCTGCCTTCAAGGGCGCCGCGCCGGCCGAGTGTTGACAACACTTGTATTACAAATTTAAAAAATAAATGGCCTTACTAACTACCGCGTTGGCGCGTCGGTGCCTATGTGCATGCGCTGCTGTCTTCCTGTGCGCAGCGCTCAGCTGTTTAGCACCGCCCCCCGGCTCTTCCACGCGCCTTGGAGGAGCCTCGCTCGCACATTGCCCACACAGGACTGACTGTGGCTGGGAACTTCACTCCCAGGACAAACAGTGATCGTGGGACACAGGAAGAGAACAGATTTGTCCGTCCGTCCGTCTGCTTCTTTTGCAGTCGAGCGGGGTTTCGGTTCACTGGCCAGGGAGAAAGTCCTGCACAGTCTCAGGACTAGAAGTTGAACCGGTGAAAGGACTAGAAGTTGAACTGCTTGGAGGAAGGTGTCGTGACAAAGTCTGAGAGAAGAGGAAAGTGCTAACTAATGCACCTGCAAGGAATTCTTAAGTGAGGACTGAGGATTAAGGGCCCAAGGGTCCCACAAAACAACAAAAATATCAGTGTAGGGTCAGCACAGGGTGAGATTTTGTGCCGCCTTGATCCCACCTGATTAGGTTTTGTGTCTTCTGCTGCTGTGGAAGTGTGGGGATGATATATGAATGAACTGTGCCAGTGTTGCTGTTTTGATGTTTTTTATACACTGTGTAATGGCAGAGCTGACGAGCAGCCCTCTTCAACGTTTCAGCAGTTGAATATTAGCAGACCTTCTTCAAATGCTCATCCTCACCTAATTCCCTTTGTTGCTGGTGATTTTAAAGATTTTCAGTTGTGTAAAAGAGTTGCCCCCCTGAGGCTCAAAGAACCTTTAACAATTTCTTAGTTTCAGCTTGAGTATTGCTGGTTTATTTGCCTTATTTTATTGAGTTTCAAACAGTTTATTCCAGTTTTGATGGGATGGCAGTATGCATTTTTATTCTCCTTTCTACAATGCTGACTTTTCTCTGCTCTTACTACTGGTGTTGGGTTTTGTGCTCTTTTTGGCAACTGTCTGCTGCATGTTCATAGGGGTTAACTATTTATAGGAGTGGAGGAGTGGCCTAGTGGTTAGCATGGTGGACTTTGGTCCTAGGGAACTGGGTCCAATTCCTACTACAGGCACAGGCAGCTCCTTGTGACTCTGGGCAAGTCACTTAATCCTCCATTGCCCCAGGTACAAATACATACCTGTATATAATATGTAAGCCGCATTGAACCTGCTATGAGTGGGAAAGCGCGGGGTACAAATGAAACAAAAATAATTAAAAAAAAACCCACAAGTTATTTTTCTTCTATACCGGGAGAAGAGAGAAAGAAGATGGGGGGGGCGCCAATTGATGGTCTGCAGGGAGGCACCAGAGACCCTAGGCACGGCCCTGATCAGAAGGGATGAATACACCAGGATCCTGGTGTATTTTCGATCAGAAGAGCCAAATACACCAGGATTCTGGTGTATTTTCGAACAGAAGGGCCGAATACAACAAGATCCTGATGTATTTTCAAACAGAACATAGTAACATAGTAGATGACGGCAGAAAAAGACCTGCACGGTCCATCCAGTCTGCCCAACAAGATAAACTCATATGTGCTACTTTTGTGTATACCTTACCTTGATTTGTACCTGTCCTTTTCAGGGCACAGACCGTATAAGTCTGCCCAGCACCATCCCCGCCTCCCGCCACCGGCTCTGCCACCCAATCTCGGCTAAGCTCCTTAGGATCCATTCCTTCTGAACAGGATTCCTTTATGTTTATCCCACGCATGTTTGAATTCCGTTACCGTTTTCATTTCCACCACCTCCCGCGGGAGGGCATTCCAAGCATCCACCACTCTCTCCGTGAAGAAATACTTCCTGACAGTTTTCTTGAGTCTGCCCCCCTTCAATCTCATTTCATGTCCTCTCGTTCTACCGCCTTCGCATCTCCGGAAAAGGTTTGTTTGCCGATTAATACCTTTCAAATATTTGAATGTCTGTATCATATCACCCCTGTTTCTCCTTTCCTCCAGAGTATACATGTTCAGGTCAGCAAGTCTCTCCTCATACGTCTTGTAACGCAAATCCCATACCATTCTCGTAGCTTTTCTTTGCACCACTTCAATTCTTTTTACATTCTTAGCAAGATATGGCCTCCAAAACTGAACACAATACTCTAGGTGGGGCCTCACCAACGATTTATACAGGGGCATCAACACCCCCTTTCTTCTGCTGGTCACACCTCTCTCTATACAGCCTAACAACCTCTAGCTACGGCCACCGCCTTGTCACACTGTTTTGTCGCCTTCAAATCCTCAGATACTATCACCCCAAGATCCCTCTCCTCGTCCATACTTATCAGACTCTCCCCGCCTAACACATACGTCTCCCGTGGATTTCAGCAGAAATATATGGGTTGAAGTTTTGTTTTGATAATAGTTTGGCCAAGGGTATCATCATTAGGTTGAATATTGTCGGTGAGAGGGGGGATCCCTGTGGAACTCCACATTCAGGTGTCCATGTGGCTGATGTTGTTTAATTTGATGTCACTTGATATGAGTGTGTAGTTAGGAATCCTTTAAACCAGCTGAGAACATTGCCTCCGATGCCGAAGTATTCAGGGATGTGTAGTAGGATTCCATGATCAACCATGTCGAAGGCACTTGACATGTCGAATTGTAGAAGTAATATATTCTTACCGGTTGCAATCGTTTGTTTGAATTTGTTCATGAGAGTAACTAGTACTGTTTCAGTGCTGTGATTACAGCTAAATCCCAACTGGGACTCTTGTAGTATTGAGAACTTGTTTAGATAATCTGTAAGTTGTTTGGTAACCATCCCTTCTGTTATTTTGGTTATTAAGGGAATGGATGCTACTGGTCTATAGTTGGTTAACTCACTCGCGTTTTTCTTTGCGTCTTTGGGTATGGGGGTGAGTAGGATGTTTCCTTTCTCCCTTGGAAGCGTCCATTTTGTAGCATGAAGTTCACATGCTTTGTTAGATCTGTTATAAAGTGTTGGGGGGCCGATTTCATAAGGTTATTTGGACAAATGTCTAGTTTGCAGTGAGATTTGGTGAATCTTTTAAGCGTTTGGGAGATGAGGTCTTCCGATAGTGGCTCGAATTCAGTCCAGATCCTATCTGCAGGGTATGCTCCATGGTCTGGGTCCAGACAGTCTAGTAGTGCAGTGTATTTGATGGGGCTAACAGGTATTTTTAGTTGCAGTTGTACTATTTTCTCTTTGAAGTACTTCGCGAGGTCATCGGCTCTTGGTGTGTCTTCGCTGTTATTCGTGACTGATGTGGTGTCTATTAGTTTATTCACAAGTTGGAAGAGTTTGTGTGTGTCCTTGTAATTTGGTCCTATTTCGGTTTTGTAGTATAATCTTTTGGTTTGTCTTATGGTGTATTTGTATTTTCTTCGGAGTTGTTTCCACGCATTAAGTGTGGATTCGTCTTTCTTTTTATTCCAAGTGCGTTCTAATTTTCTAACTTGTGTTTTAAGTTTTTTCAGTTCTTCGTTGAACTACGGTAATGAGTTCTTTCTATGTGAGGTTCTGGTTTGAATTGGGGCGATGTTGTCTAGTATTGTTCTGCATCTTTTGTCCCACTCTTGGAGGAATTTGATTGTGTCTGTCTTTGTCCATTCGTTATCGTAGATTTGTTGCCAGAATATAGTCGGGTCTATCTTTCCTCTAGTGGTGTAGGTTTTTCGTTCTTGTTTTTTGATTGTAGTTTTTGTCCTCCATTGGAGGGAGATGTATGCTTTGTAGTGGTCTGACCAAAGTATGGGTATCCATTTTGTATTTGTTAGTATAAGGTTTAGGTCTGGGTCGAATTTGTATGCGATAATATCTAGTGTGTGTCCTTTGTTGTGTGTCGGTTGAGCATTTGGTACATGAAGATCCCATAATTGTAGGAATTCCTTGCATTCTTGGGTGCTTGTTAAGGTAGGATCTTCCAAGTACAGGTTGATAGCGCCTATAATGATAAGGTTTGAAGTAGAGATGCATGTGCTCGAGATGAAGTCCATAAGGTGTGTTTGAGTGTCTTGCCAGCTGCCTGGCGGCCTGTAAAGTAGGATAGCGTTGAGGTGTTCCTGCAGGTTTGGGTGATTGATTCTTACCGATGCAATTTCAAGTTGAGGTAGGATGGATTCAGCTATGGTAGTAATAGTGAATTCGGATTTGTATATAATGGCTATACCACCTCCTCTTTTCCTGTTTCTTGCCAAGTGTGTAATTTTGTATCCTGGTGGGCATAAGTCTAGGATTATGGGATCCTTAAGGTTGTGGATCCAGGTTTCGGTGATGAATAGGAAGTCAAGTCTGTCTGTGGTGATCCAGTCCGTTATCATATCTGTTTTGCTTACCACTGACCAGGCGTTAACATATCCCAGTTGGATTGGACGGTATGGTTCGGTCTGGGTCGTAGATGTGTTGATTTTTATTAGATGCCTGTTTTCTATTTTTTTGGTTTTGTTGTTTCCTTTCTTCGCTTGCTGTTGATTATTTCCATATGTATATGTTTTTCTTTTTAATTGATTATTATTCTTTTGTTCTGGTGAGTTGTAGGTGGGTGGTCTGTAGGCTTTGTGTATTGTGGGTAGGTTGTTATTTAAGTTGGGGGTGGTCCAGGCATGATAGATTAGGGGGAGGAAATAGATTATCATGAATAGTTTTTTGGTATTCATGCTGGTTATGATTTGTGTGTAGTTTTGACAGAATACAGTACAGTACATGCAGTGTGGTATTAGCGATACAGTCTGAGCAATGCAGTATGAACAATGCAGCGCAATCAGTAGGCAGTATAGTATACGCGGTACAATTTTGGCGATACAGTGGTTTTGATTTACTGGCGGTACAGTGGTTTTGATTGTAAACAATACAGTATGCGCAGTGCGGTATGAGCGTTACGGTCTAGACAATGCAGTATAAACAAAGCAGCTTAGACGGTAGGTAGTATATACAGTGCAAAAATGCTGTGGGAAACCTAGCAAACATTTAATGCATTTAAATTACAATTTTCGATTCAATATTATGATATTAAACTGATATTTAGATTGCAGTTTTTGATGTAGTGAAATGGTTTGGGATGCTTAATAAGCGTTATGATCTTGCTTCATTAGATTGCTGTGGGAGAACTAGCAAACATTTAGTGGCGTTTAACTTACAGTTTTAGATGTAATATTATGATGATGGATGCCTACTAAGCAGTTGAAGCATTACAGTTGGGAGAAAGAAAAAAGAATAAAGTGGTTGCTCAAAGCATATTCTAACCACAATCGCTCAACTGCAAAACACTATGCACAACTTTGTGCAAAAACACACTCAGAACCTTACTGTACCATAAATATTACACTGGGCAGAACCAAATACACCAATATACCAACCATACGGAAAATGCAGACCGTCAACAATATGAAACAAGGGATCATATCATCACAATTCTCATGTAGAGCCACAAAACACCCTAATTCATGTTTAATGTGGGATAAAATGCCATAAATAAGTAAATAAATATTAACTTTTAATGTTGAGCACCTGATTCTCAAAGTGGACATATTCCAAACACTATAATGAAAATAAAATGATCTTTTCTACCTTTGTTGTCTGATGACTTTTTCTGATCATGCTGGCCCAGTATCCGATTCTGCTGCTATCTGTCCTCAGTGCAGGTCAGGAAGTCATCCTCGTTAAATATCTCCCTGGCAACTCAGGACACCTCCAGCCAACCCCCCTGCTCTCCCAGCAGTAAGGTAAACAAATTAAACCATAAACCAATTTCTACAACTGGTTACACAAGGCTAGAGGGCTTTCACTGCCGCTCCTGCTGTGAGGATGGAGGTAAATCAACAATTTAAACCCCTCAGAGCAGCGGGACTCCACAGCTGATCCATCCTGCTGCAGCAGCGGAGGCTTAGCCTCTCCAAGCCTCTTATACTGGGCGCCTATGAGGCTGCTTGTTCTCACGACTGGGTAGTCGTCCACGGCAGCCCCCTCCAACTGGAAGAATAGTCTGGCAGGAGGTCCCGCACGCGGGGCACACCCACCACTCATGTGCGGCCGTCTTCCCGCCCTTGCGTGACCGCTCCCGCTCAGTTTCTGTTTTTTCCGCGCTTGGAGAGAGACGGAGTTTCGTCCCTCTCCTCTGTCAGCCCCGGAAAACCGATTCGCGACCTTGTCCGCTATTTTCTTTCAGTGTTCTAGTGCTTTCACGTTTCTTTTCCTCGTGTTTAAAAAAAGAAATAGAAGAAAGTCTCCCTTCCCTCTCGAGTTTTCTCGACCTTTCTTTTCGCAGCCTTGTGGTCGCGCGTCTGAATTTTTTTCCTCCTTTTCGTGGCCCTTTTTACCGCCACCATCGACGATTTTGACCTCGCCGCCGCGATTTTTCCATCGATAACATTGAAGGTCCCCAGCGGCCGGCAAATCTCGCAATCCGATATGCACGCTTGGTGCCTTGGGCCGGAGCATAATTCCAAAGCGTGCACCTTGTGTCTCGGCTTGAAAAAGCGGACACAGGTTGCGAGGCAAGTTCTTCAGGACCGTCTTTTTGGAACTTGCGCCGGCCCTTCGACTTCGACATCGGAGGCATCGGTGCCAACTGCAGGAAGATCGGCATCGGTACCGGTGGCGACGGCTTCGGCGCCGATCATGGCATTGACCCCAGGAGTTCAGGTTCTTTTGGCCCGATGACCTTCCAGTGCTGGGAGCGGGGAACAGCCGAGTGGGCCCCCACCCGCCTCGGCTAGTCCCGCTGTGCAGGGCCATCGGGACCGAACCCTGTCGGACCCCACCCCGAGGAGGCATGGGGACTCCACGTCCTCCTCGTCCGTGCAGCGGAGCGCTGATGACGGGCATCAGAAGAAGCTTGCTAAGAAGCACCGTCATCAGTCGCCCCCGGCACACGGTACTGGGATCTCTGGGGTGTCTTCCATTGAAGAGGTGTCGATGTGCAGGTCGTCGGGCACTCCAGTACCGTCTCCTGGACCCGGGCAGATTCGGGCACCGACGCCTACACCGGCCCCCCAGCCTCTCCCGACAGCATCCCTAGATGAGTGCCTCCGGGCCATCCTCCCAGGTCTCCTGAAGGGGCTGCTGCGCCAGTCTCTGCCGGCGCCGGGGGTTTTTGCGCTCTCGGCGCCGTTGATGGAAGCGCCGGCTGGCTCTGGCCCTGTGATGCGACCCTCGACACCGGTACAGCTTGCGGCGCCAGTCTCAACCGTCACTCAGGTGGAATCCCCATCGACGTCGATGGATGGAGCTTCATCCCCACCAGCGCGGGAGTCCACCTCTTGGCACTATCATTGAGGACGTGGTTCCTCGGAGTCGAGACGGGCCCAGTTTTGGACTGAGGTCAGGGAGCTCATGTCCAACACCGAGGTGGAGGCCTCGTGGGGGAAGGAGGAAGATCCCAGATATTTCTCTTCCGAGGAGTCTGGTGGTCTTCCCTCTGACCCCACGCCTTCACCAGAGAGGAAGTTCTCGCCTCCAGAGAGCCTTTCCTTTGCTTCTTTTGTCCGGGACATGTCTGTGATCATTCCCTTCCCAGTGGTTACTGTGGATGAGCCGAGGGCTGAGATGTTTGAGGTCCTCGATTATCCATCACCACCTAGAGAGTCTTCCACGGTACCATTGCACAATGACCTGAAGGAGACGCTGCTTTGGAACTGGTTGAAGCCCCTATCTAACCCCACCATTCCCAAGAAAGCGGAGTCCCAGTATAGAGTCCACACCGACCCGGAGTTGATGCGGCCTCAGTTGCCGCATGACTCAGCGGTCGTGGACTCTGCTTGCAAGAGGGCCAAGAGTTCGAGGGATACCGCCTCGGCGCCCCCAGGGCGGGAGTCTCGCACTCTGGACTCGTTTGGAAGGCCTACCATTCTTCCATGCTCGTGATCAAAATCCAATCATACCAGCTCTACACGAGCATCCACATGCGGAACAATGTGCGGCAACTGGCGGACCTGGTCGACAAGCTTCCGCCGGAGCAGGCCAGGCCTTTTCAGGAAGTGGTCAGGCAGCTGAAGGTGTGTCGCAAATTCCTGTCCAGGGGTATTTATGACACTTGTGATGTTGCATCCAGAGCCGCTGTCCAGGGTATAGTGATGTGCAGGCTCTCATGGCTGCGTGCCTCTGACCTGGACAACCGGACCCAGCAACGGCTGGCGGATGTTACTTGCCGGGGGGATAATAATTTCGGCGAGAAATTTGAGCAGTTGGTCGAACAGCTCCACCAGCAGGAAACCGCTCTCGACAATCTCTCCCACCGGGCGCCTTCAGCATCCACCTCCGCAGGTGGACGTTTTTCCCGGACCCAGCGGTCTGCACCCTATGCCTACAGTAAGCGTAGGTACAACCAGCCGGCCTGAAGGCCTTCTCAAGCACAGGGCCAGCCCAGCGCGCTCGTTCCCGTCAAAAGCGTGTGCCCAAGCAAACCCCTGCAGCTCTACAGCAAAAGCAGGGGACAGGATTTTGACTGGATCCATGGGAGCATAGCCGCCATAAACGTGCCTGTGCCGGACGGCCTGCCGGTCGGGGGAGGTTGAAAGTTTTTCACCAAAGGTGGCCTCTCATAACCTCCAACAGTGGGTTCTCCAAATAGTGCGGTGCGGGTACACCCTGAATTTGATCTCCACTCCGCAAAATTGCCCACCGGGAGCTCAATCCTTCAGCTCCCACCACTGGCAGTAACTTGCAGAGGAACTCTCCGCCCTTCTCAGCGTCAATGCGGTCAAGCCCGTGCCACCCGGGCAGGAGGGGCAGGGATTCTATTCCAGGTACTTCCTTGTGGAAAAGAAGACAGGGGGGATGCGCCCATCCTAGACCTGAGAGGCCTGAACAAATATCTGGTCCGAGAAAAGATCAGGATGCTTTCCTTGGGCACCCTTCTTCCCCTGATTCAGAAAGACAACTGGCTATGTTCCCTGGATTTAAAGGATACTTATACCCACATCCCGATACTGCCAGCGCACAGACAGTATCTAAGGTTCCGTCTGGGAACATAGCACTTCCAGTATTGTGTGCTGCCCTTTGGGATCGCCTCTGCACCACAGATATTCACGAAGTGCCTGGTGGTGGTTGCGGCGTATCTCGGCAAGCTGGGGGTGCATGTGTTCCCGTATCTCGACGATTGGCTGGTGAAGAGCGCCTCGGAGGCAGGAGCTCTTCGGTCCATGCAGAGGACTAGTCAACTTCTGGAGCTACTGGGGTTTGTAATAAATTACCCAGAGTCCCATGTCCAACCAGTTCAGTCACTCGAATTCATAGGAGCTCTGCTGAATTCACAGACGGCTCATGCCTATCTTCCCGAGGCGAGGGCGCAGAATCTTTTGTCTCTCGCCTCCCGGGCCAGAGCGTCCCAGCAGATCACAGCTCGGCAGATGTTGAGACTCCTGGGCCATATGGCCTCTACGGTCCATGTGACCCCCATGGCTCGTCTTCACATGAGATCAGCTCAATGGAACCTAGCTTCCCCGTGGTGCCAGGCCACCGGGAATCTAGAAGATGCAATCCGCCTGTCCACCAGTTGGCGCAATTCGCTGCGCTGGTGGATGATTCAGACCAATTTGACCTTGGGACGCCCGTTTCAAATTCCTCAGCCGCAAAAAGTGCTGACGATGGATGCATCTCTCCTGGGGTGGGGGGGCCCATGTCGATGGGCTCCACACCCAAGGGGTGTGGTCCCTTCAGGAAGCAGGTCTTCAGATCAATCTGCTGGAGCTCCGAGCGGTTTGGAACGCGCTGAAGGCTTTCAGAGATCGGCTGTCCTTCCAAATTATCCAAATTCGGACAGACAATCAGATTGCAATGTACTACATCAACAAGCAGAGGGGCACCGGATCTCGCCCCCTGTGTCAGGAAGCCATCGGGATGTGGCGCTGGGCCCGCAAGCATGGCATGCTCCTCCAAGCCACATACCTGGCAGGCGTAAACAACAGTCTGGCCAACAGGTTGAGCAGACTCATGCAACCGCACAAATGGTAGCTCAATTCCAGGGTGGTACGCAAGATCCCCTCGGAGGACCTTTTCGCCTCACAGACGAACCACAAGGTGCCTCAGTTCTGTTCCAGACTACAGGCCCACGGCAGGCTAGCGTCAGATGCCTTTCTCCTGCATTGGGGGGAGGGCCTCCTGTATGCATATCCTCCCATACCTTTGGTGGGGAAGACCTTACTGAAACTCGAGCAAGACCACGGCACCATGATTCTGATTGCGCCCTTTTGGCCCCGTCAGATCTGGTTCCCTCTTCTTCTGGAGTTGTCCTCCGAAGAACCGTGGAGATTGGAGTGTTTTCCAACCCTCTTCTCGCAGAACGAGAGGGTGCTTCTGCATCCCAACCTCCAGTCTCTGGCGCTCACGGCCTGGATGTTGAGGGCGTAGACTTTGCTGTCTTGGGTCTGTCTGAGGGTGTCTCCCGCGTCTTGCTTGCTTCCAGGAAGGATTCCACTAAGAAGAGTTACTTTTTTAAGTGGAAGAGGTTTGTCATCTGGTGTGACAGCAAGTCCCTAGAACCTCCCTCTTGTCCTACACAGACCCTGCTTGAATACCTTCTACACTTATCGGAGTCTGGTCTAAAAACCAACTCAGTAAGGAACCACCTTAGTGCGATTAGCACTTACCATTCTAGTGTAGAGGGTAAGCCCATCTCTGGACAGTCTTTAGTCGTTCGATTCATGAGAGGTTTGCTTTTGTCAAAGCCCCCTGTCAAGCCTCCTACAGTGTCATGGGATCTCAACGTCGTCCTCACCCAGCTGATGAAGCCTCCTTTTGAGCCACTGAATTCCTGCCATCTGAAGTACTTGACCTGGAAGGTCATTTTCTTGGTGGCAGTTACTTCAGCTCATAGAGTCAGTGAGCTTCAAGCCTTGGTAGCTCATGCGCCCTATACCAAATTTCATCATAACAGAGTAGTCCTCCGCACTCACCCTAAGTTCCTGCCAAAGGTGGAGTCGATCTGAACCAGTCAATTGTCCTGCCAGCATTCTTTCCCCATCCTCATACCCGCCCTGCTGAACGTCAGTTGCACACATTGGACTGCAAGAGAGCATTGGCCTTCTACCTGGAGCGGACACAGCCCCACAGACAGTCCGCCCAATTGTTTGTTTCTTTCGACCCTAATAGGAAGGGGGTCGCTGTCGGGAAATGCACCATTTCCAATTGGCTAGCAGATTGCATTTCCTTCACTTACGCCCAGGCTGGGCTGACTCTTGAGGGTCATGTCACCGCTCATAGTGTTAGAGCCATGGCGGCGTCAGTGGCTCACTTGAAGTCAGCCACTATTGAAGAGGTTTGCAAGGCTGCAACGTGGTCATCAGTCCACACATTCACATCACATTACTGCCTCCAGCAGGATACCCGATGCGATAGTCGGTTTGGGCAGTCGGTGCTGCAGTATCTGTTCGGGATTTGAATCCAACTCCACCCTCTTAGGCCCAGTTTTATTCTGTTCAGGCTGCACTCCCAGTTAGTTGTTCTTTGTAGGTCAATTTTTGTTAGGTCCTCGCCATTGCGAGACCCAATTGACCCTGTTTATTGTTTTGCGTGAGCCTGGGAGCTATGGATACCCCAGTCGTGAGAACAAGCAGCCTGCTAGTCCTTGGAGAAAGCGAATGATACATACCTGTAGCAGGTGTTCTCCGAGGACAGCAGGCTGATTGTTATCACCATCCCTCCCTCCTCCCCTTTGGAGTTGTGTCTTTCTTATTCCTTTGCTTGTCATTTAACTGAGCGGGAGCGGCCGCGCACGGGCGGAAAGACAGCCACGCATGTGCGGGTGGGCGTGCCCCGCGAGCGGGACCTCCCGCGAGGCTTTTCTTCTGGTTGGAGGGGGCTGCCGTGGACATCTACCCAGTTGTGAGAACAATCAGCCTGCGGGCCTCAGAGAACACCTGCTACAGGTATGTATCATTCGCTTACCCGGAAATGGCAACAGCCATTACGGCAAATATATGTCAACATATATGTTGCACCTTAACGCAACACCATTTGTAATTCTGTTACCCGGAAATGGCAACCGCCACTACGGCAAATGTAAGCCACATTGAGCCTGCAAAACGGTGGGAAAATGTGGGATACAAATGCTACAAATAAATAAATAAAATCCTTCTCTGGTAATCCTGATCTCCTTCTCCTTTATCAGTCCATAACCAAGGAATCTCCTCCTCTTTTATTTCAGCCCTCTTTAATGAGGGACCAAAAGAAACAATATATACCTTCAACATCACAGCTTACTTTAGGGCTATCTGTGCAACTTACCTTTAACGCCACACTTGTTAGCCCCTCTCCACCTTGAGGGACCTATCTCCTGGTTGGAGATAGTTTCCAATGTTATTCCTGCTCCCTTATCTGAGATGCATGCACTAGTAGCAAAATTCACAAACAACTTATTCTTCTACTGGGAGGAGAAAGATGCACCTAGTAGCAGATTCTTTTCATCCAGTAACATTATCTTCAAAGTGTTCTGTAGATATTCACCTGACTGAAAAGGTCTCTCTTACATGCTTTTTCTATCTTTTCTCCAATGCAAGATGAGGTGGTTACCTTCTCCTCCGGTATCTCCTGCTCTTCTGTGATTACTTTGCCTCTTTTCTTTAGAGCAAGAGTGGGCAACTTGCAGCTCGCTATTGAACATGCGTCCCACAAAACCATGGGAAGTATGCATAGAAAACAACATTAATGGCAATTTTAAATACTGTATTTTGCAAATGTTTTCAAAGTAGCAACTCTAGCAGTTTGCTTTCATTGTTTTTAGTTAAACATTTTACTTATTTATTTGTCACAGAAGGTGGAGCTTTCTGCATTTCCATTTCTGACATTATGTAATGTTGTAGCCCACTAGGCATAGTCCTGACATCCATGAGGCCCTCTGCTTATATACAGAGGGCCACATGGATGTTGCCCACCTCTGGGTTAGAGTGTCCTCGAAGCCAAGGGGCTTTACCTGTGTCTGTTATCTAAACAGGTAAAAACAATACCCTTGCTGCACTGGCCTCAGATTTCTAGGCTTAATCAGCCTTTCCTCATTTGTCCTCCTTACATCTCTAGATTGTTATGGAGAAAGTCATAGGGTATGGGCTTCCACATTTTCTTGTGCCCCCTCTAAATAAACAAATGCATTTCAGATTATATTGCCAATAGCCACTGTTTCTATATATCTAACCATATCCCATATTATTATCATATTTTAAGCCCTGTATCTTATTTAGCTATTTCATTCCCAACAGGTGGACTTGTGAAGAAGATTTTAGAAACCAAGAAAGAATATGAGACACAGCAGCAGTCAACAAAGTCTGCTGAGAAGGTAATGAATTATAAATTTTATTTTTTCATTTATAATTCTACTATATTTCAAGGGGCTGATTGCTTAATGAGAATCACTTTCTAATAATCAGCTTAATTCATTATAGCAAAATGAAACTTTATAGGGGGCAATTCTATAGCTGGGCTCCACAGTTTAGGCATCCAGTGAGTGGCAGTTACGCATGTAAAGCGAATGCTACATACCTGTAGAAGGTATTCTCCGAGGACAGCAGGCTTATTGTTCTCACTGATGGGTGACGTCCACGGCAGCCCCTCCAATCGGAACACTTTACTAGCAAAGGCCTTTGCTAGTCCTCGCACGCCCATGCGCACCACTCATGCGCGGCCGTCTTCCCGCCCGAACCGGCTCGTGTTTGTCAGTCCCATATGTAGCAAGACAAAGACAAGGGAAGACACAACTCCAAAGGGGAGGCGGGCGGGTTTGTGAGAACAATCAGCCTGCTGTCCTCGGAGAATACCTTCTACAGGTATGTAGCATTCGCTTTCTCCGAGGACAAACAGGCTGCTTGTTCTCACTGATGGGGTATCCCTAGCCCCCAGGCTCACTCAAACAACAAACATGGTCAATTGGGCCTCGCAACGGCGAGGACATAACTGAGATTGACCTAACAACTTATCCAACTAACAGAGAGTGTAGCCTGGAACAGAAGAAAACATGGGCCTAGGGGGGTGGAGTTGGATTCTAAACCCCAAACAGATTCTGAAGCACTGACTGCCCGAACCGACTGTCGCGTCGAGTATCCTGCTGCAGGCAGTAATGAGATGTGAATGTGTGGACAGATGACCATGTCGCAGCTTTGCAAATCTCTTCAATAGTGGCTGACTTCAAGTGGGCTACCGACGCTGCCATGGCTCTAACATTATGAGCCGTGACATGACCCTCAAGAGCCAGCCCAGCCTGGGCGTAAGTGAAGGAAATGCAATCTGCTAGCCAATTGGATATGGTGCGTTTCCCCACAACCACTCCCCTCCTGTTGGGATCAAAAGAAACAAACATTGGGCGGACTGTCTGTTGGGCTGTGTCCACTCCAGATAGAAGGCCAATGCTCTCTTGCAGTCCAATGTGTGCAGCTGACGTTCAGCAGGGCAGGAATGAGGACGGGGAAAGAATGTTGGCAAGACAATTGACTGGTTCAGATGGAACTCCGACACAACCTTTGGCAAGAACTTAGGGTGAGTGCGGAGGACTACTCTGTTATGATGAAATTGGTGTAAGGGGCCTGGGCTACCAGGGCCTGAAGATCACTGACTCTACGAGCTGAAGTAACTGCCACCAAGGAAAATGACCTTCCGGGTCAAGTACTTCAGATGGCAGGAGTTCAATGGCTCAAAAGGAGGTTTCATCAGCTGGGTGAGAACGACATTGAGATCCCATGACACTGTAGGAGGTTTGACATGGGCTTTGACAAAAGCAAACCTCTCATGAAGCGAACAACTAAAGGCTGTCCCGAGATCGGCTTACCTTCCACACGGTAATGGTATGCACTGATTGCACTAAGATGAACCCTTACAGAGTTGGTCTTGAGACCAGACTCAGACAAGTGCAGAAGGTATTCAAGCAGGGTCTGTGTAGGACAAGAGCGAGGATCTAGGGCCTTGCTGTCACACCAGACGGCAAACCTCCTCCATAGAAAGAAGTAACTCCTCTTAGTGGAATCTTTCCTGGAAGCAAGCAAGATGCGGGAGACACCCTCTGACAGACCCAAAGAGGCAAAGTCTACGCTCTCAACATCCAGGCCGTGAGAGCCAGGGACCGGAGGTTGGGATGCAGAAGCGCCCCTTCGTCCTGTGTGATGAGGGTCGGAAAACACTCCAATCTCCACGGTTCTTCAGAGGATAACTCCAGAAGAAGAGGGAACCAGATCTGACGCGGCCAAAAAGGAGCAATCAGAATCATGGTGCCTCAGTCTTGCTTGAGTTTCAACAAAGTCTTCCCGACCAGAGGTATGGGAGGATAGGCATACAGCAGACCTTCCCCCCAGTCCAGGAGGAAGGCATCCGATGCCAGTCTGCCGTGGGCCTGAAGCCTGGAACAGAACTGAGGGACTTTGTGGTTGGCTCGAGATGCGAAGAGATCTACCAAGGGGGTGCCCCACACCTGGAAGATCTGTCGCACTACACGGGAATTGAGCGACCACTCGTGAGGTTGCATAATCCTGCTCAACCTGTCGGCCAGACTGTTGTTTACGCCTGCCAGATAAGTGGCTTGGAGTACCATGCCGTGACGGCGAGCCCAGAGCCACATGCTGACGGCTTCCTGACACAGGGGGCGAGATCCGGTGCCCCCCTGCTTGTTGATGTAATACATGGCAACCTGGTTGTCTGTCTGAATTTGGATAATTTGGTGGGACAGCTGATCTCTGAAAGCCTTCAGAGCGTTCCAGACCGCTCGTAACTCCAGGAGATTGATCTGCAGATCACGTTCCTGGAGGGACCAGCTTCCAGTGTGAAGCCCATCGACATGAGCTCCCCACCCCAGGAGAGACACATCCGTAGTCAGCACTTTTTGTGGCTGAGGAATTTGGAAAGGACGTCCCAGAGTCAAATTGGACCAAATCGTCCACCAATACAGGGATTTGAGAAAACTCGTGGACAGGTGGATCACGTCTTTTAGATCCCCAGCAGCCTGAAACCACTGGGAAGCTAGGGTCCATTGAGCAGATCGCATGTGAAGGCGGGCCATGGGAGTCACATGAACTGTGGAGGCCATGTGGCCCAGCAATCTCAACATCTGCCGAGCTGTGATCTGCTGGGACTCTCGCACCCGCAAGACGAGGGACAACAAGTTGTTGGCTCTCGTCTCTGGGAGATAGGCGCGAGCCGTCCGAGAATCCAGCAGAGCTCCTATTAATTCGAGTCTCTGTACTGGGAGAAGATGGGACTTTGGGTAATTTATCACAAACCCCAGTAGCTCCAGGAGGCGAATAGTCATCTGCATGGACTGTAGAGCTCCTGCCTCGGATGTGTTCTTCACCAGCCAATCGTCGAGATAGGGGAACACGTGTACTCCCAGCCTGCGAAGCGCCGCTGCTACTACAGCTAAACACTTCGTGAACACTCTGGGCGCAGAGGCGAGCCCAAAGGGTAGCACACAGTACTGGAAGTGACGTGTGCCCAGCTGAAATCGCAGATACTGTCTCTGAGCTGGCAGTATCGGGATGTGCGTGTAGGCGTCCTTCAAGTCCAGAGAGCATACCCAGTCGTTCTCCTGAATCATGGGAAGAAGGGTACCCAGGGAAAGCATCCTGAACTTTTCCTTGACCAGATATTTGTTCAGGGCCCTTAGGTCTAGGATGGGACGCATCCCCCCTGTTTTCTTTTCCACAAGGAAGTACCTGGAATAGAATCCCCGCCCTTCTTGCCCGGATGGCACGGGCTCGACCGCATTGGCGCTGAGAAGGGCGGAGAGTTCCTCTGCAAGTACCTGCCTGTGCTGGAAGCTGTAAGACTGAGCTCCCGGTGGGCAATTTGGAGGTTTGGAGGCCAAATTGAGTGTGTATCCTTGCCGGACTATTTGAAGAACCCACTGATCGGAGGTTAAGAGAGGCCACCTTTGGTGAAAAACTTTCAACCTCCCCCCGACCGGCAGATCGCCCGGCACTGACACGTTGATGGCGGCTATGCTCTGCTGGAGCCAGTCCTGCTCGCCCCTTTGCTTTTGATGGGAGCCGAGGGCCTTGCTTAGGCGCACGCTGCTGACGAGAGCGAGCGCGCTGGTGCTTAGCCTGGGCCGCAGGCTGTCGAGAAGGAGGATTTTTACCTACGCTTACCAGAAGAGTAGGGAACAGTCTTCCTTCCCCCCCATAAAAACGTCTACCTGTGGAGGTAGAAGCTGAAGGCTGCCGGCGGGAGAACTTGTCGAAAGCGGTATCCCGCTGGTGGAGCTGCTCTACCACCTGTTCGACCTTCTCTCCAAAAATATTGTCCGCACGGCAAGGCGAGTCCGCAATCCGCTGCTGGATCCTATTCTCCAGGTCGGAGGCACGCAGCCATGAGAGTCTGCGCATCACCACACCTTGAGCAGCGGCCCTGGACGCAACATCAAAGGTATCATATACCCCTCTGGCCAGGAATTTTCTGCACGCCTTCAGCTGCCTGACCACCTCCTGAAATGGCTTGGCTTGCTCAGGAGGGAGCTTGTCCACCAAGCCCACCAACTGCCGCACATTGTTCCGCATGTGTATGCTCGTGTAGAGCTGGTAAGATTGAATTTTGGCCACGAGCATAGAGGAATGGTAGGCCTTCCTCCCAAAGGAGTCTAAGGTTCTAGAGTCTTTGCCCGGGGGTGCCGAAGCATGCTCCCTAGAACTCTTAGCCTTCTTTAGGGCCAAATCCACAACTCCAGAGTCGTGAGGCAACTGAGTGCGCATCAGCTCTGGGTCCCCATGGATCCGGTACTGGGACTCGATCTTCTTGGGAATGTGGGGATTACTTAGAGGCTTGTTCCAGTTCGCCAGCAATGTCTTTTTTAGGACATGATGCATGGGTACTGTGGACACTTCCTTAGGTGGAGAAGGATAGTCCAGGAGCTCAAACATTTCAGCCCTGGGCTTGTCCTCCACAACCACCGGGAAGGGGATGGCCGTAGACATCTCCTGGACAAAGGCCGCAAAAGACAGACTCTCGGGAGGAGAAAGATGCCTTTCAGGCAGTGGCGTACCAAGGGTGGGGGCGGTCCGCCCCGGGTGTCGGCGGGTGGGGGGGTGCTCCGTCGTCTCCTGCCACCACCCTGCGTTTTTTTTATAATCCATGCAGCGACGCAGATATCTGCCCTGCTGTGTGCTGTGAAAAAAGAAAATCGCTTCGTTCGCTGGCGTCGGGCCTTCCTTCGCTATGTCCCGCCCTCGAGGAAATAGGAAGTTATGTCAAAAGAGGGCGGGACATAGCAAAGGAAGGCCCGACGCCAGCGAACGAAGCGATTTTCTTTTTTCACAGCACACAGCAGGTCAGATACCTGCGTCGCTGCATGGATTTAAAAAAAAAACGCAGGGTGGTGGCAGGAGAAGAGGGCTCTGTCGCTCTCCACGGAGAGGGGGGGGCTCAGATGGGAGAAGGAGGTGAGGGAGCTCAGAGGGGAGAAGGGAATTGGGGAGGGGTGAGGGAGCTCAGAGGGGTTCGCAGAAGGGAGAAGGGAAACTGGGGAGGGGTGGGGGAGCTCAGAGGGGTTCGCAGAGGGTTGAAGGGAAACTGGGGAGGGGTGGGGGGAGCTCAGAGGGGTTCTAAGAGGGGAGAAGGAAATTGGGGAGGGGTGGGGGAGCTCAGAGGGGTTCTAAGAGGGGAGAAGGGAATTGGGGAGGGGTGGTGGGAGCTCAGAGGGGGTTCTCAGAGGGGAGAAGGGAATTGGGGAGGGGTTGGGGGAGCTCAGAGGGTTCTAAGAGGGGAAAAGGGAATTGGGGCAGGGGTGGTGGAGCTGAGGGGGGTGCTCACAGGGGGAGAAGGGGATTGGGGGAGGGGTGGGGGAGCTCACAGGGGAGAAGGGGTCTGAGCTGGAACTGGGGGTCTGACAAGGGGGCAGGAGGGAGAATGGGTCATGCCTGGGGGCAGTGTGGGAGAATGGGTCTGGGGGCTGAAAAGGGGGGATACAAAGCATGTGGTGGATGAAGGGGGCTGGAACTGGGGGCAGTAAAGGAGAGTATTTGGGATAAGGGGGCTAGTGCTGGAACTGTGGGCTGAAACGGGGCAGGGGCTGAAACTGGGGGCTTTAAAGGGGACAGGGAGAACTGGCTGGGGCTGAGCTCAGGACTGGTGAGAGAAAAGGGCTGGGGAAACTAGGGGCTGAAAAGGGGACAGGGAGAAGTGGCTGGGGGCTGAAGCTCAGGACTGATGGGAGAAAAGGGCTGCAGATGTGGGCTGGGGCTGGAACTAGGGGCAGGTGGAAACTGGGGGCTGAAAAGAGGGGGCAGAGGGAGAGGGGACAGACCCTGGATGGAAGTGGGGAGCGTGAGGGAGGGCAGACCTGGATGGATGGGAGAGGGAGGGCAGACGGATTGAAGGGGCAGAGAGAAAGGGCAGATGGTGGGTGGAAGGGGGAGAGAGAAAGAGGGCAGACTGGGGCAAATGGTGGATGGAAGGGAGAGAGAGGGCAGACAGTGGATGGAAGGGACATTAGAGAGGGCAGACACTGGATGGCAGAGAGAGAGCAAAGACAGATCCTGGATGGAAGGAAGACAGTGAAAAGAAGATGAGGAAAGCAGAAACCAGAGAAAACAAACTGTAAATAGATATTTTTATTATTTTGCTTTAGGATATAGTATTATAGCTGTGTTGTTTATAAATAGAACATGTAAATAAGGTAATCTTTTTATTGGACTAATTTTAATACATTTTGACTTAACTTTCAGAGAACAAACCCCCCTTCCTCAGGTCAGGATAGGATACTGTAACAGCACTATACTGTACTGACCTGAGGAAGGAGATTTTGACCTCTGGAAGCTAAATGTATTAGTCCAATAAAATGGTATATTTATTTTCTGTATTTGTTTTATTTCTATTTGTTAATTTGTAAAGTGGTGATTGGTATTTGTTAGTTTTTTTCAAATTTACATCTGCTGTCTTTATATTTTGCACAGTACTAGGGGACATTTTCTGTTTTCTGTGGTGTTGCATTGTATGCAGTCTGGCATCGGGGTTTCAGTTTAATTTTTGTCTAAATAGAAAGTTTATGATTACTTATTCTATAGTGGATTAGGGTGTATCTGTGTTTGTGAAAAAGACATGGCTTTCGGTTGGCATTGACTGCAGGATCGACGATCTGTACTAATCTGTCGGTTTTCGTTTTACAATAGGTGAATTGATGTTCTAGTGCTCACTGTAGTGTTTAAGATGCTTTCCTTTCCTTGTGTGACTGGTAGAAATTACTGCTTATGATATGCTAGAATTGCTCTATAGGTCCTGAGTGTTTTGATTCTCGGTATGCCTAGTACTGGATTGGGGGGGGGGGGGGGGGGGGGTGTTAAAAAAATGACCGGCCCCGGTGTCAACTAACCTAGGTACGCCACTTCTTTCAGGGGAGGGAGTGGGATCAGAAGGAAGGCCATCAGACTCCTCGTCAGAGAAATATCTGATGTCCTCCTCCTCCTCCCAAGAGGGCCTCACCATCGGTATCAGACACAAGTTCATGAACCTGTGTCTGAAGCCGTGCCCGGCTCGTCTCTGTGGAAACACGGGCCACGGTGTGAGCGTCGAGAGGTAGACTCCCTCGCCCGCACCGCGAAGCTCCCTCCGCCGACGTCGGGGAGCCTTCCTGGGAGGCGACCGCAGTCGTACCCGCAAGCGGCACCGATGTCGGAGACCTCACCCCGGGCACGGGGCCAGCCGGCGCCTCACTCGACGGTACCGGTGGCACAAGCACCCCCGGTACCGGAGGGGAAGGGCGCAAACAGCTCTCCCAGGATCTCTGGGAGAACGGCCCGGAGACTCTCGTGGCAGGGCGGCTGTGGAGAAGACATGGAAGCCGATCCAGGCGTCGAAGTCAGAGTCTGTTCCTGGCGTGGAGGCTGTTCCGGGCTGTCCAAGGTGGAGCGCATCTGACAACCTCCTGAACAGAGGGTGAGCGGTCCTCCGGTGCCGATGCCTACTGGGTGCCAACTCCCTCGGCGACCCAGAGCTCTCGGTACCGATGCGGGAAGGAGACCAGTGTCGATGCTTCTTTGACTTTTTCAAACTAAGCATATCACTGGAACTTCCCGTACCGACGAGGAGGACGTAGAATCCAACCGTCGCTTCCTCGGGGCCGAGGCCGAAGAAGGTCGATCTCAGGGGGGCTGTACCGCAGGAGCCCTCAGGGTAGGGGGGAGACCACCCGAAGGCTCACCGCCACCAGCAGGGGATGGACAGCCCTCAACCTGCACTCCAGTCGAAGCACACCACCGTCCGACTACATCATCACTAGTGGAGGTCCCAGTTCACTGACGCCAACGCAGCCTTCCGATGTCGCGGCCCCGACGAAGCAGAGGGTCGATGCCTCGATGCAATTGATACAGGTCGCCGCCGAGGTCGGAGGTCTTGACGCTGTCGACGTTGATAGCACTCGATACTCCCGGTGCAGATGCCGATGAAGAGCCCGAGAACAACACGTTCTACTGGGCCAATCTCGCTACCTGAGTCCTTTTTTTGTAAAAGGGCGCAAAGACTACAGGCCTGCGGGCGGTGCCCAGCCCCCATACACTGAAGACACTACGCGTGCCTATCAGTGAGCGAGATTACCCGGGCGCACGGGTTGCACTTCTTGAAGACGCTGGAGACTTCGATGACATGGCGGAAAAATCACGCCGGCAGAAATCGAAACTCGTAATTGCGGTAAGGCACCAAAAAGAGGGGGAGAAAAAACTTGACCCGAGGCCTCAAAAGAGCCTACCCCGAAAACGAAAGAAAACTTAACGGGGCAAAAAACTGGAAATACGGGGAGGGGAAAAAGACCGAAAGGCCCTTTTCCGAAATCCCTTTTTTTTTTAGAAGCAAAGTCAAAAAGACGCGCGAGGGTCAACTTAAGGGGCGCGAACGGCGCAAACATGATCGTACCGAGTGCGGACAAAAGAAGACTGACGAACACAAGCCGGTTCGGGCGGGATGGACGGCCGCGCATGGGCGCGCAAGGGACTAGCAAAGGCCTTTGCTAGTGAAGTTTCCGATTGGAGGGGCTGCCGTGGATGTCACCCATCAGTGAGAACAAGCAGCCTGCTTGTCCTCGGAGAATTTCCGTTATAAAATATTGGCATAAGTTGACATTATATCGACCTACATTTAGACATGCCTACTTAAAGGTCAGTAGCAGGCGTAAATGTGCAAACCTAAATACCGCACTTATGTGCATAACTAACAGTATTCTATAAGTTAGGCGCATGAGTGGGAGTCATGCCCATGCCCTGCCCGTGCTCCTCCCCCTGTGAATGCCCCCTTGCATTTATGTGCTAAAGCAGTTGTGTGCTAAATGTTCTGCTGACCACGCATCTAGCGATTTACATGAGTAACTGTAACAGTTGTATTCATAAATGCCAGTAATCTGACATGTTTTGATTGGCACTTAACTGTAGGCAACTGGTTATAAAATAAGGGGGATACTGTGTTTGTAACATGGGACAATATCTATTTGTATTACATGTTGGACCTGTGGAAATCAAAATTCCACTCAAGTTTCTTAACATTTTCTTACAAGCTTGAAATTGGGGACATCCCAGAGCTGGTGCAACCTGCTGTGCAAACTGTGAATCACATAGGTCGAAACCCCAGGAGCATGGCACAGTCAACTCAGTTTGCCGCCATGCTAACTTCAATGCTGCCGCAGTTAGCCAGGCATCAAACAGTGACCAGGTTGAAATCCCCACTGAAAGTTAAAAACACCATGGTCTCTCTGAGCCTTTGCACATGCACTGCAGGTCCGACTTGTCTCTCTGCTCCTTTTCTGGTTGTTGTGGTAGCAGTAGCAAGATAGGAAGAGGAAAAGAGAAGGAATATATACTAGACAGGGGGAGAGGGGACAGAAAGGTGAACGACTATGAGGAAAGAGAGCGAGAGGGGATGTTAGACTGTGGGAAGAGAATGATGGCCAGAAGATGCTATATTAAGAGGACGAGGAGAAAGAGATGAGGGGAGAGAGAGATGTTGGACTAGAGGGAGTGTTAACTGCTGGGTGGAGGGAGGGGGAGAGAGGAGATACTGCTAGGGGGAAAGAAAAATTCTGGGTTGAGGGAGGAAGGAGATGCTGGGGTACAAGGAGCCTTCCTTGTACCCAGGGGGAGATGCTGGGGCTATGAAGAAGGGGGGACAGATAGAGAGATAGAGAGCTATGGGCTATGAGGGGGAGAGAGAACGTGAAGAGAAACAGGGGAGATGCTGTGGCCATGGGGATAGAGAGGAAGAATTGAGGGTATAAGCAGATGCTGGACTGCTTGTGATGGGGACTGAGGTGGGTAGAGAAAGGAGATGCTGGGCATGGTGAAAAACACAGAAGAAAATATGAGGCGGGGAAAATTGAGGAACTAGGGGACACGGTCTGGGCAGGAGGTGAGATGGAAAGTTGAGAGGTATGTGATATTAAAGCAAAAAAAAAGAAATTGAGAAAATAGAGTGGTGAGGAGGAGGATAAAATTTGAATACGAGGCAGAGAAGAGAGAAATGGAGGAAAGAGAAGGGAAAGATCAATATCTCTGAGACATGTATGGGGAGAATAGAAGAAGACAGGAGGAGAAGGAGAAATAGCAAATGGACAGCAGACATGAAAAAAAGATTTAGGTGAACATAGTCAGAGGAAAACACAAGAGAGAGACTGGGACCAAAGTGATTAGAAAAATAAAATGCCCAGACAACAAAGATAGAAAAAAAAAGTAGCACCTATGTGCTTTAGCAAGAAACATCAAGGTGGGTGTAACATGGGATAGAGGCTCACCAAAACCTTTTTCATTTCGGCCGAAGCCAAAACTGCAGCTGAAAATATCACTTGGTTTTGACTGAAGCCAAAACTGAAAACCAAAAACTAAAGATCGGTTGTGTGAATGTGAACTAATGAGGGCCCACTGGGGATTGTCAGAGCTTGGAAGTTGGCAACCCTAAACTGAACCCACAGGAGAATATTACTCTCCAGTCCCAGGAACTGCAAGCACAGACTAACAACTGGGAGAGCCATTTTACAAATAAGTCTGTTATGTTTACGTTCCCAAGTCGATGAAGATGTAGTTAATATCCTCTGGGGCAGGACATTTGTGAGAATGTTTTAAAAAAAATCATGATTACCAGCTTTTTATGCCTACCCAAATTGTACACAACTAGCAAGAACATAAGAGTAGCCATACTGGGTCAGACAAATGGTCCATGTAGCCTAGTATCCTGTTGTCCAAACAGTGTCCAAGCCAGGTCACAGGTACCTGGCAGAAACCCAAATCATGGCAACATTCCATACTGCAAATCCCAGGGCAAGCAGTTGCTTCCCTATGTCTGTCTCAATAGCAGACTATGGACTTTTCCTGCAGGAACTTGTCCAAACCTTTTTTAAACCCAGATACGCTAACTGCTGTTACCATATCCTCCGGCAAAGAGTTCCAGAGCTTGACTATTCGTTGAGTGAAAAAATATTTCTCCTATTGTTTTAAAAGTATTTCCATGTAACTTCCTGAGTGTCCCCTAGTCTTTGTATTTTGGAACGAGGTAAAAAATCAATTTACTTCTACTCGTTCTACACCACTCAGGATTTTGTAGACCTCAATCATATCTCCCCTCATCTGTCTCTTTTCCAAGCTGAAGAGCCCTAACCTCTTTAACCTTTCCTTATACGAGAAGAAATCATTTTAGTTGCTCTTCTTTGAACCTTTTCTAATTCCACTATATCTTTTTTGAGATACAGCGACCAGAACTGAACGCAATACTCAAGGTGCGGACACACCTATACAAAGTCATTACAGTATTTTCAGTCTTACCATCCCTTTCCTAATAATTCCTAGCATCCTTTTTGATTTTTTTGCTGCCACCACACACTGAGCAGAACATTTCAGCGTATTATCTGCAGCGACACCTAGATCTTTTTCTTGAGTGCTGACCCCCCAAAGTGGACCATAGTATCAGATAACTATGATTTGGATTATTCTTTCCAATGTGCTTCACCTTGCATTTGTCTACATTAAATTTCATCTACCATTTTGATGCTTAGTCTTCCAATTTCCTAAGGTCTTCCTGCAATATTTCACAGTCCTCATGTGTTTTAACAACCTTGCTTAGTTTTGCATCATCTGCAAATTTAATCACCTCACTCATTCCGATTTCCATATCATTTATAAATATGTTAAATAGCACCGGTACTAGTACAGATCCCTGTGGCACTCCACTGTTCACCCATTGAAAGTAGCATTGAGATGATTTCAGTTTTGTATTTAGTTATAAAACTGATTATAGATTCTTACTAAAATAGGGTAAAGGGGTCCAGACAATGGTCTACACTGCGGGCAATGTGCACCCAAATTCCATGGCATACAACTCAAAAGGGGATGTGGCCATGGGAGGTACACGGGCGAATCATGGTTATCAAATACTAGGGGTGTGCATCCAAATTGGGCACTGGAAATTGAAACATAGAAACAGAAAAATGTAGACAAATCAGGACCATATGGCCTTTCCAGTCTGCTCAAGCCATCTACTCTCCCTTAGAGATCCTATGTACTTGTCCCAAGCTCTCTTGAATTCAGATACCGTTTTAGTCTCCATCACTTCCACCGAGAAGCTGTTCCATTAATTCACCTTTCAGTGAAGAAGTATTCCCTCAGGCAGTGGCGTACCAAGGGGGGGGCGGTCTGCGCCCCGGGTGCACGCCACTGGGGGAATGCCGTGGCGCGCGCCTGTCGCCCTGTTTCCGAGTTCGCATGTGTTCACTGCTCCCTCTGCCCCGGAACAGGTTACTTCCTGTTCCGGGGCAGAGGGAGCAGTGAACACATGCGAACTCGGAAACAGGGCGACAGGCGCGCGGCGTGCACCCGGGGGGGAGTGTCATTTCGCCGGGGGGGGGGGGAGGTGTCATTTCGCCGGGGGGGGGGGGGGGGCGCATCAGCGATCCACCCCTGGTGTCAGCCAGCATTGGAACGCCACTGCCCTCAGGTTACTTCTGAGTCTATCCCCTTTCACCTTCATCCTTTTCCCTCATTCTAGAGCTTCCTTTCAATTGAAAGAGATATGCCTCCTGTGCGTTTATGCCACATAAGTAATTAAATGTCTCTGTCATATCTCCTCTCTCCCACCTTTCTTCCAAAGTATACATATTGAGATCTTTGGCCCCTATACACTTTATGATTAACACCACTGACCATTTTAATAGCCACCCTCTGGACAGACTCTATCCTGTTTATATCTTTTTGAAGGTGCAGCAGTGGCGTACCTAGGGTAGTTGACACCCGGGGCCGGTCATTTTTTAACACCCCCCCCCCCCCCCCCCAAATCCAGTACTAGGCATACCGAGAATACAAAACACTCAGGACCTATAGAGCAATTCTAGCATATCATAAGCAGTAATTTCTACCAGTCACACAAGGAAAAGGAAAGCATCTTAAACACTACAGTGAGCACTAGAACATCAATTCACCTATAGTAAAACGAAAACAGACAGATTAGTACAGATCGTCGATCCTGCAGTCAATGCCAACCGAAAGCCATATCTTTTTCACAAACACAGATACACCCTAATCCACTATAGAATAAGTAATCATAAACTTTCTATTTAGACAAAAATTAAACTGAACCCCCGATGCCAGACTCTGCATACAATGCAACACCACAGAAACAGAAAATGTCCCCTAGTACTGTGCAAAATATAAAGACAGCAGATGTAAATTTGAAAAAACTAACAAATACCAATCACCACTTTACAAATTAACAAATAGAAATAAAACAAATACAGAAAATAAAATAATACCATTTTATTGGACTAATACATTTAGCTTCCAGAGGTCAAAATCTCCTTCCTCAGGTCAGTACAGTATAGTGCTGTTACAGTATCCTATCCTGACCTGAGGAAGGGGGTTTTGTTCTCTGAAAGTTAAGTCAAAATGTATTAAAATTAGTCCAATAAAAAGATTATTTACATGTTCTATTTATAAACAACACAGCTACAATACTATATCCTAAAGCAAAATAATAAAAATATCTATTTACAGTTTGTTTTCTCTGGTTTCTGCTTTCCTCATCTTCTTTTCACTGACTTCCTTCCATCCAGGATCTGTCTTTGCTCTCTCTCTGCCATCCAGTGTCTGCCCTCTCTAATGTCCCTTCCATCCACTGTCTGCCCTCTCTCTCCCTTCCATCCACCATTTGCCCCAGTCTGCCCTCTTTCTCTCTCCCCCCTTCCACCCACCATCTGCCCTTTCTCTCTGCCCCTTCAATCCGTCTGCCCTCCCTCTCCCATCCATCCAGGGTCTGCCCTCCCTCACGCTCCCCACTTCCATCCAGGGTCTGTCCCCTCTCTCTCTGCCCCCTCTTTTCAGCCCCCAGTTCCACCTGCCCCTAGTTCCAGCCCCAGCCCACATCTGCCAGCCCTTTTCTCCCATCAGTCCTGAGCTTCAGCCCCCAGCCACTTCTCCCTGTCCCCTTTTCAGCCCCTAGTTTCCCCAGCCCTTTTCTCTCACCAGTCCTGAGCTCAGCCCCAGCCAGTTCTCCCTGTCCCCTTTAAAGCCCCCAGTTTCAGCCCCTGCCCCGTTTCAGCCCACAGTTCCAGCACTAGCCCCCTTATCCCAAATACTCTCCTTTCTGCCCCCAGTTCCAGCCCCCTTCATCCACCACATGCTTTGTATCCCCCCTTTTCAGCCCCAGACCCATTCTCCCACCTGCCCCAGGCATGGACCCATTCTCCCTCCTGCCCCCTTGTCAGACCCCAGTTCCAGCTTCAGACCCCTTCTCCCCTGTCAGCTCCCCCACCCCTCCCCAATCCCCTCCTCCCCTGTGAGCACCCCTCTCAGCTCCCCCACCCCTCCCCAATTCCCTTCTCCCCTCTGAGAACCCCTCTCAGCTCCCCCACCCCTCCCCAGTTCCCTTCTCCCCTCTTAGAACCCCTCTAAGCTCCCCCCACCCCTCCCCAATTCCCTTCTCCCCTCTTAGAACCCCTCTGAGCTCCCCCACCCATCCCCAATCCCCTTCTCCCCTCTAACCCCCCACCCCTCCCCAATTCCCTTCTCCCCTCTTAGAACCCCTCTGAGCTCCCCCCACCCCTCCCCAATTTCCTTCTCCCCTCTTATAACCCCTCTGAGCTCCCCCTCACCCCTCCTCAATTCCCTTCTCCCCTCTTAGAACCCCTCTGGGCTCCCTCACCCCTCCCCAGTTCCCTTCAACCCTCTGCGAACCCCTCTGAGCTCCCCCACCCCCCCCCAGTTCCCTTCTCCCTTCTGCGAACCCCTCTGAGCTCCCTCACCCCTCCCCAATTCCCTTCTCCCCTCTGAGCTCCCTCACCTCCTTCTCCCATCCGAGCCCCCCCCCCCCCTCCGTGGAGAGCGACAGAGCCCTCTTCTCCTGCCACCACCCTGCGTTTTTTTTTTTTAATCCATGCAGCGACACAGGTATCTGCCCTGCTGTGTGCTGTGAAAAAAGAAAATCGCTTCGTTCGCTAGCGTCGGGCCTTCCTTCGCTATGTCCCGCCCTCGAGGAAATAGGAAGTTACGTCAAAAGAGGGCGGAACATAGCAAAGGAAGGCCCGACTGCTAGCGAACGAAGCGATTTTCTTTTTCATAGCACACAGCAGGGCAGATACCTGCGTCGCTGCATGGATTATAAAAAAACGCAGGGTGGTGGCAGGAGACGACGGAGCACACACCCCCACCCGCCGCCCCCCGGGGCGGACCGCCCCCCCCGCCCCCCCCCCCCCCTTGGTACGCCACTGAGGTGCAGTCTCCATAATTGTACATGATATTCTAAATGAGGTCTCACCAGAGGCAGGGGCATCATCACCTTCTTTTTCCTACTGACCATTCCTCTCCCTGTGCACCCAGGCATCCTTCTAGCTTTCGCCATCACCTTTTGTACATACGATCACACCCAAGTCCCACTCCTCTTTCATGCACTCTTTCTTCACTCCCTAAACTGTACCATTCCCTGGGGTTTTTGCAGCCCAAATGTTTGACCCTGGTTTCAGCAAGTGTAAATTTTGACACCCATTGTTGAGTGCCCATTATACAAGAGCATTGAGCACCAATTTTGAACACCATTTACTGAATCTAGCCTTATATACTCTTAAAAAAAATTAAATCAAGAGAAATACATTTCTCAAATTATGTTCTAATATATAAACTTTATTTCATTGTAATATCTCCCTACTAACACTGTAAGCTAACCAGTACTTGTACTTGAAAATAATCACTGCAGGTTCCTTTCTCATAGAATCTTGCTTCTACATGCTGCAAGTTTGATTAGAACACTGCATATTCATCATTCCCAACAGAGCCTGAAAATTCTTTAGAATCACCCAAATAGTATCCAACCAGAATATATATAATAATTTAAATAATGAAAGACCATATTTTACCTCCAAGCAAAATAGCCTCTGCACCCATGGACCTCAGCTAATGAAAACTAAAACTAAAAGCCACAGTGCTTTTACAATGGCTGATTTTGTGCCACATTTAGAATGTCAACTGATGTCATATCTCCATAGACAGGTTAATTCCTAAGAAGCTTATTATTCCAAATGTATAACTTAAATTCCTGCTATTATTATTATTATTGTTAACATTTGTATAGCGCTACCAGATGCACGCAGCGCTGAACACCTGACATAGAGAGACAATCCCTGCTCTATAGAGCTTACAATCTAAAAATAATACAGACAGACAAGACAATTAAGGGCGAGGGAAGTACAGGGTGAGAAGGAACAAGGGGAGGTAATTGAGTAGTAGTTAGGAACCAAAAGCAGTGGTGAAAAGGTGGGTTTTCAGCATAGATTTGAAAACAGGTAGAGACGGAGCTAGACGTACAGGCTCAGGAAGTCTATTCCAGGCATAAGGTGCCGCGAGGGAAAAGGGACGAAGCCTGGAGTTAGCGGTGGAGGAGAAGGGGGTCGACAAGAGAGATTTGTCCAATGAGTGGAGTTCACGGGGAGGAAAGTAGGGAGAGATGAGAGTGGAGAGGTAATGGGGGGATGCAGAATGGATGCATTCAAAGGTCAGTAAGAGAAGTTTGAATTGTATGCGGAAGCGGACAGGGAGCCAGTAAAGTGATTTGAGGAGTGGACTAATGTGGGTATAATGATTTTGGCGGAAAATAAGTCGTGCTGCAGAATTTTGGACAGACTGGAGAGGAAAGAGATGGCTGAGAGGAAGACCAGTGAGAAGTAAATTGCAATAATCCAAACGAGAGGTGACAAGGGTTTGGATAAGGGTTCTGGTAGCGTATTCAGAAAGGAAGGGGCGAATTATGCTAATGTTGTAGATAAAGAAACGACAGGTTTTAGCGATCTGCTGAATATGCGCAGAGAAGGAGAGAGAGGAATCAAAGATGACTCCAAGGTTACGAGCCGAGGAGACAGGGAAGATGTGAAAACCATTAACAGAGATAGAGAATGGGGGAGGAGGTGGATTTAAGGGGAAAAATGAGAAGTTCAGTTTTAGTCATGTTTAGCTTCAGATGGCGTTGAGACATCCAAGCAGCAATGTCAGACAAGCAGGATGAAATTTTGCCCTGGATTACGGGTGAGATTTCAGGGGTGGAGATGTAGATCTGAGAGTCATCTGCATAAAGATGGTAATGAAAGCCATGAGATGTAATCAGGGTACCAAGGGAAGAGGTATAGATGGAGAAAAGGAGGGGTCCAAGGACAGAACCTTGGGGGACACCAACTGAAAGCAGGATGGAAGTTGAAGAGGAACCGCCAGAGTGAACACTGAAAGTGCGAAGTGAGAGGTAAGAGGAGAACCAGGAAAGAACAGGGCCCTGGAATCCAATTGAGGAGTATGGCGTGGTCAACAATGTCGAAAGCAGCAGATAGATCAAGAAGGATAAGGATAGAATAGAGACCTCTGGATTTAGCCAGCAGCAGGTCATTAGAAACTTTAGTAAGCGCAGTTTCAGTAGAGTGAAGATGGTGGAAACCAGATTGGAGTGGGTCAAGAATAGGTTGAGAAGAAAGGAAGTCAAGACAGCGGCAGTGAACAGCGCGTTCCAGTAATTTGGAGAGGAAAGGGAGATGGGGCGATAGTTGGAGGGACAGGTAGAGTCAAGTGAGGGTTTTTTAAGGAGTGGAGTGACAACAGCTTGTTTGAAGGCCATAGGAACAGTTGCAGTGGAGAGTGAGAGATTAAGGATGTGACATACACAAAAAGTAGCACATATGAGTTTATCTTGTTGGGCAGACTGGATGGACCGTGCAGGTCTTTTTCTGCCGTCATCTACTATGTTACTACGTAAAAACTGAGAAGGAGGAAGGGGGTATAAGTGAAGGTGAGGTGATGAAATCAATGGATGGGCAGTGAGTTCCTGTAATGGACAGTGGAGGGGGGTGAGGGAAGAGATTAGGAAGGGATAGGGCTAGGAAGAGAATGTGTAAAGGGGCCATGAAAAGTCTGAAAAGCTGCTAAAGATTTATATCAAAAGCACTCTATCATATGAACTACTATTCAAGATCATAACTGCATTACACACACAAAAAAAATGCAAAGAGTAGCTCCTTCCCAGACTACTTTACAAACCCTGGTGGTTTAGTGGTATACTCAAGGCAAGATTGATCCCCAGTTGCTCTTACCCATGTTAGCTGTTCTCTCAAAATAGCTGCTTTGACCTCTTTGACTCATGAGATTGCCAATAGAAGTCATGACAGCCATTTTGAGAGCAGAGCCAGCATGGACAGGAACAACTAGTAATCACTCATCACTCCTGCCCTGACTACACCCCTAGGCTGCCAAGGATTGTAAAATAGGCCTGAAGGGGGCACCTACAGGTGGGCAGGGGGGAGAGACAACTCCTGTTCATGGGGGAGGTGTCAGGTTTTCCAGGCAGGAACTAGGTTTGTGAGCCCTTGGGCCACTGCCGAGGAGCTGCAGCAGCAGGCAAAACCACCCCACACAGGGATAAGACAGAAATCTGACAGGGACGGCTAGTCTTCACCTGCACTTGACCACCGTTCCTCAGGAGTTGAGCCCCAGGGTGCAGGTGGCCGGCAGGGCTTACTGGACAGGGCAGGAACTGGATACCCACTAGACAGAAGTGGACAGGCTAAAGGGTCGGGAACTGAAAGCTGCAGAGCAGCCACTAAAACGGGGTACAAATATTGACAGGCAAGACACAAGACTGGAAGCTGCAGAGCAGCCACTAAAACAGGGAACAAATACTGACAGACAAAAGACAAGACCTGCCAGGGCAGCCACTAAACAAGAAACAGACAAACAGAAACTAGACACGGAATACAGACCAGAAACAAGACCAGGGAAGTAAGCAAATAAACCTAAGCTAAACTACACACAGATAACTAGAAACAGACAAGGAACTAAACAAGAAACCAGACTAGGCAGAAGTGCAACAAAGCACCAACAAACCAGGGACCTTAGACGATGCAAAGGCAAACACAGAAGTTTCCAAATGGCTAATAAGCCCAGCAGCAGCTGAGACTCGGCTGCAGCAATCACAAGGCAGCTACGGGTGCTGTGCAGGCACCAACAAGAAAGACAAGTCTGGCAGCCTGGAAGATCCGGACCGGACTGAGCTGAAGCCTGGAACGGGTAGGGACAACAAGACAGTCTATGGCAGCCACCGGTTCTGACCACCAGAAGGTGAGGGGAGCACAAACCAAGACACAGGCAGAAAGCATACTGAAGCGTAGAGAAGCTCAACATACACAGGTGCAACACAGTGGAGCAATCAGAGCCATGCTGGAAGCAGCCAGCAGATAGAGACAGAGCTAAGTCAGGCAACACACACAGGTGCAGTATAGTGAAGTAATTAGAGCCACGCTGGAAGCAGCCAGCACACAGAGACAGAACTAACTCAGAAAGGACAGGCAGAAGAAAGCTCAGAAGCTGACCCCCAGAAATAAGGTAAGTCTGAGAGGGGTCACGACCACAGACGTGACAGGAGGAGAAGGGAAGGAGGTACAGAAATACGACAAAGCAAAAATATTCAGCTTCTACCAAAAATACATGGCCAGTTTCAGCCAAAACTGGGCAAAAAAAGATTTTGGACCAGTTCCAGCACCATAACCAAAACTCAGTTGGCCTCTAACATGGGAAGAGCATGGGTGAACCATGAGCATGGCACCAATAAAGCTCATATCATATAGCATATTATCATTTAGGGGCATCACTTGGTGCACTTAGGTGCAACCATTTACAATTATTTATTGATTTATTTACCACCTTTTTGAAGGAATTCACTCACGGCGGTGGCCGTTGACATGGTGAAAGGGGTTGTACCTAAGTTTTGGTGCACCAATACCTATTTCCACTAGTATTCTATAATAACATAGGCACCTAAGTGCCATTATAGAACTTGGCACTAAAAGCACCCCATTTTAGCTCCTAAATCAAGGCGCCAAGTTATAGAATTGCCTCCTGTGGGTTTTTGTTTAGTACAAGAAGAAAGGCATTTATTTCATCATTGTTGGAGTAAATGCCAAGTGTGAATTCTTGTTCTTATATTTCTATTTCTAATTTGTAGTCCCTTGTTCTGAATTTGGTGAGGACCTTTCTGTGTTTTGCATGTTTGGCTGAGGTGCCGTATTCTGTTGGCATGTAGTTATTGTGTAGAGATCCATGGAAATCCCATTTTTTTCTGTTTTCTCAGTAGTTTTGTTTATAGTGCTGCCTTTTCATAGGTGTGGATGGTGCTGTGCGAGTCCTGCCAGTGCTGTTATAGTATGTCAGGTTTGCTATAGGCTCTGAGTGGTCTTTTTTGCATGGTTTTTGTAGTATTTCTAATTTATTTATTTTAAAAACTTGTTCCCAGCTCAGTGTACCAATTTTGGCAGCTTTTAATGTACCTGGCAGCTGGCACTGGAGAAATCATGTAGAAATCTAATAGCCTAAGATTGATTTTATTTATTTACTAGTAAAAAAAGCCCCGTTTCTGATGCAAATGAAACGGGGGCTAGCAATGTTTTCTTCTGTGTGCATGTGGGAGTGTGTGTGTTCCTGCCCTCTGGCCTCTCTCCCCTCCCCCCTCTGAGTCCTTCACTGTTACAGAGCCAGCGATTTGATTTCGTGCTCTGCTGTTTTCCTTCACTGACTGTGTTACAGAGAGGGCGGGGCAGACACTCATATCTCGCCCCCTTCACACTTCTGGCTGGAGGCTTCATAGAACGTTGGTCTTGCCTTTTATATAGAGAAATTTAGATTTTGCTCATACCTTTTTCAGTAGTAGCTCAAGGTGAGTTTCATTCAGGTACACTGGGTATTTCCCTGTCCCTGGAGGGCTCACAATCTAACCTTGTACCTGAGACAATAGAGGGTTAAGTGACTTGCCCAAGATCAGAAGGAGCAGCAGTGGGATTTGAAGCAGTGCCTGGATGTCAAGACTGGTGCTCTAACCAATAGGCCACTCCTCCATGTTCATTCACTCATTAAGTTATTGTTGAAACCCATGCAGGAGGGCCAGGGGCGTAGCTACGGGCCAGGCCCATCCAATTTCGGCCCAGGCCTGCCCACCCAAGCCCACACACATTGCTGCAGCAGCAGCACGGCAGGGCAGGGACGGCACCCGCACCCGCTCTGGCTCAGCTGATCAAAGTGATCAGGCTCCGACAGAGTCCAGCCCGATTTCGTCTCAGGCCCATCCATCACCGAAGCGCACACACACTGCAGCAGCGGCAGCCTAGCGTACCACGTCGCGGGCAGCCGGGCACCCGCTCAGGCTCAGCTGATCTCTCTAGTCCAGGCTCAGACAACATCGGCCCACCGCCTAGGCGCCTACCTTCGGGAATGCACTTGCAGGGCCGCGCAGCACTTCGTAGTTGTTTCCCATGATTCCATCATCCAATCCTACGCGGTAGCGGTAGCAGCGCTAATGATTGGACGTGGGCGTCGCTCTCGCTCAGTCCGCTCGCTCGTGGCATCTGAGGGCAGGCCGCTAAAAAAAAATAGCTGCATGTGGGAAAAATTGGCTTGGGAAAAGTTCTTCAAATCAATTCATTCGACTCTCCGTAACTTTACTGCCAAGGTAAGCAGCAGCAGCTGCCAGCCCAGCCCAGCAGCAGCCAGCAGGTAATAAAATTGTAAATGCTTTTTTTTCGTCATAATCATCATGTAATTTTTTTTTTAATTAACATAGGGTAAGAGTACCATCTAATAGTGCAGTAAGACTTTTTACTGCACTATTAGATGGTACTCTTACCCTATGTTAATAAAAGTACAGAGGTTGATTAGTTATTATGAATTAAAAAAAAAATTTCAAGTTTTTAATCATTAAGTATACATTAATATATACTGCCTATATGAAGGTTTTCTCTATTTTTAGAACGTGACATTGATTGTAGATATTTGTATGATATATTGTCCACTTTTTAATACTCACGTATCTGATATTTTTAAACATGTATTTGATCCATGTATTAGCAATAATTTAACCTGTTTAAATAATACCACTTTGTTACTGTTCACACGTTATATTTTAAAATGTATACGTGTCTTCAATTGTAAATGTTCTACCGCCAGGGCTATTCTCAATCTGTAAAAGTTTGATACAGATAATGTCTCTTCACTATCTCTTGCATTACATTAATTTTATCATGGTCAATATTGTATGTGTAGGAATATCTCTTGCAATGTAATACTGTCTCAGATATTTATTTAGTCTCTTTACATTTATATGTTATTATCTGGTTTGTATAATTTATATGTTTTGACTTGTTTAGACTCCTGACACAGGCCTATACGGCCGAAACACAGCTGTGTAGAGTCCCTTTCTCCCTATTTTATTTATTTATTGCATTTGTACCCCACATTATCCCACCTTTTTGCAGGCTCAATGTGGCTTACAATGTTGTTATGATGTAGACATTACAGGATCTTAAGTATAATCACTGATAGGCTGAAGGATCTTAAGTACAATCGATAATAGGCCTATTTTTTATGGCTAATAAAGTATATTTTTATCATTTAAGTGTCGTCTATTTTATGTATTTATATTTTTAAATACATAATTTATTATTTTTATTATTTTTAGATTTTTATTTTTTATTTTTGGACATTGTTTTTGTTGGTCATCTTCGCTGTTTTGCCTTCTGTAGTATCCCAAGAAACATTACTCATGTCTCTCTCTATATCTATCTATATATAGTGCCCGCCCATATTAGCTCTGGGCCCACCCAAAATATCAGGTCTGGCTACGCCACTGAGGAGGGCAGCACAGTAGCCACTTGCTCATGACAACAAAGAATGTAGCACTGGCATTGTGACATCTCCAGGAAGACAGGAGTAAGTTATGAAAGGCTGGTTATTGAAGTGTCTTACCACTTCTAGCAGTTTGTGAAAATAGAATGATTATGGATGTGTATTTGTTCTATCACTTCCATACACAAACTGAGTTTGAGAATAATTTTATACAGTATTTCTAATTTATTAAGCATATTTTACATGTGACAAATGACTCTTATAAAATCTAAAGGAGTATACATATCTAAAAAGTAGGCACACAGCCACGTAGCATCTCCTTTTTACATCTAACCCTCTTCCTGGACAACAAAGAAAAAGCCTACAGCAACCTGCTTCAATTGGACCATCCAAGGATATCAGAACCAGAAACTATAAAGTTCATATCTACAATCCATGAGTTAAAGTTTTATTTTAACCACATAACTATTTCTAAAACTCTGAATCTGTTAGATTTCTTAAAACTAAAGTCAACCATCAGCCCCTGCATTAAGTTTCCAAAGAAATTCACATAGAAGTGCTAAGTGCAGCCATTTGTTTCTCTGTTGCTGGAAGCCTTTGATCTTTGACTCTTTTGTTTGTGAAATAAGCTGGATTTACAACTGATAAACCTCCAGAGATCTGCATCAATTGGAACAAAGGACACTAGGATCAGAAACTGGTAACTAAAACCACCACTACAACTTTTGATTTAATGTTCATATCTATAACTTATACTACCTCTAAAGCTCTGTTATCTTGCTGAAGCTTCTCAGCATTAAAACTCCCAAATAATTTCACAGGAGTGAAACATATCCATCTGATGCATGTCTTTGATGAACAGAAGTGCATGTTAAATATTAGATACTGGACTTTAAAAACCAAATTACCAAGCATTTCCCCTGGCTACATTCCAAGGTATGGTTATGGTCAATGACACCTCTTTGTCTTACAAATTCCTGAACCTCTCAGATAATCTCCTCTTCCCCTCTCCATTGCCTGCAGTAATTCCAAGCCTGCACTTACCATCTAAGCAATTGCATAAAGTTAAGCAAAGAAAGGGTGGGGAAGATAGGCTCTATCCAAACAATGGGGGAGATGTATAATTTAATTATACAATGATATTTATTGCAAATGGTTGACTCAACACATCCGTGTTTCGACGCCGTAGCACCTTCTTCAGGAGTCTATAAAGACAAATATAATAACATATAAAACATAAATATTGCGAACAAAAGAAATATATCTGTGTATATATATTAAATCTCAAATACACATCTCTAAAGCATATATGAATAAAAACAGGTAAACATATATAAAATATAAATACAAAAACATAGCGTATTCAAATCAATAAAAAATAAAGATAAATAATGTCAAATAATATCAATTAGTGTCTACAAGTATCAAATGTCATTAAAATGGTGTTGCAAAGTAAATGAATACATGAATAATACAAAATAAACCGTAAAAGAATATATTAAAAAACAAGTAAATTTTGGTATATTCTCCATGTATGATTTTCATATACACAATAGATAGCAAAAACCAATAATGTATGGTGGTTTACATATATAAATGTCCAGAGGTCTTTTGCCAGAAGAATATATAAGAAGTATGCAAAATGTGACAGATAAACCACATTACATATAGGCTATAGATTGTTTAACTAACGCTCTCTATAGACCCCCGTGGGATCCTTCCACACGGAGGTGTACAGAGGGTTTGTTCTTCTAAGATCTTTTTAACCGCCTCCCTGAACTCCAATGACACCCCTTCCCATGGGTATCGCTGTTGGGGAGGCATCAGAAGGCGCAGTTCAAATCTTATTCCCATGTCCACAGCTTTCTGTCTATTTGGATCTAAATGAATCTTTGGCCATTTATGTTCCCACATAATTTCTATGAAAATTCTATAAACCTGTTTCAGTGAGAAATCTTACTTGTGTGTGTGTGTGTGTTAGTTTGCAAAACAGATAGGAGATAGGGAATAAATTGAAGCAAGGACAGAAACAGTGTAGTTAAAGAAATAGTCTTTTTATTCTTACCAAATCAGACTTTAATCAGGTACATTCAGCGGACAGATTCTGGGTTCAACTGGACAGAGCCCTGCCCTCTAGGACGCGTTGGGGAAAATCGTTCCAACGAGGGCTTGCATGCACCCTGCTTTTATACAATTTGGTCACTATACAAGTCTATGGAGAGGGATTTTTTTCTCTAATGTTGCTCAATCTCTCTGAATCATACCCGGTCAGGTGCCCATGTTTCCGTTTTAGCTATTGCAAGTTATTGTGCAATTTCCCTTTTTGTAATCAACTTTTTTCTTTTTATGAAGATATATTAATTTCATATCATCTTGCCATCTTCTAAAGACAGACTCCATGTTATGAACCAAACTTCTATCATTTCTGTCTTTAATTTCTTCATTGCTGGTGTTACACTCAATTTGGAAGTTGCACCAGGTTTCATTAGAACTCACCAAGCAGTCCTGCTCTTGCAGGCTCTCTGCTATAAGGCCATCAGCTTGTTATCAGGCCTAGTCAGTGCTTTTCAGTTGGTTAAAGCTATGTAGCTTGGCCCACCACTATTCCAGTGGATAGGTCTTAAGCTAGAACACATATTATCTTGCAGGAAAAGCACGTCCTTGCGCAGCCAGTCATAGATTTTTAAACCTAGCTGGTATTTTTACAGCCTGAGTCCTAAAATCTGGCCTTCCACCCTTCCGGTGGGCATCCAGTGAGGGCCTCTTGCTGTAGTATAATTATACAAGATCAATATATGAACTGAGTCTGAAAGGTAATGTATATAGAGCATAAAAAATGAGGTTTGCTTACATATGAACTGTGTCTGAAAGGTAATGTATATAGAGCATAAAGAATGAGGTTTGCTTACAACATTTCGCCAATGGTAAGTATCCAAGAAAAAAATGATTGAATCAATATTTGTGAATATAAAGAAAAAAGATGATGAAAAAATATATGAAAAATAGAAATACTAAGTATATGAAGGGGGCTAAAAAAAGGGGGGGAGAGGAGAGAAGGAAGGGAAGATGTCATAGATGGAAGGATTGGAACTGGTGAAGATGGTCTTCCTACCTAAGATACTCTATCCACTTCAGATGACCTCTGGGTCAGCAGAAAAGACAAGGCGGCATTCAGAGGAGTGGTGACCTCCTTTATCTGGTCAGCCTGCACAGCCCGTATAGGGTACTCTAAGCTTCAGTGTGCCAGGGAGCAGGGGGGAATCAACCTCTACCGACTTATGACTTTACAACGTGGCGGCCCTGCTTTGCTGGCTACACAAACTGCATACGGGGACATTTCGATACGCCCCTGAGTATAAATGGTCCCAGGAGGGTGTGGGGACCACTTTATCAGCCTTGCTGAGGCCCTCCGTAGGGCATGGGAATGGTGGCGGTCCAGACTGGAAGGGGTCACAGAAGCCTAACCGGTCTTGGAATTTGTGCAAAACCCCGATTTCCCTGCAGGCCAGGGCTTCCCTATTTCGGAATTTTGGTGATGAAGGGTTTGCAGATATGTAGGTCAGCTGGGAGGGGGTATGCTTTCCTTCTAGGACTGCCAAAGTGGCATTTACCCGCTGCTTCCGGATACTCGAGGGGTGCCTGCTGCCTGATTTTGCACCCGTTTTTATTGCGATCTATGCCTGACATTGAGGGGAGCTTATGGGGCTGCTGGCTGCCGTCTGGGGACACCACCTGATAGCATCGTTGGCCTGTTCGAGTCATGAATGCTGCTACGAGTGGCATGAAGTTAGAGCAGGCACTTGCTCACCAGCTGGGTCTGAAGTTTTCCGGGAACCCTATAACGAACTGTTCCTGGTGAACAGCTGATTCTGTGTACTTTAGCAGAGTGAGTCAGCCCGTCAACGCCTCTGAGCTCCGCCTGCTTCCTGCTCCCTTGCCTCTCCCATCTTGCTGCAGTGCCTAACAGAGTCACCTTTCTGGCCGTCTTGAACACCATTCACCCCCAGCATCTGCATCGCATCGTTGCCCTCAGCCTAGCCCTGATTTCACTTGTCAGTGCTACTCGATATCTGCTTACCGGTTGTACCCGCCTAGGGGCTGCACCGCTGCTGTTGGACGGACGCTGCTTTGCAATCTGCTTGTGTGGCTGGGGCGGAGATTTGGGAGGGGTTAGCTGCTCGTCCTCTGGGTCACTCCCACTCTGCTCTGACTTGTCAAATGAAAAGCCCTGCCTGGACAGGAAGAGAACTGCAGGCATCTCAGCTGTGTGGAACTACAGTACAGAAAGTGTAGCAAGGAGCTGTCAGTGGCTGAAGGCAGTTTACAGCCTCACTTCTCCCATTGCAATAGCCGCTGTTTCTCCGAGGACAAGCAGGCTGCTTGTTCTCACGACTGGGTGACGTCCGCGGCAGCCCCCACCAACCGGAAAGAAGCTTCGCGGGACGGTCGGCACGCAGGGCACGCCCACCGCGCATGCGCGGCCGTCTTCCCGCCCGTGCGCGACCGCTCCCGCCAGTTCCTTTTATTCCGCGACTGGAGAGAGTTGTGCGTTTGCCTCTCTCTCTGTTCAGCCGCCGGATTTTTCGACCGCGTTTACGCGGATCGTCGCTTTTGGATTACCGTTCGGTTTCCTTCTTTTTCTTTTGTATTGTTTAAAAAAAAAAAAAAGAAAAAAGAATTTTGCGCGTGTGGAGCACGCGCTCCCCTTTTCCCTAGCTTCTAGCGGGGACGCCACGTTGCGGCCTAGTGGCCGCTCGGTCGGTTAATTTTTTCGTGGTGTGATTTTAGCCACCATTGCCGACTTTGACTTCGCCGACGCGATTTTTCCGTCGATGTCCTCGAAGGTCCCGAGTGGATTTAAAAAGTGTGGTCGCTGCGGCCGGCCGATCTCGCAGACCGACACCCACGCTTGGTGCCTCCAGTGCCTCGGGCCGGAGCACAATCTCAAGTCGTGTGCTTTGTGTCTCGGTCTCCGGAAACGGACTCAGGTTGCGAGGCAAGTTCTGCGGGACCGTCTTTTTGGAACTTGCGCCGGCCCCTCGACGTCGACCTCGACGGCATCGGTATCGAAGGCCGGTTCTTCGGTACCGGTATCGATGCCCGAGACATCGGCACCGATGGCAGCGACCCCAGGAGAACAGGTCCCGTCGGCCCGCCGGTCCGCCGGTGAGAGTGGGGTTGAGAGGCCGCGTGGGCAGTCGGCCCCGGTCACTCCCTCAGCTCGTGAGCCACGGGACCGAACCCTGTCTGACCCGGTACCTCGAGACCGAGGGGGATCGACCTCCTCCTCCTCCATGCCCTCCGGCGCCGGTGACGTGCATCGGAAAAAGGATAAGAAGCGCCGTCACCGGACGCCCTCGGTGCATCCTGAAGAGGAGTCGACGCCGAAGCGTCATCATCGAGAGGAGAGGTCTCCGTCGGTTGTGGAGGTACCGACGCGTCGGGGTTCCGGCACCTCGGTGCCGTCTCCTGGCTCCCAACAGCTTCTGGCACCGACACCCTTACCGGCCCCACCGCCTTTCCCGGCAGCGGGCCTGGACGAGTGCCTCAGAGCCATCCTTCCGGGGATCCTGGAAGGGCTGATGCGCCAGGCTGTGCCGGCGTCGGGGGTGCTTGCGCCCCCGATGACTGTGGCGCCGGCGAGCTCTAGCCCGGCGCCGGGGCTGTCGACACCGCCGCCGCTTGCGGTGCCGGTCTCGACCGCCACGCAGGTGGAGTCCCCGTCGACGTCGATGGAGGGAGCTCCGTCCCCGCCGGCGCGGGAGTCCACCGCTCGACGACACCGAGACCTCGGTGCCTCGACGTCGAGCCGGGCCCGGTACCGGACTCAGCTACATGAGCTAATGTCCGATACCGAGGACGAGGACTCGTGGGGGGAAGAGGAGGACCCGAGATATTTCTCCTCCGAGGAGTCTACGGGCCTTCCCTCGGACCCCACGCCGTCACCGGAGAGGAAGCTCTCACCTCCTGAGAGTCTCTCCTTTGCCTCCTTTGTGCGGGATATGTCTATCAGCATTCCCTTTCCCGTGGTCTCTGTGGAAGAGCCGAGGGCCGAGATGCTCGAGGTCCTCGACTATCCATCACCACCTAGAGAGTCCTCCACGGTACCGCTGCACAATGTCCTGAAGGAGACGCTGCTTCGGAACTGGGTGCGACCATTAACTAACCCCACCATTCCCAAGAAAGCAGAGTCCCAGTACAGGATCCACTCTGACCCAGAGCTCATGCGGCCCCAGTTGCCCCATGACTCAGCGGTCGTGGATTCTGCTCTCAAGAGGGCACGGAGTTCGAGGGATACCGCCTCGGCGCCCCCGGGGCGGGAGTCTCGCACTCTGGACTCGTTTGGGAGGAAGGCCTACCAATCCTCCATGCTCGTGACCCGCATCCAATCCTACCTGCTCTATATGAGCATCCACATGCGGACCAATGTGCAACAGCTGGCGGACCTGGTCGACAAGCTCCCGCCGGAGCAGTCCAGGCCTTATCAGGAGGTGGTCAGGCAGCTGAAGGCGTGCAGAAAGTTCCTGTCCAGGGGGATTTTTGACACCTGTGACGTGGCATCTCGTGCTGCGGCCCAAGGTATAGTGATGCGCAGGCTCTCATGGCTGCGTGCCTCTGACCTGGACAACCGCACCCAGCAGAGACTGGCTGACGTCCCTTGCCGGGGGGATAACATTTTTGGTGAGAAGGTCGAGCAGATGGTTGACCAACTGCATCAGCGGGAAACCGCTCTCGACAAGCTCTCCCACCGGGCGCCTTCAGCACCCGCCCCCACGGGCGGGCGTTTTTCCCGGGCCCGGCAGGCTGCACCCTATTCTTTTGCAAAGCGTAGGTACAACCAGCCGGCCCGAAGGCCTCGTCAGGCACAGGGACAGCCCCAGCGCGCTCGTTCTCGTCAACAGCGTGCGCCTAAGCAGCCCCCTGCGCCTCCACAGCAAAAGCCGGGGACGGGCTTTTGACTGGATCCATGGGAACATAGCCGCCCTACAAGTGTCCGTACCGGACGACCTGCCGGTAGGAGGGAGGTTAAAATTCTTTCACCAAAGGTGGCCTCTCATAACCTCCGACCAGTGGGTTCTCCAAATGGTGCGGTGCGGATACGCCCTGAATTTGGCCTCCCTGCCTCCAAATTGTCCTCCGGGAGCTCAGTCTTTCAGCTCCCATCACAAGCAGGTACTTGCAGAGGAACTCTCCGCCCTTCTCAGCGCCAATGCGGTCGAGCCCGTACCACCCGGGCAGGAAGGGCAGGGATTCTATTCCAGGTACTTCCTTGTGGAAAAGAAAACAGGGGGGATGCGTCCCATCCTAGACCTGAGAGGCCTGAACAAATTCCTGGTCAAAGAAAAGTTCAGGATGCTTTCCTTGGGCACCCTTCTGCCAATGATTCAGAAAAACGATTGGCTATGTTCCCTGGATTTAAAGGACGCATACACTCACATCCCGATACTGCCAGCTCACAGACAGTATCTCAGATTCCGCCTGGGCGCACGGCACTTTCAGTATTGTGTGCTGCCCTTTGGGCTCGCCTCTGCCCCACGAGTGTTTACAAAGTGCCTCGTGGTGGTAGCGGCCTACCTACGCAAGCTGGGAGTGCACGTGTTCCCATATCTCGACGATTGGCTGGTCAAGAACACCTCGGAGGCAGGAGCCCTCCGGTCCATGCAGTGCACTATTCAACTTCTGGAGCTGCTGGGGTTTGTGATAAATTACCCAAAGTCCCATCTCCAGCCAACTCAGTCCCTGGAATTCATAGGAGCGCTGCTGAATTCCCAGACGGCTCAGGCCTACCTTCCCGAAGCGAGGGCCACCAATCTCTTGGCCCTGGCTTCGCAGACCAGAGCGTCTCAGCAGATCACAGCTCGGCAGATGTTGAGACTTCTGGGTCATATGGCCTCCACAGTTCATGTGACTCCCATGGCTCGTCTTCACATGAGATCTGCTCAGTGGACCCTAGCTTCCCAGTGGTTCCAAGCCACCGGGAATCTAGAAGATGTCATCCGCCTCTCCACCAGTTGCCGCACTTCACTGCTCTGGTGGACCATCCGGACCAATTTGACCCTGGGACGTCCATTCCAAATTCCGCAGCCCACGAAAGTGCTGACGACGGATGCATCTCGCCTGGGGTGGGGAGCCCATGTCGATGGGCTTCACACCCAGGGTCTGTGGTCCCTCCAGGAAAAGGATCTGCAGATCAACCTCCTGGAGCTCCGAGCGATCTGGAACGCACTGAAGGCTTTCAGAGATCGGCTGTCCTGCCAAATTATCCAAATTCGGACAGACAATCAGGTTGCAATGTATTACGTCAACAAGCAGGGGGGCACCGGATCTCGCCCCCTGTGCCAGGAGGCCGTCGGGATGTGGCGTTGGGCGTGTCGGTTCGGCATGCTCCTCCAAGCCACGTACCTGGCAGGCGTAAACAACAGTCTGGCCGACAGACTGAGCAGAGTCATGCAACCGCACGAGTGGTCGCTCCATGCCAGAGTGGTACGCAAGATCTTCCGAGCGTGGGGCACCCCCTCGGTGGACCTTTTCGCCTCTCAGACCAACCACAAGCTGCCTCTGTTCTGTTCCAGACTTCAGGCACACGGCAGGCTAGCGTCGGATGCCTTTCTCCTCCATTGGGGGACCGGCCTCCTGTATGCTTATCCTCCCATACCTTTGGTGGGGAAGACCTTACTGAAGCTCAAGCAAGACCGCGGCACCATGATTCTGATCGCGCCCTTTTGGGCCCGTCAGATCTGGTTCCCTCTTCTTCTGGAGTTGTCCTCCAAAGAACCATGGAGATTGGAGTGTTTTCCGACTCTCATTTCGCAGAACGACGGAGCGTTGCTGCACCCCAACCTTCAGTCTCTGGCTCTCACGGCCTGGATGTTGAGGGCGTAGACTTCACTGCGTTGGGTCTGTCTGAGGGTGTCTCCCGGGTCCTGCTTGCCTCTAGGAAGGATTCCACTAAAAAGAGTTACTTTTTCAAGTGGAGGAGGTTTGTCGTGTGGTGTGAGAGCATGGCCCTAGAACCTCGTTCTTGCCCTGCACAGAACCTGCTTGAATACCTTCTGCACTTATCAGAGTCTGGCCTCAAGACCAACTCAGTAAGGAATCACCTTAGTGCGATTAGTGCTTACCATTATCGTGTGGAAGGTAAAGCCATCTCTGGAGAGCCTTTAGTAGTTCGATTCATGAGAGGCTTGCTTTTGTCAAAGCCCCCTATCAAGCCTCCTACAGTGTCATGGGATCTCAACGTCGTCCTCACCCAGCTGATGAAACCTCCTTTTGAGCCACTGAATACCTGCCATCTGAAGTACTTGACCTGGAAGGTCATTTTCTTGGTGGCAGTTACTTCAGCTCGTAGGGTCAGTGAGCTTCAAGCCCTGGTAGCTCATGCTCCATATACCAAATTTCATCACAACAGAGTAGTGCTCCGCACCCACCCAAAGTTCCTGCCGAAGGTGGTGTCGGAGTTCCATCTTAACCAGTCAATTGTCTTGCCAACATTCTTCCCCAGGCCGCATACCCGCCCTGCTGAACGTCAGTTGCACACATTGGACTGCAAGAGAGCATTGGCCTTCTACTTGGAGCGGACACAGCCCAACAGACAGTCCGCCCAATTGTTTATTTCTTTCGACCCTAACAGGCTAGGGGTCGCTGTCGGGAAACGCACCATCTCCAATTGGCTAGCAGATTGCATTTCCTTCACTTACGCCCAGGCTGGGCTGACTCTTGAGGGTCATGTCACGGCTCATAGTGTCAGAGCCATGGCAGCGTCGGTGGCCCACTTGAAGTCAGCCACTATTGAAGAGATCTGCAAGGCTGCGACGTGGTCATCTGTCCACACATTCACATCTCATTACTGCCTCCAGCAGGATACCCGACGCGACAGTCGGTTCGGGCAGTCGGTGCTGCAGAATCTGTTTGGGGTGTAAATCCAACTCCACCCTCCAGGACCCGAATTTATTCTGGTCAGGCTGCACTCTCAGTTAGTTGTTCTTCGTAGGTCAATCTCTGTTATACCCTCGCCGTTGCGAGGTTCCATTGACCTGGGTTCTTGTTTTGAGTGAGCCTGAGAGCTAGGGATACCCCAGTCGTGAGAACAAGCAGCCTGCTTGTCCTCGGAGAAAGGGTATGATACATACCTGTAGCAGTTGTTCTCCGAGGACAGCAGGCTGATTGTTCTCACCTACCCTCCCTCCTCCCCTTTGGAGTTGTGTGTTTCATCTTTTTGCTAGTCATTCAACTGGCGGGAGCGGTCGCGCACGGGCGGGAAGACGGCCGCGCATGCGCGGTGGGCGTTCCCTGCGTGCCGACCGTCCCGCGAAGCTTCTTTCCGGTTGGTGGGGGCTGCCGCGGACGTCACCCAGTCGTGAGAACAATCAGCCTGCTGTCCTCGGAGAACAACTGCTACAGGTATGTATCATACCCTTTAAGAGCCGAAGAATCCGTGGCTGGTGCCCTGTTTCCTGAAATTGAGCTGTCTATTGTTGGAGTGCACTTGTAGTTCTGGTCTGGTGCTGCTTTCTTTGCTACCGGGATTTGCCTCCCAGTTGCAACCAACTATGATTTCCTCAACTCTCCTTCTTATTTTGTATCTCTCCGTTTTGATACATGTTTCACTTACCACTCATTTTTCTGAATCCGCCTTTATTCCACTAATCATTTGTAATAGAAGATTGTCCAAGTATTCCTCGCATCTCCGTGTTGGCTCCCGCATTGGCTCATATGTACCTATACAGTGCCCCCCATGGAATTCATCTAATTTCAACTCTCCAAGGATTTGTTGTCTGAAAGTCATTACCACCTCAAAGCTCACTGCTGCTCAATATCAACCAGTTACATGTGGGCTATATTAACGCAAGATATGTTGTTAATAAGGCTGATCTTATAACTGATTGGATTACACAGGATAACCTGGACCTTCTCTTTGTCTCTGAAACTTGGATCCACAGCCCTGCAGATCCTATTTTGTTAGACCTATGCCCCGCAGGCTACAAGATTACGCATTGGACCAGATTGGATAAGAGAGGTGGTGGTATAGCGTTACTCTATCGTACTCTATTTTCTGTTGAAACCTTAGCCGACACTATCTCGCCATGTCTCGAAATTTCATCTATAAAGATACACCGTAGTACTCTTCGAGATTACCTGACTTGTGTTTTGTTCTATAGACCACCCTCCAACTGGAACAACAGTCACTCCTGCCTCATGGATTTCATCTCTGATACCTGCACTAATTCCTCAAATGTTCTACTACTTGGTGACTTAAACCTCCACCTGGAAGTTACAACTTCAAATAATGCCAGCCAGTGTTTGGATTTCCTTACCCTTTGGGATTTTACCTGGCCCAGTCTGCATCCAACGCATATCAAGGGTCACACCTTGGACCTTCTCTCCTTCAAGTTCCTTAACGACGTGTTTCTCCTTGTCAGATATCAAGTGGTCTGAGGTGCCCTGGTCTGATCACTATAAATTGAATCTCACATTGCACTGGATGAAATCGGGTGTATCTAACACAAGAGAACCCTCTTCCTACTACTCAAGAGGGGTTGACCCTAAATCATTTTGGCAATTGTTGTACACTTCTGATTGGTCAGGTCACCCAGAATCTGTGGATTTCCTTTTGGCATGGGATTCCAGATGTCGTTCAGTGCTAGATGTCTTAGCTCCTTTGCAATTTAAAACCTCCTTTAAGCGTACTTCGACTCCGTGGTTTACCCAGGACTTAAAAACATTAAAAACTCAAACTAGGAGGTACGAAAGAGCATGGTCCAAGTCGAAAAATGAAATAACGCTTAATGCTTGTTAAGTTCAACAGCGTAAATATAAACATGCCATTAAACAAGCTAAGAGACTTTATAGGAAACAAATCACTACATCTAGTAAAGACCCTAAGAAGCTTTACCAACTCATAAACTCGCTTCTTGACACTACTGCAATTACATCGCAACAAGTTGACCTTCCAGCTGCTGATCAGCTTGCAAAATATTTCTATGAGAAAATTTTGGACCTGCGTACATCACTGGGCCACACTTCCGCAGACATAGGCAACTTTCTTCTTGACCTTGATTACTCTATTGCTCTGCTGATCGCTTTTGGATCAACTTCACACCCTTGACTCCGGAGATAGTAGCGCAAGCGCTCACCAGATTTTCAAAAACTTTTTGCAAACTTGATATTTGCCCTAATTACCTCCTGACCTCTCCTCCTTCCTGTTTTATCACTGATCTCACGGACCACCTTAATTTTATGCTATGGGAAGGTCGTTTCCCAAAGGAACATGGTAGTATTCTGCTTACCCCAATTCCAAAGGACCCGAAGAAAAAGGCTAATATTATTACTATCGGCCAGTGGCTTCTATCCGGCTACGTGTAAAACTTATGGAAAGTATGGTCACTACTCAACTAACATGTTACTTGAACCAATTTAATATTCTTCATGAATCACAATCAGGTTTACGCACTCAGCATAGCACTGAAACAGTTCTGATTACTCTGTTATCCAATTTTAAAAACACCATCTCTGTGGGCAAAAATATTCTTTTACTGCAATTTGATTTATCCAGTGCATTCGACACGGTTGACCATGCCATCCTTCTTAGCATCTTAGATAAATTTGGTATTTGTGGCAATGTGCTAAATTGATTCAAGGGTTTCCTTTCCTCTAGGTCTTACCAAGTCAAAGTGAACTCCACTCTCTCACCGCCTTGGGCACCTGTCCATGGAGTGCCGCAAGGATCTCCTTTATCTCCGATGCTCTTCAACATCATGATGATTCCTCTTGCTTCTGCATTATCCAAGCATGGCCTTACACCTTTTATCTATGCAATGATGTAACCATCTCCATCCCTTTCAAGTCTGCCCTGTCTGAAATTACTGGCACAATCCAGGCCAGTTTTTCCATTATGGAATCCTGGGCTAATGCGTTTAAATTTAAACTTAATAAGGATAAAACTCATTGCATTGTTTTTTTTTTCTTCCAAACATAACAAGTCTCTCCCTACAGCTTTGGTTACTCCCGACACTACTCTCCCAATCTCGAACAGCTTGAAAATTCTTGGGGTCACGTTGGACAGCCAACTGTCGCTTGACTGTCATGTTAAACAAATTATGAAGAAAATGTTTTCTCTTTGTGGAAGCTTAAACGCATCAAACAGCTCCATTCACTCTTTGGTCTTAAGTCACATTGATTACTGCAGTGGCATTTTTGCTGGTTGTACACACTATATTCTGAAGAAGCTCCAGACGGTTCAAAACACCGCAGCCAGACTGTTTTTTGGTAAGTCTCGCTTTGACAGTGCGCAGCCTCTTCGTGTGAAACTTCACTGGCTCCCCATTAAGGACCGTATTGATTTCAAGATCTGTGCCTTAACTCACAAGATCTTTTACGGAGAAGCACCTGTGTACATGTGTGATTTGATCGATTTGCCATTGAGAAATTCCTTGGTGACATCTCAAACTTATTTAAATCTGCACTATCCTTCATGCAGGCATCTAAAATATAAGACAATCTACGCCTCTTTCTTCTCATTCATCAGCCCACGAATCTGGAATGCTTTGCCAAGATTCTTAAAAGAGACATCAGATCACGTATTTGTTTAACAAAGCCTACCCCGAAGTCAACAATGCTGTTTAACTCCCTTATTCTTTTCCCGTTTTGTTAGTTTATCTGCTCCTTTACTTCTGTTAGCTTCTCTTGTCAATTTTTGCTATTGTATAATGTAATTTTATTGTAACTTTGTTAGCCACATTGAGCCCGCATAAGCTGGGAAAATGTGGGATACAAGTGGACCAATAAATAAAATAAATAATTTTCTTTTCTTCTACCTCCAACTCCAACACTACCTCACATAATCTTTGAGGAGAATGGGGGATCGCTACACAGTTTTTACCCACCTTGATATCCTTTTTATGCAGATGCCAGTCTCTTCTAACAAACTTTGTGTGGTATAGACTGGGTAGGGAACAGCGAGTTTCCCTTCTCCTTGACCAGTTGGCGGAGAGGTGGATTGCCAATCTGGGAGAACTAATTACTGGGAATGATCTGTCTATCTGCTTTGAGCTGGCCTTCAAGGTTACTCCCAATGCGAGGCTGCAAGAGCCCAATTTAAGATTTTGCATGATGCATATATTTCTAAGAGCAAAGGGAACTCTATGGGACTATGGGATACTGATGTATTTGGTAAGTGTGAAGTAGGAAAAGTTACTACAGTACATCATTTTTTGGAATGTATTAAACCACAACCTTTCTGGTCTGGGGTTCTTTTCTGCTATTTAAGTTTTTGGAGTAACATGCGAATGGACGTATGCATCTCTCCTTTTGGGCTTGGACTCTTCTCTCAGCGATCAGGGCCTTTTGGAATACCAGTGTCGATTTGTTCTTCTGGTACTGATGCTGGCCCGAAAGACAATTCTTCACCACTGGGTGAGGAAAGAGCCTCCACCGTTTGCTGAGTGGAGGGCTAGCATGCAGCAGTTGGCCTCCTGGGAACTGTTGCTTGTGGCCAACCCCAGGGGGAAGATTTTGAAAATGTGCGTATTTCTCTGGAAGACACTGCAGGATCATCTGGGAGAGCAGCCATCGCCCACCCCAGTGGACACAGAGTAAGGGGAGGGAGGGGAGGGGACCTGATCTGGAGTTAAATAAACAAAATTCAAATGGCATACGAGTGTAGTTAATATTCCAGTGTAGTTACTCTACCAAAACAATTGTTAAGTTGACTGATGTCATTTTCCTTGTTATGCTCTCTGTGTGTACCATTCTTCAATAAAGCGAAGATACATACCTGTAGCAGGTATTCTCCGAGGACAGCAGGCTGATTGTTCTCACATTTGGGTCGGCATCCGTGGCGGCCCAGGAAATGGCAAATTTTTTCAGAGCAAAAATAAAAAAGTTTTACCAGAGCCTTCTGGTGCACGAACCGCGCGCACCGCGCATGTGTGGACAACTTCCCGCCTGTCGCATGAGCGTTCCTGCACAGTTTAATCAAAAAGTAAATAGTAAACAAACAACAACTCCAAAGGGGAGGTGGGCGGGTTTGTGAGAACAATCAGCCTGCTGTCCTCGGAGAATACCTGCTACAGGTATGTATCTTCGCTTTCTCCGAGGACAAGTAGGCTGCTTGTTCTCACATCGCTCACTTAAACCAATGAACATTGGTCAATTGGACCTCGCAACAGTGAGGACGTAACAGAGATTGACCTGAAACCATAAACAACTAACTGAGAGTGCAGCCTGGAACAGAACAAAAATGGGTCTAGAGGGGTGGAGTTGGATTCTAAACCCCGAACAGATTCTGCAGCACCAACTGCCCAAACCAACTGTCGCGTCGGGTATCCTATTAAAGGCAGTAGTGAGAAGTGAATGTGTGGACTGATGACCACGTTGCAGCCTTGCAAATCTCTTCTATAGTGGCTGACTTTAAGTGAGCCACTGACGCAGCCATGGCTCTAACATTATGAGCTGTGACATGGCCCTCTAAAGACTGCCCAGCTTGGGCATAAGTGAAGGAAATGCAATCTGCTAGCCAATTGGAGATTGTGCATTTTCCGATGGCGACTCCCCTCCTGTTGGGATCAAAAGAAACAAACAACTGGACGGACTGTCTAAAGGGCTTTGTCCACTCCACTTAAAAGGCCAATGCTCTCTTGCAGTCCAAGGTGTGCAAACTGCTTTCACCAGGGCGGGTATGAGGATGGGGAAAGAAAGTTGGCAAGACAAATTGACTGCTTCAGATGGAACTCCGACACCACCTTTGGCAGAAACTTAGGGTGCATGCGGAGGACTACTCTGTTGTGATGGAACTTGATATAAGGTGCGTGCACTACCAAGGCCTGAAGCTCACTGACTGTACGAGCTGAAGTAACAGCCACCAAGAAAATGACCTTCCAGGTCAAGTACTTCAGATGGCAGGAATTCAGTGGCTCAAAAGGAGCTTTCATCAGCTGGGTGAGAACGACGTTGAGATCCCATGACACTGGTGGAGGTTTGACAGGGGGCTTTGACAAAAGCAATCCTCTCATGAAGCGAACTACTAAAGGCTGTCCAGAGATAGGATTACCCTCTACACAGTGATGAAAAGCACTAATCCCACTAAGGTGAACTCTTATGGAGTTGGTCTTGAGACCAGACTCTGACAAGTGTAGAAGGTATTGAAGCAGGGTCTGTGTAGCACAAGAAAGAGGATCTAGGGCCTTGCTGTCACACCAGATGGCAAACCTCCTCCATTTGAAAGAGTAACACCTCTTTGTGGAGTCTTTCCTGGAAGCAAGACTCGGGAGACACCCTCTGAAAGACTCAAGGAGGCGAATTCTAAGCTCTCAACATCCAGGCCGTGAGAGCCAGAGACTGGAGATTGGGATGTAGAAGCAACCCCTCGTTCTGACAGATTAGAGTTGGAAAACAATCCAATCTCCACGGTTCTTTGGAGGACAACTCCAGAAGTAGAGGGAACCAGATCTGACGCGGCCAGAAGGGTGCAATCAGGGCCATGGTTCCGCAGTCTCGAGTTTCAGCAAAGTCTTCCCTACTAGAGGTATGGGAGGCCTGGCCCCCAATGTAGGAGAAAGGCATCTGACGCTAGTCTGTCATGGGCCTGAAGCCTGGAACAGAACTGAGGGACCTTGTGATTGATCTGAGTGGCAAAAAGATCCACCGAGGGGGTGCCCCGTGCTCAGAAGATCTTGCGGACTACGCCCATGTTCAGTGACCATTCGTGAGGTTGTATTAGCCTGCTCAGCCTGTCGGCCAGACTGTTGTTTACGCCTTCCAGATGAAGTGGCTTAGAGAAACATGCCGTGATGGCATGCCCAAAGCCACATCTGGACGGCTTCCTGACACAGAGGGCGAGATCGGGTGCCCCCCTGCTTGTTGGTGTAGTACATGGCAACCTGATTGTCTGAATTAAGATTATTTGGTATGATGTAATGACACTCTCTGCCAGGCTCACTGGCAGATACGTTGTCCAGGTCTGTGGAACTGAAGAAGAAGGTACTCGTCTACAGCACATTGTTGACCCGACAGTTGTACTCCCCGCAGCTGTGGCAGCAATCCCTCATTGACGGGAACAGATCCTCCAGCGGGAGGGGGAATGGGGAAAATGGGACTTGATATACCGCCTTTCTGTGGTTTTTGCAACTACATTCAAAGCGGTTTATGTAGTATATACATGTACTTATTTGTACCTGGGTCAATGGAGGGTTAAATGACTTTCCACTACTACTACTACTATTTAGCATTTCTATAGCGCTACAAGGCGTACGCAGCGCTGCACAAACATAGAAGAAAGACAGTCCCTGCTCAAAGAGCTTACAATCTAATAGACAAAAAATAAAGTAAGCAAATCAAATCAATTAATGTGTACGGGAAGGAAGAGAGGAGGGTAGGTGGAGGCGAGTGGTTACAAGTGGTTACGAGTCAAAAGCAATGTTAAAGAGGTGGGCTTTCAGTCTAGCTTTAAAGGTGGCCAAGGATGGGGCAAGACGTAGGGGCTCAGGAAGTTTATTCCAGGCGTAGGGTGCAACAAGACAGAAGGCGTGAAGTCTGGAGTTGGCAGTAGTGGAGAAGGGAACAGATAAGAAGGATTTATCCATGGAGCGGAGTGCACGGGAAGGGGTGTAGGGAAGGACGAGTGTGGAGAGATACTGGGGAGCAGCAGAGTGAGTACATTTATAGGTTAGTAGAAGAAGTTTGAACAGGATGCGAAAATGGATAGGGAGCCAGTGAAGCAACCTGAGGAGAGGGGTAGTATGAGTAAAGCGACCCTGGCGGAAGATGAGACGGGCAGCAGAGTTTTGAACCGACTGGAGAGGGGAGAGGTGACTAAGTGGGAGGCCAGCAAGAAGCAGATTGCAGTAGTCTAAACGAGAGCTGACAAGGGTGTGGATGAGGGTTTTGGTAGAGTGCTCGGAAAGAAAGGGGCGGATTTTACGGATGTTGTAAAGAAAGAAACGACAGGTCTTGGCAATCTGCTGGATATGAGCAGAGAAGGAGAGAGAAGAGTCAAAGATGACCCCAAGGTTTCGAGCTGAGGAGACAGGGGGAATGAGAGAGCCATCAACAGAAATAGAAAACGGGGGGAGGTGGGTTTGGGGGGGAAAATGAGAAGCTCGGTTTTGGTCATATTTAATTTCAGGTGGCGTTGAGACATCCAGACAGCAATGTCAGACAAGCACGCTGAAACTTTGGTTTGGATGCAAGGTGAGATATCAGGGGTAGAAAGGTAGATTTGGGAGTCATCATCATAGAGATGGTAGGAAAAGCCATGGGATGAGATTAATGAACCAAGGGAAGAAGTGTAGATAGAAAAGAGGAGGGGACCAAGAACAGAACCCTGAGGTACGCCGACTGGCAGAGGGATAGAAGTAGAAGAGGATCCACCAGAGTGAACACTAAAGGTGCGGAGGAAGAGGTAGGAAGAGAACATAAGAGAACCAGGAAAGGACAGAGCCCTGGAATCCAAGTGAGGACAGGGTATCGAGAAGTATGCTGTGATTGACATTGTCAAAAGCAGCGGAAAGATCAAGAAGAATGAGGATGGAATATTGACCTCTGGATTTAGCCAGTAATAGGTCATTGGAGACTTTAGTAAGCGCAGTTTTGGTTGAGTGGAGAGGGCGAAAACCAGATTGTAGTGGGTCAAGAATAGCATGTGAGGAGAGAAAATCAAGGCAGCAGCGGTGAACAGCACGCTCAAGTAATTTGGAGAGAAAAGGAAGGAGGGAGATGGGTCGGTAATTAGAGGGACAAGTAGGGTCGAGTGAAGTCTTCTTAAGGAGAGGTGTGACCACAGCATGTTTAAAGGCAGCAGGGACAGTCGCAGTGGAAAGTGAGAGGTTGAGAATGTGACATAAACGGAATAAGAGCAGGAGAGATGGCATTAAGCTGCAGTAGGACTCAAACCCAGTTCCCCAGGATCAAAGTCCACTGCACTAACCACTTGTCTACTCCTCTACACATCTAAAATAGCAGGACATCCTGGTGCCCTGGGTACAAAACGCTTCATCTCTCAAGTTTACTGGTGACCATCCTTAGAGAAAGACATCCAGGAGTTTGTGCTTCCTGTCCAGATTGTGCTTGTGACAAACTAGATCATAGAAAGCTGCAATGATTACTGCAACCTCTACCCATACCTGAGAGGGCTTGGATCCATATATCTATGGATTTCATTACGAGCCTACCTCTATCAGAAGGGTATACCATCATCTGGATAGTAGTGGATTGTTTCTCCAAAATGGCCAACTTCATTCCCCTCCGGGTCTTCTTTCTGCAGCTGAGCTTTCGCAACACTTTATCACTAGCATATTCCACTTACATATGTTACTACTACTACAAATCATTTCTATAGCGCTACTGGAAATTCAACTTCTCTTCAGGATATCACCCCCAAACAAGTGGACAAATGGAACGGACCAATCAAAGTTTGAAGCAATTTCTGAGGATGTATGTTTCCGCTCTCCAGGAAAAATATACATTTCTTCGAAGGGATGAACAAACATGTGGATAAAGGTGAGCCGGTTGATACTGTGTATCTGGATATTCAAAAGGCATTTAACAAAGTACCTCATGACCCGTTCTCGGAGATGGATGTTCTTACACATGGGCGTTTGCATTCGATTATGCCCCTCCACGTTTTTTTTTTACTATGTAACACAAAATTATTCAAAGTTGTTAGATTTCAAGAGGATTGTGAAAAATTGCAAGACAACCTTGGGAGACTGGGCAGATGATGTTTAATGTGAGCAAGTGCAAAATGATACATGTGGGAAAGAGGAACCCGAACTATAGATACGTGATGCAAGATTCTGCGTTAGGAGTCACCGACCAGGAAAAGGGTCTAGGAGTTATTGTTGACGATACTTTGAAATCCTCTGCTCAATTTGCTGTGGCGGCAAAGAAAGCAAACAGAATGTTTGGTATTATTAGAAAAGGAATGGAAAATAAAAACAAGGATGTTATAATGCCTTTGTGTCGTTCCATGGTGTGACCACACCTTGAATACTATGTGCAATTCTGGTCCCCGCATCTCAAAAAAGGTACAGAGAAGGGTGACGAAAATAATAAAGGGGATGGGAAAGGCTGAAATGGCTAGTGCTCTTCAGCTTGGAGAAAAGACGAGAGATATTATAGAGGTCTATAAAATAATGAGTGGAGTGGAATGTGTAGATGTGAATCGCTTGTTTACTCTTTCCAAAAATACTAGGACTGGGGGGCATGCAATGAAGCTACAAAGTAGTAAATTTAAAACTAATATTTCTTCACTCAATGTGTAATTAAACTTTGGAATTCATTGCCAGAGAATGTGGTAAAAGCAGTTAGCTTATTGTGGTTTAAAAAAGGTTTGGATAGCTTCCTAAAAGAAAAGTCCATAAGCCATTATTAAAATGGACTTGTGAATATTCACTGCTTATTTCTAGTATAAACATCATAAAATGTACTGTACTGTTTTGGGATCTTGCCAAGTACTTGTGACCTGGATGGCCACTGTTGGAAACAGAATACTGGGTTTGATGGACCTTCGGTCTGTCCCAGTATGGCAATATTTATGTACATTGTGTGTGGGGGTTCCAGCAGCCCCCACACTTATTTGTGTGTTTGGGTTCCACCAGTCTTGTGCTTCATTGTGTGTGGGTTCCAGCAGCCTCACGCTTCTTCTTGTGTGGGTTCCAGCAGTCTTGTACTTCATTGTGTGGGTGGGTCCCTACAACCTCATGCTTCATTGTGTATATGGACTCCAGCAACCTCACACTTCATTGTGTGTGTGGGTTCCAGTACTGCGTGCTCCGTTGCGTGAGTGGGTTCCAGCAGTCTGACACTGTGTGCATGGGTTCCTGAGAAGCCACCAGCTTCTATTCAAGTCACTGAGGCTTTGCTTGGCCTTTATTTATTTATTGCATTTGTATCCCACATTTTCCCACCTATTTGCAGGCTCAATGTGGCTTACAATTTTCGTCATGACTTATGCCATTTCAGAGTACAGATACAATTGATAATATATATAGAAACATGGATGATATAATGAACAATCAGGTAAAAAAAGGGAGAACATACAACTGGAATCATATATTGAACATGGATTACATAGTAAATTAGGCAGTACAATATAGGGAAAAAAATAGTCCGATTGTTAAACAGATGATGGAGAATTATGGTTCTAATTAACAGTCATTATGGTATGTCATGTCAAAGAGATGTGTCTTCAGTGCTTTACGGAAGTTTGTTAGGTTGTGAATTATTTTCAGGTCAAGTGGTAGAGCATTCCACATTTACGAACTCAAGTATGAAAAGCTGGACGCATGTATTACTCTATATTTTAGACCTTTACAGCAGGGGAAATGAAGATTTACGAATGTGCATGCTGATCTTTTAGCAATGAGGTCTAACATGTTGGTCGGGGCATCACCGGGAATTATCTTATGGACCAAAATGCATATTTTGAAAGTTATACGTTCTTTAAGAGGAAGCCAATGCAAGTTTTCTCTTAGGGGCTTAGCACTTTCGTTTTTTGTTTTTCCAAATATAAGTCTGGCTGCAGTGTTTTGGGCAGTTTGAAGTTTTTTAATGACGTGTTCTTTACAGCCAGCAAGAAGACCATTGCAGTAGTCTAAGTGACTCAGCACCATTCAGTGTACGAAATTATGAAAGATTCCTCTAGGGAAGAAAGGTTTAAAGTGCTGGGCAGACTTGTACGGTCTGTGCCAGAGCCGGTGGTTGGGAGGCGAGGATAGTGCTGGGCAGACTTATACGGTCTGTGCCAGAGCCAGTGGTTGGGAGGCAGGGCTGGTGGTTGGGAGGCGGGGATAGTGCTGGGCAGACTTATACGGTCTGTGCCCTGAAGAGCACAGGTACAAATCAAAGTAGGGTATACACAGAAAGTAGCACATATGAGTTATCTTGTTGGGCAGACTGGATGGACCGTGCAGGTCTTTTTCTGCCGTCATCTACTATATATGTTACTATATGTTTTGAGTTTCCACATTGAGTGAAACATCTTCCTTGTTATATTCTTAACATGGTTTTCCAGTGTGAGATTCCGATCTATGGTTACTCCGAGAATTTTCAAGGTATTTGAAATGGGATGGGTAACGTTTGGTGTGGATATAGCGGTGAAGTTATTTGTATTATATTGTGATGTAAGTACAAGACATGCTACCGTTGGCATTTTTGAACAGATTGATTTATGACCGATGAACTGGTTGATTGAATGGCTGTGGTCCTGAAGCAGCGGAATGTGAAACGGGACCCGTTGACCACAGTTGAATCACGGTCTGGGAGGAGAAAGTCTGCAGTTAGCCGAAGTTAAGTAAAAAAAATTTTGTATAGCTTACTCGGCAGAGCGGCTTGGTTATTGAGCATTAAGAAAAAGAACTTTTCAAAAAAAATGTTTTAAAACGAGGAGGTTTGCAGAAACGCCTATGATGATGAATTTGTAGCCTTCATCCCATTTATATCTGTGGGAGGGGCTTGTTTTTGAGGCGTTTTCCTCCTTTATTTGAAGAACTCTGACTTACACATTGATAACTGTGTTCTGTATTTATTGGTTGAATATTAGGCATGTTAAGATCCCATAATTGGAAAAAGTCCTTGCATTCACGAACATTTATTGAGTTAAGGTCTTCAAAGTGAAGATTAATATCCCCTATTATAAGCAGGTTGGAATTAGAGACACATACATTCAATATGAAGTCCATGAAGTTTGTCTGGCAATCATGCCAATTTCCTAGTGGTCTATAAAAGAGAACAGCATTTAGCTGATCATTCAAATTTCTATGGTTAATTCTAACTAAGGTGATCTCAAGATAGGGAAGTATGGATTCTGCAGTAGTTGTAACAGTGAAATGGGATCTATAAATTACAGCTATACCTCCTCCTCTTTTTCCATTTCTTGTCCAGTGGGTAATTTTATAACCTGGGGGGCATAAATCTAGGGTGATGGGGTCTTTGAGGTCATGGATCCAGGTTTCAGTAATAAACAATAGATCAAGATTGCCTGTTGTGATCCAGTCTGTTATGGTTATTGTTTTATTAACTACCAATCTTGCATTTAAGTAGCCAAGTTGGATTGATTGGTATGGGTCATTTAGAGTTGGGGATGTATTCATTATTATAATTTGTCTTTCCTCTTGAAATCTGGAATTGTTTTGTTCTTTCTTTCCTTTATACTGGTTGTGTCCATGTATGGTAGATCTCCTTTAGGTTGATTATTACTCTTTTGATGAGGTGTATTATTTTTAGGTAGTCTGCATGGTTTTAGTATTGTGGGAATGTTGTCTGTAAGGTTATAGTGTGGTAAATTAGGGATAAAAAGTAAATTGTTAGAAGCAGTTTGGAGATGTTCATTTTGGCATTGCTTTTGTAAAGTTCAGTAGGTTTAAAGTTAATACAAAATGATAATAAAATAATAATACAATAATTGAGAGTATAATTCAGAATAATGTCTTATAATGCAGCCTAAGCGGTAATCACTTATGAGAATTATCGGTTAGTAGTGTAGTTCTATAGAATGCAATAGAATACAATAGTAACTTAAGGGCAATTCAGAGAGTTATTAGAGCCTTTCAGTCTATTGCAGTGAAATGGAGTAAAGAGTATTTAAAATATAGTTGTTAATTATGGGGGATAAAATCTTTAGTGCAATTCTGCATAATGTAGTAAAAGACAGTAAAAATTCTTATAGGACAATTAACATGAAGTAGGATCAATAGTAGCTAATGTAATTTACTCATTAATGGTAATTTCAAATCATTAATACAGTAAAAAAAATAAATAAATAAAGGCCATTAGAGGACAATACCATGAAGAGGAAGCCTTAATGGTTAACCCAGTAAAATAGAATAAAGGTAATTAGAGGCCATTGCCATGAGGAAGCATTAATATACCATCTCAAGAACGTTTCAGGATAATGCAGTCAATCTAATAAAGGCAAGTGAAGGTCAATGTCATCATTACTGATGAAACGTCAGTGGAATAATTCAATTGGTCTTTATTATAAATTCCTTCAGTGTAGTTGTGTTCAGTAGTGGATGTCAGAGTTCGTTCCCCCCAGCGGGGGGAACAAAATGGATGAAGTCAGAGCATATATGTTGATGTTTTTGGCATTGTAAAGGAGATTAAGTCTTTGTGAGTTTGTAACACTGTTCTCTTAATAAAATGTTTTACAAATTAAAAAAATAAAATAAAATTAAACATTTAAAAATCAGTTGAATTAGTGCTTCTGGAGTGCTGTGGTCAGTCCGCAGTATCAGCAGATTAGGTTTTCACGAGGTTAATCGATTGTTCAGCTGAGACCATCAACTGGGTTATGGATGATTCTGGCCTGTTATGATCAAACTATGGCTCCAACGGTTGTGTCTCCACGTGGCTGCACTGCCATGCAACTGAAATTGTTAACTGGATTCGGCGATGTATAACCTCAAATCCAATTATGAGCCATCCGACAACTGCTAACCAGGAACAATACTTCCCAGCTCAACCTTTTCACAAATCGATTTTGTGATTATGGCAGGACAACTATTAAAGCCAAGACAGTAGCAAAAGGCAAAGGTGAACCAAGGCACAAATGGCGCAAGGCAGGTGTTATCTTATTCTATACAAAGCACTTCAAACCGATCACAGTTGTGTTGTTAGTTTTTAAGTACACAATGTAGGGGTTTTGAGATCAATTTTTTCAATTGCGTTGTAATTCTCAATTATTGATTATGCAGTTAGTAGTGAATTTAAGGAGAGTGGAGTGGAGGAACTCCCTCGCAAACCCTCAGACTAAGGGCTAATAAAACAATGCCTCCTCAGTTGAAGATATCCGGTCAAGAACTGCAAGCAATCGGATCATTACCCACCTCACTGGTCATACATGTCTGGGACCGTTGTCAGTCATCAACAGCCAAGACGAGCCCTACTGTGAGCAGACATGGGCGCTGCCGATGGTGGGAAAGAAGCCTCGATCGATCGGTCAGACAATCGCCGCCTGGAGCTTGTCCTGAGCCAGATGCCAAAGGTACCAGGTCGCAGGTTTCCTGTTCTCAATTCGGATCCCACGTTGGTCTGACCATTCTAATTAGATGCCATCGACAGTCTTTTTGATAAGACTGGGTGCACTGTTATGGGTCCAAGTTGGAAGGCGCTAGACCCTGGAGCAATAAGAGCGCGGAACTTCTCGGAAAATGTCCACCAGGCAAGTGTGGAGCGGGGTTTGTTCCAAACGTGTTCCCCTAAGAGAGGGTAAGAGCTCAATGGACGTAGTCAGCTGGGTCCCGGTCAGGTACTGCTAGTAAGCAGGGTCGTCTCATTTTAACCAGGCTCATTCAAGGATCCGATTAGTTAGGTGTTAATTCTATCTTACCGTTTCCCTGTTCCAGGCATTGATCCTATTGTAAGCCTGTTTGAGTCTGCTACTAGATTCAGTCTATTGTAGACTTCCACTACATACCAAGGGCTTACAACCCAGAAACATAACACATATAACCTCTCACCAACTGGGAGATAATCATACGTGTGATATTGAATGCAAAAGACTGGATAGCACCCCTCTTGCTGCTGAACTGCTATCTGCATCTTAGTATTATTGTGTTGCTTAAACTTCTTAAGGTACCAGGGATATTAAAATAACTATTAAAAAACCTTAAGATTATATGTTATATTGTGTGATTTATTTAGTGTTTGATTCTCAGAAAGTAATTAAATGTATTAAAACTCTAATGAAAACTCCCCTCTTGTTATACTAATTAGAAGAATTGACTGTTAGTTAAGACTATAAATGAAGAGATATGCTAGGTTTGGGCGGGGGTCCAACCCTCTAAGACTGTGAGAACTCCTCCTCAAAAGCTTTCAATGCCTTCATTATGGTGCCATCTCATATTCTGTGGTGCTATTGGTTTGAGTGAGTCTCAGTTCCGTGGAATATTGCATGTCAAATCTGATTTCTCTATTATCTATTTCAGTGCAGTATGGTACTAGTGCCGTACAACTGGCCGTGAGTTGCACAGCAAAATCTTTAAACAAGAGCACCTGCTCTCCCTTCTCTTCTTTTCTGCATAGTTCAATATGTGGGCCAAAACTGGCCTCAGATGGCCATCCTCTTTTCATTTGGGGTCTATTCTGTTCGTACACTCCACTTTTAATGCACGTGCCTGTTGGGTCAAAACCAGCCTTCTCCAGGAGCCAGGATTCTACCAAACTCTACCTGTGATCTTTGATGCATTCCGATAGCTCTACTTTTCACAAACTGTTGCAACTGCTCTGGTTTTGGTGGTCCTCCAATTTGTCTGTCAGTACCTTACAGTGTTCTGAGATCTTGGAGACACAAATTCGAGGACTTGAAGATCTATCCTCTTGCTGTGACAGCCACTGCTCAGCCTGGTGTATCCAGTTACTACTACTACTACTACTACTATTTAGCATTTCTATAGCGCTACAAGGCATACGCAGTTAGCTTGGCCCTCCAGGCTCTCATTAAATATCATACATGGAGGCCTGGAGCTTAGCCAATTTGGCATCTAGGACTGCTGAGAGATTATGGGTGAGTTCTCTTATCACCTCCTCTTGTATCGTAAAAGTTGGCAGTCACCATCTTGCCTAACTCCTCTCTTTGATTGGCCTGTATGGGCCGCAGGGTCTTAATCGTCTTTCCTGAGTGCTAACGTCACAGGTCAGTATGTCATTTGTATGCAGTCAGGTGGTGAAAGAAGTATTTATGGAGGGATCATGAGCAGAGCTGGGATCTGGAGCCTCCACTCAGCATGCTGTTTTGTCATGACCCCCATTTCTCGTCCTTCTAGTCTCACCCCCTCCGGCCACTTGTCGCCCTTTTCTCATTTTCAAACAGGGGTTATATGATACAGACATTCAAATATTTGAAAGGTATTAATCTGCAAACAAATCTTTTCCAGAGACAGGAAGGTGGTAGAACTAGAGGACATGAACTGAGGTTGAAAGGGGGTAGACTCAGGAATAATGTCAGAAAGTATTTTTTTCACGGAGAGGGTGGTAGATACCTGGAATGCCCTTCTGCGGGAGGTGGTGGAGATGAAAATGGTAACGGAATTAAAAAATGTATGGGATAAACATAAAGGAATCCTGTTTAGAAGGAATGGATCCAAAGAAGCTTAGCGGAGATCAGGAAGCAACACTGGTAATTGGGAAGCAAAGCCAGTACTGGGCAAACGTCTATGGTCTGATCGTGGCTAGACAGATTAAGTTTCAGAAGCTGGAGAACAAGGCCAGCACTGGGCAGATTTCTAAAGTCTGTGCCCCGATTGTGGCTGAATAGATTTGAATGGGATGGAGTGGAGCTTTTCAGGGGCTTCAACGTTAACTTCAGAAATTTTAGAACAAGGACAGTGCTGGGCAGACTTCTACGGTTCTGCGGTCTATGCCCCAAAAATGGCAAGGATAAATCAAGACCAGGTATACGTGTGAAGTATCACATACCCAGTGATGTGCTGGTAAATTTTTAACAACAGTCTCTCTACCACCCTGCAATTTTTTGGGGGGGAGGGGGGCACAGAGATGGACTGGGGGGCAATGCATTACTTTCTCTCTCCTTCCCCCCTGGAAGTCTCGGCAGCCATTTTTAAAGAGCAATGCGGCAGCAAGAGGGTAAGTGCCGGCAGAGCGCAGAAAAGACTGGGGATCTTTCCTGCCCCAAAGAATCCACTAGATCACCAGGGTGGCTAAAGTTCAGGTATGTGCCGGGACCCTGTGGCTCGAAGGAGGAGAGGCAAACAGATCGCGGAATTTAACAATCGGCTCACAAAATGTTGAAAAATTCAACAACCAGCTCTTGTGAGCCAGAGCGAGCTGGCTCCAGCACACCACTGCCCATACCCATATGTAGTGAGTTTATCTTGTTGGGTAGACTGGATGGACCATACAGGTCTTTATCTATGTTACTATGTTATGCTCTCTGTTCTCCTGGTCCTCAAGGTGGGCTTGAAGGGTTTTGCACTGGGCTCAAGCTCTCGGATTTGAGCCTTCATGGTACCAGATTTGTCCTCTTGCTGAGATATATGCTGCTCTGTGTGTTGGATGCATTATCTCTCCAAGGTATCTTTGATTTCATCCACAGAGACCTGTAATTTTAGACAATTTGTCATCGATTGCCAGTTCTTTTTACGATTCATATATTGAGGATCCAATTTTTTGACACGTACACCAAGACTCCTGAAAAAGGCACCTTGTGTGCCGAAACAGGGTACCTTGTTGAGTCATTATCCATTAAAAATTTACTAGCCTCATCCAGTGTCTCTGGTCAGTTTTGAAGAGCCTGACTCCATTCCCACTCCTTGTTTTCTTCAGTGGAGCTTCCATCTTAGAAGGCTCTTCTTTGCACTTTTCCCAAACAGGCATAACTCGGCACACTCAGTCCTTATGATGAATATTAAGCTCCCGATATATTTAGAGTTCCATCCAGTGTAAAAATTCTGGCTTCTGTAGCACTATATTGGGGAAACTGCAAAAATGGAGCCAAGGCAGAGAGCCACCGCTCAGCAAAGCGTTATCACATGACCCCCCACTCCATCTACATTTCTGACGATAACTGAAGTCCTGGTTGTTTAGGCAAGCGTTCATGCTATGAGCAGAATTACTGTCAAGAGTAAAGGGAGAGGGCAATGTTCTGATGGGTTGGAATTGTCATCCATGAGCTAGTTAGCATATGGATGTTAGTTAAAATGTGCCCTTTTTTTGTGTGATCTTGTAATGTGTTGAGTGGCAGGGGTGGTGGTAAATTACTTTGGGTTTTAAGAGAGGCGATCAATAAATATGAGTAAATAGTCTCCTAAAGAAGACTACTTCAGGAACTAGATATATATTGTAACAGAACAGAGGTGTACAATCATCAGTATACCTCAAAAGATTTAGTGTGTGCTAAATTGATTGTCAAATGTATTAACCAACAACAAAGCAAATATGGGTTAAGGTGAGTTGTACATTAAAACATTATATAGCACATGTTAAAAAAAAAACAAAAAAAACTTCAAAAACTACCTAAAAATTGGGAAACTTTTGGAAAAAACCGCTCATGAAAACGAAGCCTTTTTTTTTTTTTTGCCTGTGCACATCCCTATACAACTGGCTGATGCTCAGAACTTAAACCCTGCATTAGAGCCGATTGGCACTGGACCAGTGCCACAGAATGTTCAGAAAAGTGTACCACAGGAAACAACATGTGCACCAGAGATGACTGCAGATTGTACTTAAATGTATTCAAAAGGATGTTAGTGAGGTCTTTTGGTATTCCTTCCAAATGCTCAGACAACAGCGCTGCACTGCACAGAGGGACTGGATGACTTCTAAAACTGAAAAATGAACACTTAGGTCCGGGGCAGCATTATACCGATGGAGAAGACTTGTTGAACTTTTACTGAAACAGGAGATTCATCTTGTTTTAGAATTGTAAAAATAACGAGCTTTTGAGAGCAAAACTGAAAGTAAAAGTGTATTTAATCTGGTTAAGTATGGGATTTGAAAGCACAATTGTTCACTTTTTTGTGCTGTTCATGTTGCTTAAAATAATAACCAAAAAATGTTGGGCCATGTTACTACGAAGGGGCATGAGCACAGCACAAGTACGTTTTTCTCCCCCCCCCCCCCCCCCCCCCCCCCCGCCAATGCACAATTGAAGCACGCACAGATGCTGATGCAAAGCAGAGAGACCAATACATATAAAAAGCCTTATAGAACTCTTGGCATTTACAGCACTTTTCAGCAGTATTTTGCACTTTAAACATGCGTACGTTATACACACACTACACACAACAACCATGATGCATGTGCCCCAGAAACTCTGTTGTTCTGGGCTGGTACCACATGAAAGAAATGTACATGCATTTCACTACTCTGCATTTTGTTAGCACAGTTACTCTACGCATATACCCCCAGATTCTTTATATGGCTGCATATATTCCATGCAGAAACCAAAGAATATTCTATAACAATGTGCATAACTTAATTCCATATCATCATGCTGATCAATCCATAGACTGGTGGGTTGTGTCCATCTACCAGCAGGTGGAGATAGAGAGCAATCCTTTTGCCTCCCTATATGTGGTCATGTGCTGCCGGAAACTCCCCAGTATGTTCTCTATCTCAGCAGGTGGTGGTCACACACAGCAGCAGCTCTGGCTAGGTCTCCAAGCCTAATTTTTAGGTTTTGTTGAGTACCTGGGGTTGAGGGCTCTTCTTGAGCAAGTGCAAACCTGGTGGCGCCAGGTCCCTCCTTTTCTCCCCCCTCCCGCTGGCTCCGTTAAAAAAAAAAAAAAAAAAATTTGAACGTCCTTGTTTATTTCGACGTTTATTTAAACATTTATTGCAGCTACTCACTGGGACACCAGTTCATTACAGCTCGGAGCAGAATGCAGGTAATTTTTACCTTTTTGTAGCGGGCAGGGGGTTCCCCGATTGATCTCTACGTGGCCTATGGCGTCGGAGGGCGAGGGCGCAAAGAATCGCTCCCCGGATCGCGTGTGCACTTCTAGAGGGGATGCGGGGGTCTTAAAGTCTGATTCGCCCTTGTTGGGTGGCAGTTTGGAGGCTGATGAGTGTCCCGGTTCTTCCTCCGGTGTGGCGGTTTTTCCCGCCATAAACGCCCATCCCCCGCTGCTCGCCTCCGCCATTTTGGCCGGCCACGCTGCTCGGACGGCTTCTTCTTGGGCCGCCCTTGAGGTGGGAGACGTTTATGCCATGAACGCCCTTAATTTGGGCGACGGCAAAAAAGCGGCAAAAGTTAAGCGCCGTTCTTCCCGCGCGGCTCCTTCGCGGAGTGTCACGCCGGACGCCATCTTGGATGCGCAGCATGTCTCTCCCCCACTCTTGCGAGCGCCGGTTGAGGGTGCGTCTAGGGCTGTTGCCCAGGCGGCGGAAGTGCACAGTCTGGGGGGTTTCTCCCCCGAGTTTATTTTGCTGTTGCATCAGGCCTTCCTTATGCAAAACGCTGCCCCTGCTCCCTCGTCTGATAAAGAGGTTGAGGCCCCCGGAAGTAAGCCCTCGGGTGGATTCCCAGGCCTTGGAGGACTTTGTCTCCTGCGATGTAGATGAGGGCAGCGTATCTGAGTTCTCCCAACGGTCCTTTGGGGATTCCTTGGAGGAGACGGATCCCCGCTCGGATGGAGCGGATGACCCCTCTGCAGCGCGGATCTTTCGCTCAGAGGATTTGCCCAACCTGTTAGTGCAGGCCATGAGCATTTTGAAGATTTCCTCTCCGGAGGACGTCTCTCCCTCAGCCCCTGTTGGCTCCGCTATTATGCTGGGGACGAAGCGCCCGCCTAGAACCTTCCACGTGCATGACGCCATGCACACCTTGATTTCGGCTCAATGGGATGTCCCGGAAGCGAGCCTTAAAGTGGCTAGGGCTATGTCCCGCCTCTATCCTTTCCCTGAAGGTGAACGAGAGGCCTTTCTGTGGCCTACCGTGGATTCTTTAATCACTGCGGTGACTAAGAAAACGGCGTTGCCGGTGGAGGGTGGCACGGCCCTAAAGGACGCCCAAGACAGAAGATTGGAGGCGGCCTTAATGTCGTCCTTTGAGGCAGCTGCTTTAAGTTTGCAGGCCTCAGTTTGCGGCTCCTATGTGGCCAGGGCGTGCCTGACTATGGTGCAGCAGGCTTCCCCCTCGGATTTTTCCTTGAGGGCTGATTGGCAGGCCCTGGAATCGGGCTTGGCCTATTTGGCAGACTTGCTGTATGATGTCTTGAGAGCCTCGGCTAAAGGTATGGCTCAGACAATCTCTGCGCGGCGGTGGCTTTGGCTGAAGCATTGGTCTGCTGACCACGCCTCTAAGTCCCGCCTGGCTAAATTGCCTTTTAAAGGCAAGCTGCTCTTTGGGGTCGAGCTGGACAAAATCGTGACCGATCTCGGCACGTCTAAGGGCAAGAGGTTACCAGAGGTCAGGGCTCGGGCCAGTACTCGCCCCAGTACCTCCAGAGGACGGTTTCAGGAAGCCCGTCGGTACCGCCCGGGCAGGTCGGGCTCTTCTGCCCCCTCTTCCTTCAAGAGGAACTTCTCCCCCAAGCAGCATTCCTTTCACAGAGACCGCCGTCCCGGAGGTGCGCCCTCCGGTCCTCCCCCAGGGTCTCGTACCCAATGACGGGGCCTTGGTCCACGCCCCAGTGCAGATTGGAGGACGGCTGTCCTCGTTTCTGGGCGAGTGGACCAGAGTAACTTCAGACGCTTGGGTGCTGGAAGTCATCAGAGACGGCTACAAGCTAGAGTTCTGCCGACCCTTAAGAGACGGGTTTGTACTCTCTCCCTGCAAGTCTCCGGTCAAAGCTGTGGCAGTGCAGCAGACTTTGGACAATCTGATCCGCCTGGGCGCGGTCGTTCCGGTGCCAGTAAATCAGCTTGGCAAGGGACGTTACTCCATTTACTTTGTGGTGCCAAAGAAAGGAGGTTCTGTACGGCCTATCCTCGACCTCAAAGGGGTCAATCGGGCCTTGAAAGTTCGGCACTTTCGCATGGAGACTCTCCGCTCTGTTATAGCGGCAGTGAAGGCAGGGGAGTTCCTGGCATCCTTGGACATCAAGGAAGCGTACTTGCATATTCCCATCTGGCCTCCTCATCAACGCTTTCTGCGTTTTGCAGTCCTGGGCCGACACTTCCAGTTCAGAGCCCTCCCGTTCGGGTTGGCTACTGCTCCACGGACCTTCTCCAAAGTAATGGTGGTCATCGCGGCCTTCCTGAGAAAGGAAGGAGTCCAAGTCCATACTTATCTGGACGACTGGTTGATCCGAGCCCCCTCTTATGCAGAGTGCGGCAAAGCTGTGGACCGGGTGATTGCTCTTTTGAGCTCCCTGGGGTGGATCATCAACTGGGAGAAAAGCCAGCTGCGCCCGACTTCAGGCTCAGGTGGACCAGTTCCTAGTAGCCTCTCCTCTTCGGGCTTGGGACTATGTGCAGCTGTTGGGCTCTTTGACGGCCACGATGGAAGTAGTGCCCTGGGCCAGGGCTCATATGAGACCACTCCAACACTCTCTGCTGCAGCGCTGGACTCCAGTGTCGGAGGATTATGCTGTGCACCTTCCCTTGGACCCAGCAGTGCGCAAGGCGCTGAGCTGGTGGCTGAAGACAGACAAGTTGTCTGCAGGAATGCCTCTTGTGACCCCGGAGTGGATTGAGGTCACGACGGACGCCTCTTTGTCGGGCTGGGGAGCCCACTGCTTGGGAAGGACAGCGCAGGGGCTCTGGTCTCCTGCAGAGGCAAAGTGGTCTATCAACCTCCTGGAACTCAGAGCCATTCGGTTGGCGCTTTTGGAGTTCCTCCCGGTACTGGCGCTGAAGCCAGTACGGGTCCTGTCGGACAATGCCACGGCTGTGGCCTATGTCAACCGCCAGGGAGGTACCAAGAGCGCCCCTCTAGCCAAGGAGGCTATGAATCTATGCCAGTGGGCGGAAGCGAACCTGGAACAGCTGTCGGTGGCCCACATTGCCGGGGTCATGAATGTCAAGGCGGACTTTCTCAGTCGCCATACCTTGGATCCCGGAGAGTGGCAGCTATCGGCTCAGGCGTTCTTGGACATCACGAAGCGCTGGGGCCAGCCGAGCCTAGATCTGATGGCGTCATCGGCCTATTGCCAAGTGCCGCGCTTTTTCAGCAGAGGACGGGACCCTCGATCTCTGGGAGTAGATGCTCTCCTCCAACAGTGGCCGACACAGGAGCTTCTCTATGTGTTCCCGCCCTGGCCCATGTTGGGCAGGGTGCTAGACCGGGTGGCAAAGCATCCGGGCCGGGTAATCCTGGTGGGTCCGGACTGGCCCAGACGTCCCTGGTATGCGGACTTGATCAGGCTCTCAGTGGACGAACCTCTGCGACTGCCAGCGGAGCAGGGCCTGTTGCATCAGGGTCCCGTGGTGATGGAGGATCCCTCCCCCTTTGGTCTTACGGCCTGGCTATTGAGCGGCAGCGTCTGAGGAAGAAGGGCTTCTCAGACAAGGCATCGCCACTATGCTGAGAGCGAGGAAGCGCTCTACTTCTACTGCTTACGCCAGGTTTGGCGTACCTTTGCAGCGTGGTGTGAAGCAGGCTCACTTTCTCCCTTCACTGCTCCAATTTCTTCAGTGTTGGCGTTCCTGCAAGAAGGTCTGGAGAAAGGCCTGTCGCTCAGTTCCCTTAAAGTCCAGGTTGCGGCTCTGGCTTGCTTCAGGGGTCGCCTGAAGGGTGCTTCCCTGGCTTCGCAGCCAGATGTGGTGCGTTTTCTCAAGGGAGTTAATCACCTGCGCCCTCCTCTGCACTCAGTGGTGCCTGCGTGGAATCTCAATCTGGTGCTAAGAGCCTTGCAGAAGCCGCCTGTTGAACCCTTGTCAAGGGCATCTCTGAAAGACCTGACGTTTAAAGCAGTCTTTTTGGTGGCTATCACTTCAGCCAGAAGAGTTTCCGAGCTCCAGGCGCTCTCATGTCGAGAGCCTTTTCTGCAGTTCACTGAGGCAGGAGTGTCTATTCGCACAGTGCCTTCCTTCATGCCCAAGATTGTTTCTCGCTTCCATGTGAATCAGCAGCTCTGTCTCCCTTCCTTTCGTAGGGAGGACTACCCAGAGGAATACTCTGCTCTCAAATATCTGGATGTGAGACGAGTCATCATCAGATACTTGGAAGTGACCAATGATTTCCGGAAATCGGATCATCTGTTTGTCCTGTTTGCAGGTCCTCGTAAGGGTCTGCAGGCTGCTAAGCCTACAGTGGCAAGATGGGTCAAGGAAGCCATTGCAGCGGCTTATGTGGCCGCGGGGAAGGTGCCGCCTATCCAGCTGAAGGCTCACTCCACTAGAGCTCAGGCGGCCTCGATGGCAGAGGCCGGGTCCGTCTCCTTGGAAGAGATTTGCAAGGCGGCAACTTGGGCATCGGCCCATACCTTCTCCAGGCATTACCGCTTGACGGTGGCTGCTCGGGCGGAGGCCCGGTTTGGAGCTTCAGTGTTGCGGTCAGGGATTTCAATGTCCCGCCCTGGGTGAGTACTGCTTCGGTACATCCCACCAGTCTATGGATTGATCAGCATGATGATATGGAAGGTAAAATTATGCATCATACCTGATAATTTTCTTTCCATTAATCATAGCTGATCAATCCATAGCCCCTCCCAGATATCTGTACTGTTTATATTCTGGTTACATTTCAGGTTCAAGTTTAGTCTTCAGTTCCTGTTCAGGAGGACTTCGTCTTCAAGTTTTTTCAATTGGATTCTTCAAGAGTTGAGACGAGTTTGTGTTACAGTGAGCTGCTGCATTCCTCTCCCCTCCGTTTTACGGGGCTGGATTGAGACATAAATTCTGCCGGCGCTCCCTCCCGCTTCGTGCGGTTGTAGGGCAGCTTTGTACCCCTCCCGCTTCGGCGGTGTTAGGGTCAGTCAGCTCCTCCCGCGGTTGCGGTTGCAGGATAAGCCAGATCCCCCCGCATCGGCGGGGTGGTGTCCCTCCCCCGCTCCGCGGGGATGAGCTGGACAGATTCCCCTCCCCCACTTGTGTGGGGATGAGCTGGGTTAATTCCCCTCCCCCGTTTCGGCGGTGGTGAGCTGGGCAGAGTGTCCCTTTGTGGGTGTAATTCTCTAAGTGCTGAGTCCTGCGCATGGAGCTTGGATATCGACATACTGAGGAGTTTCCGGCAGCACATGACCACATATAGGGAGGCAAAAGGATTGCTCTCTATCTCCACCTGCTGGTAGATGGACACAACCCACCAGTCTATGGATTGATCAGCTATGATTAATGGAAAGAAAATTATCAGGTATGATACATAATTTTACCTTGGTTAACTAGCTAATCAGCACTGTTAATTGGATATTAACAAGCAATTAACACCGCTAACTGGCATTGAGATTTACACATACATATACAACTTGCTAAATGCATTCTATAACGTGGTGCACCTAAATTCTAAGTTGCATAGTTAAAAAGGGGGCATGGCCATGGGCGGAGCATTTCTAAAATTTGTGCGCATTATTATAGAATACACACACTCTGTGCCTAACTTAGGCATCAGGATTATAATAAGTAAAATGTGGCCCAAATGGGTACAACTAAATTTCTCCGAGGACAAGCAGGCTGCTTGTTCTCACGACTGGGTTGACCTCCACGGCAGCCCCCACCAACCGGAACAAAAACTTCGCGGGCTGTCCCGCACGCAGGGCACGCCCACCGCGCATGCGCGGCCGTCTTCCTACCCGTGCGCGACCGTTCCTGCTCAGTTTTTTTCGATTCCGTGCTGAGGAGAGACGTGTTACCGTCTCTCTCTTGGTCAGCCCCGGAAACCGGATTGCGGCCTAGCCGCAAATTTTCTCTTTTGTGCGCGTTCGCGCTTCTTTTCTTTATTACAGGGGGTGCTTCGTTGCAGCTTTGCGGCCGCTCGGTCGTTTCTTTTTCGGGTGTGCTTTTCACCGCCACCATCGACGACTTTGACTTCGCCGACGTGATTTTTCCATCGATGTCCTCGAAGGTCTCGAGTGGATTCAACAAGTGTGGTCGGTGCGGCCGGCACATCTCGCAGACCAATACTCACGCTTGGTGCCTCCAGTGCCTTGGCTCGGAGCATAATACCAAGACGTGCACCTTGTGTCTCGGATTGTGAAAGTGGACACAGGTGGCGAGGCAAGTTCGTCGGGACCAACTTTTTGGAACTTGCGCCGGCCCTTCGACGTCGATGGCCGGGTCTTCGGTACCGGTACCGATGTCGACGAAATCAACACCGACGATGGCATCGACCCCAGGAGTACAGGTACCGTTGGCCCACCGGACCTCCGGCGATGGCGGGGATGAGCGGCCGCGCGGGCAGTCGGCCCTGGCCACTCCCTCTACCCAGGGCCATCGGGACCGAACCCTGTCAGACCCGATCCCTCGAGGCCGGGGGGGTTCTACCTCCTCTTCATCTCTGCCACCGAGCGTCGATGATGGGCACCGAAAGAAAACGAAGAAACATCGGCATCGGTCGCCCACGGCTCACGGGACTGCTAGTTCCGGCGCCTCCAGAGATGGATCGACACCGAGGAAACGGCAGTGCCGAGAGGAGCGTTCCCCCTCGGTCGAAGAGGTGTCGCTGCGTCAGTCCATGGGTGCTTCGGTACCGTCTCCTGGACCCGAGCAGCTTCCGGCACCCACTCCAGCCCCCCTGCCTTTCCCGCCAGCGGGCCTTGACGAGTGCCTCCGAGCCATCCTTCCAGGGATTCTGGAAGGGCTGATGCGCCAGGCCTTGCTGGCTCCGGGGGTGCTTGCGCCCCCGGCGCCGTTGATGGAGGCGCCGGCGTGCTCCAGCCCGATGCTGAGGCCTCCAACGCCGCTTGAGGTACCGGTGTCGACCGCCACGCAGGTGAAATCCCCATCGACGTCAATGGAGGGAGCTTCATCCCCGCCGGCACGGGAGTCCACCGCTCGACGCCACCATCGAGGATGTGGTTCCTCGCAGTCCAGACAGGCCCGGTTCAGGTCTGAGCTGCAAGAGCTCATGTCCGATACCGAGGAAGAGGCCTCGTGGGGGGAGGAGGAGGACCCCAGATATTTATCCTCAGAGGAGTCTGAGGGCCTTCCCGCCGACCCCACTCCTTCACCGGAGAGGAAGCTCTCGCCCCCTGAGAGCCTCTCCTTTGCCTCCTTTGTCAGGGATATGTCTATATGCATTCCCTTCCCCGTGGTCTCTGTGGATGAGCCGAGGGCTGAGATGCTCGAGGTCCTCGACTATCCATCACCACCTAGAGAGTCTTCCACGGTACCGTTGCACAATGTCCTCAAGGAGACACTGCTTCGGAACTGGCAGAAGCCATTATCTAACCCCACCATTCCCAAGAAAGCGGAGTCCCAATACAGAATCCACTCTGACCCAGTTAATGCGGCCCCAATTGCCTCGTGACTCGGCGGTCGTGGACTCTGCTCTCAAGAGGGCACGGAGTTCGAGGGATACCGCCTCGGCGCCCCCGGGGCGGGAGTCTTGCACTCTGGACTCGTTTGGGAGGAAGGCCTACCAATCTTCCATGCTCGTGACCCGCATCCAGTCGTACCAGCTCTACACGAGCATCCACATGCGGAACAATGTGAAGCAACTGGCGGACCTGGTCGATAAGCTCCCTCCGGAGCAGTCCAGGCCTTTTCAGGAGGTGGTCAGGCAGCTGAAGGCGTGTAGAAAGTTCCTGTCCAGGGGTATCTATGACACCTGTGATGTGGCATCTCGAGCTGCGGCCCAAGGTATAGTGATGCGCAGACTCTCATGGCTGCGTGCCTCTGACCTGGACAACCGCACCCAGCAACGACTGGCAGATGTCCCTTGCCGGGGGGATAACATTTTCGGCGAGAAGGTCAAGCAGTTGGTGGACCAGCTACACCAGCGGGAAACTGCCCTCGACAAACTCTCCCACCGGGCGCCTTCTATAGGTGGACGTTTTTCCCGGGCCCGGCAGGCTGTTCCCTACGCCTACAGCAAGCGTAGGTACACCCAGCCGGCCCGAAGGCCTTCTCAGGCACAGGGACAGTCCCAGCGCGCTCGTTCCCGTCAACAGCATGCGCCCAAGCAGCCCCCTGCGCCTCCACAGCAAAAGCCGGGGACGGGCTTTTGACTGGATCCATGGGAACATAGCTGCCATCAAAGTGTCCGTACCGGACGGCCTGCCGGTCGGTGGGAGGTTGAAAGCTTTTCAGCAAAGGTGGCCTCTAATAACCTCCGACCAGTGGGTTCTCCAAATAGTGCGGTGCGGATACACCCTGAATTTGGCCTCCACTCCACCAAATTGCCCACTGGGAGCTCAGTCCTAAAGCTCCCATCACAAGCAGGTACTTGCAGAGGAACTCTCCGTCCTTCTCCGCGCCAATGCGGTCGAGCCCGTACCACCCGGGCAGGAAGGGCAGGGATTCTATTCCAGGTACTTCCTTGTGGAAAAGAAAACAGGAGGGATGCGCCCCATCCTAGACCTGAGAGGCCTGAACAAATACCTGGTCAAAGAGAAGTTCAGGATGCTTTCCTTGGGCAACCTTCTCCCCATGATTCAGAAAGACAATTGGCTATGCTCTCTGGATTTAAAGGACGCACAGAGGGGCATAATCGAACAGAAACGCCTATCTCCATGGGCGTTAATCTCCGAGAACGGGTCCGTGAAGGGGAAAAAAAAATAGACGCCCATGTTTTATTTGCCAAGGTGTGAGCTGGGCGTTTTTGCTTTTCAGCGATAATGGAAAATGAAATCGCCCAGCTCAAAAACGAATAAATCCAAGGCATTTGTTCGTGGGAGGGGCCAGGATTCATAGTGCACTGGTCCCCCTCACATGCCAGGACACCAACCGGGCACCCTAGGGGGCACTTTTACAAAAACAAAAAAAAAGGTAAAAGAGCTCCCAGGTGCATAGCACCCTTCCCTTGGGTGTTGAGCCCCCCAAATCCCCCTCAAAACCCACTGCCCACAAGTCTACACCATTACTATAGCCCTAAGAGGTGAAGGGGGGCACCTACATGTGGGTACAGTGGGTTTGGGGGGGTTGGACGACTAAGCATTAAGCAGCACAATTGTAACAGGTAGGGGGGGGATGGGCCTGGGTCCACCTGCCTGACGTCCACTGCACCCCCTAACAACTGCTCCAGGGACCTGCATACTGCTGCTTGGGAGGAGGGTATGACATTTGAGGGTGAAAGTAAAAAGTTGTGAAACATCATTTTTTTGTGGTGGGAGGGGGTTAGTGACCACTGGGGGAGTCAGGGGAGGTCATCCCCGACTCCCTCTGGGGGTCATCTGGTCATTTAGGGCACTTTTTGGGTCTTATTCGTGAAAAAATAGGGTCCAGGAAAAGTGCCCTAAATTCTAGCTACAAACGCATCCATTATCGGCGAAAGGCGCCCATCTCTGTTCGGGTGATAACCACGCCCCAGTTCCGCCTTCACCACACCTCCGACACGCCCCCGTCAACTTTGTCCGCATCCGCGACGGAGTGCAGTTGAAAGCGTCCAAAGTTCGGCTTTCGATTATACCGCTTTATTTGTTTTTGTGAGAAAAACGCCCATCTCCCGATTTAGGTCGGAACTTGGGCGTTTTTCTCGTTCGATTATAAGCTGGTTATACTCACATCCCGATACTGCCAGCTCACAGACAGTATCTCAGATTCCACCTGGGGACACGGCACTTTCAGTATTGTGTGCTGCCCTTTGGGCTCGCCTCTGCCCCACGGGTGTTCACGAAGTGCCTCGTGGTGGTCGCGGCATAACTACGCAAGCTGGGAGTGCACGTGTTCCCATATCTCGACGATTGGCTGGTCAAGAACACCTCGGAGGCAGGGGCTCTCCAGTCCATGCAGTGCACTATTCACCTCCTGGAGCTGCTGGGGTTTGTGATAAATTACCCAAAGTCCCATCTCCAGCCAGTCCAATCTCTGGAATTCATAGGAGCTCTGCTGAATTCACAGACGGCTCAGGCCTTTCTTCCCGAAGCGAGGGCCCATAACCTCCTGTCCCTCGCTTCCCAGACCAGAGCGTCTCAGCAGGTCACAGCTCGGCAGATGTTGAGACTCCTAGGTCATATGGCCTCTACAGTTCATGTGACTCCCATGGCTCGTCTTCACATGAGATCTGCTCAATGGACCCTAGCTTCCCAGTGGTGCCAAGCCACCGGGAATCTAGAAGATGTCATCCGCCTGTCCCTCAGTTGTCTCAAT